>NW_018164444.1:74654701-74732043 GCF_001263595.1 Phalaenopsis equestris
TGTTACTTGTGTTCGAACTGAAGGAGGATTGACCAATTATTTTCCTATTTCTGTTGGATTACATCAGGGATCGGCTTTAAACCCATATCTTTTTGCTTTAGTTATGGATGGTTTTACTGGACATTTACAGGAGGATGTATCTCGGTGTATGCTTTTTGCTAATGATATCTTTCTCGTGGATAAGACGAGAGAAAAAAACCCAGGAAAAGCTTGAATTATGGAGGTCTACATTGGAGTCTAAAGGCCTTCATTTGAGTAGAACAAAAATTGAATACATGGAATGTAATTTTAGTAGTACTAGCTCTAGTGATAGAAGTGTAAATTTGGGTGATCAAATTATTAAAAGGTGTGAACGATTAGATATCTCGGGTCTGTTGTTCAAAGCGATGGTGATATAGAAGGGGATATTATAGTAGAATTCAAGTTGGTTGGCTGAAGTGGAGGAATGCTTCGGTCTTTTTGTGTGTTAGAAAAGTATTGCTTAGATTGAAAGGAAATTTTTATAAGATGGTGGTGAGACCTGCAATGCTCTATGACGCTGAATGTTGACCTTTAAAAGAGAAGCATAATACTAAGTTAAGTGTTGCCGAGATGAGAATGATTAGGTGGATGAGTGGCTTTACATTTAGAGACAAAATGCGAAATGAATATCTCCGTGATAGGGTTGGTGTAGCTCCAGTGATGGACAAAATTAGAGAGAGTCGTCTTAGATGGTTTGGTCACATTAAGCGTCGACAATCTGATGATCTGATTAAGAGAGTAGATGTTTTAGATTCAACTTATGTTAAGAAAGGCAGAGGTAGACCTAAGAAAACTTGGGCTTATTGTATAAAAAATGATCATAATTTATTAGAACTAAATGAAAATATGACACTAAATAGGACACAATGGCGAAGAAGAATTCATGTAGCGGACCCCACGTATTGGGATTAAGGCTTTGTTGTTGTTGTTGTTGTTGTATTGTCTAAGAAGTATGAACTTTAAATTCATACTACAAGAGTTGCATTGCACATTGTGTCAATTTTACAGGAAAAAAAAGAGCATTTAGTGAAGAGTTATTGATAAAGCTTGGCTCCAATAATTATTCTTTTGAAGAAAAGCTATTAAGCTATTCCTGAAGTAAAGACCATCAAACCATACCTAAAGCTAAGAGTCACTAAACTCCGGCTCCAAGAAAGAAACAAATTTCACTAATTTTCATTCATCATAAACTATAACATCATTACGTTAGGGTTTTTATAACGTTGCTTTATGGATTTTAAAACATCAAGAGTGAAATAGAGGGTAAGAAAATTTTGAATTCATAAAACATTACATGAATAGTTACATAAAGTATCTTGTGATGTTTCCTTCTTGGCCTCATGGATTTTAATTAATTTGAAATCTATCATGCTATCATGGCTGAATTTCTCATGCATCATGACCTTTCCAAATTCAAAAATAACGTTGGCTTCAAAAGTTCAAAATTTGAATGCCCTCCATGTGCTTATTTCTTTTCTTATTGTTTGAGTGCTCGCTTAATTGAATCCTATTGATTTTATGACCGAAATAATCAACCTTCCAAATATGATATTCCCTCCAAAATTCAATATTTGAATATACCCACATGCAAAAAATCTTTCACAGTTTGCTTGGTTGTTGCCAGGGTTTGAATGAAAATTGAGTTGCTTTGATTTGTTCCCATAATTGGTTCCCAGAAATATTTGTTTTTATTCTTCTTGCAATTTGCATGGGATCGCCTTCCTATATTTTTCGGGATTGATTTAATTCTATATAATGTTGGTGGAACTCCATAGACTTGGATTTTGTTTGTCTTTCTTTGGATTATCCTTAGAAGTGATAATGAGATAACTGTTTATGAAATAAATGAATATGATATGTTTTGTAGATGTTCCCAATATATAACTGTCAGCAACAAATTATGCTGTGAAAAGAAATGGAGAGATAAATAATAATAATATTCAGATAATATTAAATGTAATAGGAGTATAGACTCACAATATGATTAGGTTAACAATTTCATTGCAATAAAATTAAACATTTCAATGTGACCATTCTTATTATAAATATTCAATGTATTTTCATGCAAATGTCCTGCATTAGTTATGTTCTTTGAATTAAATGTTTTAGGCATTTAATGCTATATTTGAATTATCCATAGCATTAATTTATATCACGTATTGGGAGTTTCATAAGCTGAAAAACATCAGCCATGGGGACCTATGATCTCAGATTTGCATGCTATTTTAATTGCATTTCACGCTGTGCCAATATCTACAAGAATTATTTTCAAATGCTGATAGAAAAACAAACTGTTGATTTCTATGATGGTGGAACTCAAACTAGTGAGAAATATATTATGTTTTGCCAATTTTTTTGCTCTCGAGCATTTGTGAAATCTTATATTATATAAACCATTGGATTATTATTTATTTGGATGACCAAGGGTAAACTAGAAAGAGATAAAAAGTAATATTAAACTTGACAAAGTTAGAAGCTAATAATGATGTTTAATCCCAAGCTCTCATTCTCTTTTTATACTTTCAAAGAAACTGTTTTTATCACCTGGAGACGTAGTAAAAAAATTTTCTCTTTTGTTTTCAGGTTCATTTCGAAGAAGGGTGTTCTTTAAATATGAAAAACGGTTGAGGCTACAAAGTTCACCTGAAAAGGTACTTAACCATACTATTTTGCGGCTTTAGTCTTTCTTAAAAGATATGGTGACGTAAATTTAAGGAAATGTATTTAATGGTAACATATGCCTAGCGATTTCCTCGTACATTGAATGAAACAAATCTACCATGCAAATTTTATTCTCTTGACTGTTAAAAGTTCATCTCCCTTAACTCGCCTAGCAATTTCCAAGTACATTGAATGAAACGAATCTGCCATGCAAATTTTATTCTCTTGACTGTTAAAAGTTCATCTCCCTTAACTCGCTCTTGTCTGTCAATCCCAAACAACCCCCCACCCCCAAAAAAAAAAATTTTGATATTTACTTATATGGGAGGGCAATTTGGACTTTTGTATCTCCTAAAATATCAGTTTTGCCCCTCTTAAAATATCATCTTGCCCTACATAGCTCTAATCCCTCTCACATTGGGTCTAGGGGGGTGGTTTGTCCCCCCTCAAAAAAGAGGATGGTTCCGCCGTGCTTCCCTCTACTATCGGTATCCTCTCCTCTCTCCCTCTCTCTCTCTCCCTTCCACCCTCCCCTGCCAGAAATCGGTATCAATTTCCTGTCTCTTGCTGTCCCAGCTCTTTCATTTTATTTTTTCATGTCCATTTTGATGAATAGAGAACATTCTTTTGAATGGTGGTGATGTGCATTTTAATAAAGTGAATGAGAGATATCTTTTAAAGGATTACACACAATAATTAATGTATTCATGGGTTTACATACACCACATAAATAAGAAAATATTGTTCAAGTGCATGTCTAATTTTACTCTTTCATATTTTTTGAGAAAATAATAATAGTGTTGATTAATAAAGATCAAAGTCAATCTTTTAAGGGGATTTGAATACAATGTACTCAATTAATTAGGATTTACATATTTAACCACAAAACTTCATAATTTACATATATAGCACTTTGTTAACTTCATTAACTACCTCATTAGCACAGTGGCGGGGTAGTGGCAACTTCATTGGTGGCCAGTTGGGGACGTTGGCTGTGATTTTGAAGGTGGGGTGATGTGGCGAGGTTAGTGACTTCTTTAGCGATGGCAAGATTGATAGTGAATTCTGTGGTGGTAAGGTCAGCATTTAACTTAGCGGCGAGATTTTGGGTGATAATCAGTCTAGATGGGGCGGGAATGAAACTCTAACAAAAGGCTTAGTGCAAGTATTATTTTAATTTTATTTTGATATTCTCAATGCTAAATAATCAATTTGGATTTATGTCGGGCAGGTCTACTATGGAAGCTATACATGTCTTGAGAGGTTTGATGGAGAAGTTTCGAGATAATAAGAAGGTTCTGCATATGATTTTTATTGATTTAGAAAAAGCTTACGATAAGGTTCCAAGAGATATCATTTGGAGAGTTCTTGAGAAGAAAGGTGTTGATATGACTTATATTTAAGTAATTAAATATATGTATACAAGAACCGTTACTTGTGTTTGAACAGAAGGAGGATTGACCAAAGAAGGTTCTGCATATGATTTTTATTGATTTAGAAAAAGCTTACGATAAGGTTCCAAGAGATATCATTTGGAGAGTTCTTGAGAAGAAAGGTGTTGATATGACTTATATTTAAGTCATTAAATATATGTATACAAGAACTGTTACTTGTGTTTGAACAGAAGGAGGATTGACCAAAGATGCCTTGGAATTATGGAGGTCTAAAGATCTTCGTTTGAGTAGAATGAAAATCGAATACATGGAATGTAATTTTAGTAGTAGTAGCTCTAGTGACAGAAATGTAATTATGGGTGATCAAATTATTAAAAGGTGTGATTCATGGATAAGACAAGAGAAAAAGCTCACGAAAAATTTGAATTATGGAGGTCTACCTTGGAGTCTAAAGATCTTCGTTTGAGTAGAATGAAAATCGAATACATGGAATGTAATTTTAGTAGTAGTAGCTCTAGTGACAGAAATGTAATTATGGGTGATCAAATTATTAAAAGGTGTGAACGCTTTAGATATCTCGGGTCTATTGTTCAAAGTGATGGTGATATTGATGGGGATGTTATTAGTAGAATTCAAATTGGTTGGTTGAAGTGGAGGAATGCTTCGGGCCTATTGTGTGATAGAAAAGTATCGCTTAGACTAAAAGGAAAATTTTATAAGATGGTGGTGAGACCTGCAATGCTATATGGCGCTGAATGTTGGCCTTTAAAAGAGAAGCATGAAACTACGTTAAGTGCTACCAAGATGAGAATGATTAGGTGGGTGAGTGGCTTTACACACTACCAACATGAGAATGATTGGGTGGGTGAGTGGCTTTACACTTAAAGACAAAATGCGAAATGAATATATCCGTGATAGGGTTGGTGTAGCTCCAATGATGGACAAAATTAGAGAGTCGTCTTAGATGGTTCAATTACATTAAACGCCAACCATGTGATAATCCGATTAGACGTGTAGATGTTTTAGATTTGACTTATGTTAAGAAAGATTGAGGTAGGCCTAGGATGACTTGGTCTTGTTGTATAAAAAATGATCTTAATTTATTATAATTAATTGAAAATATGACACTAAATAGGACGCAATGGAGAAAAATGATTCACGTAGCCGACCCCACACAGTGGGATAAAGGTTTTGTTGTTGTTTGTTTGTTCTCAATGCCAAATATGCAATCAATGAAGTTTCAGGGTTACTTCGTAAATCCTAATGTTTTGGGTGCTTTATATGTAAATCCCCCATTATTTGATGAAAATTGTGACAAATTAAAGATATTATATTACTAAATCAAATCAAGTTTCATGAAACTTGTTTGTAACCAATTGATAAGAGGTGCATGATTTTCTCACTTTAGTGTTCGAATGGTAAACTTGCTATTGACTTCATGTTATTCAATGGGAACCTATCCTGACGGGAAGTAGGATATCGGTAAAAATGAAAGCGTTGTTGGATGGTACAGAGATTTTATCAGTTTGATTTTCTACATGAAACCTTTGCGTCAAGCATAATTTATGCTACTATCTCTTCCTATTTTTATTTAAGATCGTTGTTTCTTGCTGTTTTTGTACTGTGTACTTTTTAGATGTTTCATTTTCTTGCTACAGTTGTATAATTGTCTGTCACTGCAGGAAACGATCATATTTTTAATTGAAGAAAGTATTTATTCTGCTGTTAGGATTTGATTCATTAGTTCTTGGAAGGCTGATTAATTTTATTCATGTCACCAGATCTTTGAGTACTTTGCATCCATCCGGAGCCCAGAGGGTGAGGTATTTATGTCTCCTGCTGATTTGATGAGAGCAGTGATTCCAGTCTTTCCCTCATCCGAGTCAAGTATTGTTAAAGAAGGATGTCTTAGAGGGGAGCAGAAACCTGGTGTATTACATTGTGCTTCATCCCCGCTTTTTCTACTATTTGACACTAACAATGATGGATTGATCTCCTTTCCAGAGTAAGATAACTTTATTTTTTTGTTTATGATATTATACACACTCCTTATTTCTTTATAAATCCTGATGTGTATAGAAATGACAACTTTGCCTCATTATTTTGGTGATCTTTGTTTTTTCATGATAGGTACATCTTTTTTGTTACATTGCTTAGCATCCCAGATTCAAGCTTCAGTGTGGCTTTCAAAATGTTCGACCTTGACAACAATGGGTATGTATTTTTATGGCCAAACCTTAAATTCAATGGTAAATGTTCATTTTTATTTGCTGGCTAAATATTGATTCAGTTTTCACAAGTTCAAGTCTTTTGTTTGTGAGAACCTACACATTCTGATAACCAATTTACTAGCTTTTATATGGTAGGCCTGAAGCAATGGTTGGGTTGAATTTTTTGTGGTAATTCTTGTTTATAGTGCTAGTTTAAGGCTGCAGACATCCATCTCTCAAAAAACATACTTTGTCTGGTGGCTGTGCTTGTTTGGGATGTGGTTAGTCATAAACTCCTAACTTGCGAACGTCACAAGCAAGGATTGGATATTTGGTTTCCTAATTGTAATGTGTACTGTAATGTAATTTGGTTACTTCACAGAGGAAGGAAATGGGCTATTTGACATTTGATGTGAAAGCATGAAACAGTGTGAAGGATCAAAGGGGTTCATTCGTTAGATACATGTCATGGTAGTTTATGCTAAGCTTTATAACATCTAGCTCGGTATAAAAAGATATTTTATGCAGTTTGTCAGAAGTTATCTGTCGAATTTGTCACCTTTTCATTCTGCGGTAAATTTGGTCTTTCCTCATGCTTAAAAAGAACTTGTTTCAACTAGTGCTCTGTATCATTACAGTTTCTCTGAATTCATGGCGTCCATCACTTACATTTGTCTTAATAGTTAATTTCAGTATTATTTTCTTCATAAGCTTGTTTTTCAATTGTAAATTTCCCCTTGGAGTATGTATTGTTTGTTATTTACTTGGAAAATTCACATGCAGTTGAAATATTCTTGTTCAAGTGCAGATTAATACCCTCACTTAGTGAGTAACCTTGCTCATAAATTTTTCATTAAAGCTTCTCTATGGAGTTTTATCCTTAGATTATGAATATTGATTGGCTGCTCCATTTGCAGATCAATTGAAAGGGATGAGTTTAAAAAAGTGATGGCATTGATGCGATCCTATAATAGACAGGGGGCATGCCATAGAAATGGGCTGCGCATTGGTCTTAAAATTCGAGGCTCTGTGGAAAATGCAGGCCTAGTCGAGTATTTCTTTGGTAAAGATGGAAATGATCGCCTCCAACATGACAAGTTTGTAAAATTTCTGAGGGATTTGCATGACGAGGTATTAATTACTCTCCAACTTTTGCTCAAATTACATTTGGGCACCTCATCAATCTTGCCTTTTATTTTATTATCGGTATCACATTATCATTTGGGTGTGAGCTTTATTCTCTGTCCTTGGTTCTGCTCTTTGCCAGAAGCACAATCCAAGGATTCTAAGGGCTAAACAGATATTATTGGTTTAGAAGGTGCTTAGTGAAACTTTTGCCAATACTCCAAATAATTTAACTGATACTTTAAACATTTTGTATGATAACGGACTTCAAAATGATAGTTAGTTCTTAAAAGTGATAAAATATTTATTGCTTTAGTTTCTATTTTCTTTCAGATCTTGCGGTTGGAGTTTGATCATTATGATGTTAAATCAGAAGGAACGATTTCCGCGAAAGATTTCGCTTTATCAATGGTTGCAGCTGCAGACATTAATCATATAAACAAATTTCTCGATAGAGTTGATGTGTTAGATAAGGACTTGCATCTGAAGGATATGCGTATTACCTTCGAGGTTAGCATGTATCAATAACCACTTAACATAATGCACCACAGGATAATTCTTTATTGTGACATCTTCTTGTCTAAACTCCCAGGAATTCAAAGCCTTTGCAGATTTACGGAAGAGACTGGACCTACTGTCATTCGCTATTTTTAGTTATGGAAAAGTTAATGGCTTCTTTGCAAAGGAAGATTTTAATAGAGCAGCTTCTCATGTATGATTCTATAGTTTCATTTTTTTTCTCAAGGGAAGATCAAATTATTAGTTCTTTTCAGAGTAATTTTTTTTTTATTTTGACCTGGTAGGTTTGTGGGGTGTCTCTGAGCGATAATGTGGTGGATGTTGTCTTCCACGTATTTGATTCGAACAACGACGGACATCTGAGCTCAGAGGAGTTCTTGAGAGTGATGCAGAAAAGGGAAATTGATGTCCGGCAGCCGACGTCAGCCAGCCGTTTCAGGCATTCCTTCATGCTGCCTTGATCAGTCCTGAGCCTAACATGATGTGTTTAATTGGACTAAACTCTGCCGGCACCAGCCACCTTATTGTCAGCATATTTCTTGACAGCATGTTATAATGAAGGAAATGGAGCTTTTAATTTAACAACTAATCAAAAGGTACAAAAGGCTAAGCACATTTCCTGTTTTTAAACCAGATATTGTTTCTTATTTAAGCGTGTTTATGTTGATTTGTAGGCAAGAATGCGCGGCTTGAATGTCAGGTGAGGGATGAGTCAATGGCAACCAATTGCTTCTGCTATGTTTCTCTTTTTTCCCACAATTCTCTTTGCTGCTGTTATATTTCTTCTCTGTTATGTATATAAAATGTTATTTTAATTCTCTTAGGATGTGTGGAAGGCTTTCTATATTATGGCTGCTAATAGTGGGTAGTAGGTCGGGCAAGTTTGTGTTTAAAATTGAGCTTGTTTATAAACGAACCGAGTCGAGCAGGTCTGAGTTCAAAGTTTAGCTCGTGCTCAAATCGAGCTTTTGACTTCATGTGCATATTTTTAATCAAATGAGCTTATCGTGTTTATGCGGGAATTACTCGTTAATCTTACAAAAATAATTGACTTTTAAATGAACAAGCTATTAAATTAATAATTAAAAGAAGCATACAAACAAGGATGTTTTTTATTTTATTTTGTATATTATGAATTATAAATTTTAAATTAATTTAATATAAATGATTTTTAAATTAAAGTTTAATTGAGCTTATTCATAAGATTTAAATTTGTTTTTATTTGTTCTCATTTATAAGCATTAAATCAAGCATTCAAGTTAGTTCATAAATTTTAAATAAAATTATTCACAGTTTTATTTAATGATCTTTAAATGCTATTGTTAACATGAATGAATCAAATAAAAAATTATTCAAGTATGTTCATTTGATTAATCAAGCTTGTATAAAAGAGTTTAAATTTATTTAATTAGTTAATCAAATGAAAATAAGTCAGTACTTAGAGATTGAAGCTGCAAGTTGTTTGTTAAAATTTTAGTTTATTTGTAAGTTGGTAGCCTTCCTTTTCATAAGTCAATGAGACTCAGTATTTAGTGATTAGAGCTGCGAGTTTGTTAAAATTTTAGTTTATTTGTAGCCTAAGTTGGTAGCCTTCCTTTTCATAAGTCAATGAGAAGGGTTCTTTTGATGGAAAGGGAGAAGTGTGTTATGTTGGAAAAAAATATTTTGTTTGGATGTCTGTATTTCTGGACAGTAAATCACCAACGCCCATGTCGTCCACTGATGAAGAGCATGACGATGTCACCGTTGGTGATTAGCCGTCCGAACGTGCAGTGTCTGGACGTAATATTTGTTGTTTGGATGTCCATATGTCTAGACGGTAAACCACCAATGGCCACGTCATATGTCGATGACGTGTATGATGATGTGACCGTCAGTGATTAGCAGTCCGAACGTGCAGTGTCTGGACGTAATATTTGTTGTTATATTTGATGCGTGCTAGAAAATTTATGGCGACAGAGTAATGGATTATCGTATTAGCGTTGTGCGAGAATTCAACACACACTCAAATGAAAATGAATCAAGCTGTGGTAACACCAAAAGTTTTTACGTGGAAAACCCGTAAAGGGGAAAAATAACGCGGTCTGGCCCAGTTGTAAAAATTCAGGCGGGAATGGTTTATTAGTTTTCCAAGTTATAATGTCGACTAATGACGTCTAGTCAGCGGTGGTTGACGGAGATCGGCGGTGATCGACGGTAGTTGACGATAATTGATGACAGTCGGCGGTGGTCGACGGAGATCAGCGGTGGCTGACAACAGTCGATGACGGTCGGTGATGGTCGACGGAGGCCAGCGGTGATCGACGGAGGTCAGCGGTGGTTGTCGAAGGTAAGTGGTGGTCTACGGCATCGACGAAAATCGACGATGGCGAGGATGATCTTGGACAAGCTTCTTCTCAAAGCATCAAGTTCTCTCTTAAGTCTCCTCCTCTTCATGTGAGTGGTGAGACTCTATTTATAGTGTTTTAAGTGCAATTAATGCAGAAATGTGAATCATTTTGATCGGACGGTCCGGAGAGCTTCCTTTGATCAGATGACGTTTGATAGACATTTGAGTGTCTTAACGATGTTGGAATTCAGCAATCTTGAATTGGAATTTAGCAATCTTGAATTCGTTGGATTTTTCTTGTCGAGACGCTCGATTCGGCTATGAACTCGCTAGATTCGACATCCGTTTAACATTTTAAATTCCTCCGGAAATCCTCCAATAGTGGTTTAATGATTTGATCCGGCTTGATTTGACTCAGATTGAACTGACTTTCATAGCATTAGGTCTGTCTCATCGATCTGATTAGTTTGACTATAAGTTTGCTAAAATTGGAGCTCTGGATGACTCTTAATTGAAGTTTGAATGTTTCTTGTTCAAAAAATTACACCGAGATTTGTGTCGGATGATGAAAATTTGTTGGTGGCATATCAATGTTGCCTCACTATTTATTTTGATTTGTGGTTACTAGTGTATCAAGTAAAAGAGGGAGTAAACCATGAAAAAAAGAAATTTTAACCCCACACAAATTTATTAAATACCCAATAATACTCCTCAAACATGATGCCGCAATAATTGATTCTTTCGATCATTTAACTATTTTTAGTGGTGTTAATATTAGATATGATGTCAAAGATTGACTCAAATCTGCCATACAAAATTATAATCCAAGTTAATCTGTGTAATATTCGGATCTAGTTTCAATTAATTTAAATGAAAAAAATAAAAAATTCATGTCAAGTTTAAGCTGAATCAAACTAGTTTCTTAAGGAAAGTATAGATTGTTTTGTCACTAAAAAATACTGAATTTAATATCCTTTTAGATGCAACGAGCTTAATTTTAAACACAGTCCTGCTCGACTAAATGAGTTCACATTGATCGAATATTATGTTCCATAGAGCTCAAAAATTTTTTATTTTAAAGATGATAAACCAAAACATGAATCTCCTTGAGAACCTCTAAAGGAAAAGTAAAAGCAAAATAGGTTATTCAAGCATTAATTGTTTGACATGTTGGCTATGCTAAAACGGTTCACATTGATGCCTGGGATCATGATTTGGAGGGCCTTAAAATGTATCATAAATTATTTCCCTACAAATCATTTGTTACTATTAGTCGACTCAAAACTTAGTTGATCAAATTTCTGTCAACTCGAAATGTTTGTGAAGAACTCTTGATTCTAATGTGGACTAGGTTCCAGAAATTGCCTAACATGAATGTTATAAAACTAGTAAGTTTATGAATTTTTTAACTCATTAACAATTTAATAAAGTAAAATATCTTTGGGAGATTAGATCTCTTGAAACCATGAAGAAGCTCATTGGAAAAAATTATATTATTAGTAATATCCCTACCAAAGAGAACAACAATCAATCTGAATAAAATAGAACATATAATGGTAGGGTAGATGTGCTTAAGATGGCTAGCAATAAGCTTTGTAATAACCTTTTATGTTGCATTGCAAAGTAATGTAGGCCTAAATTCATTGGAATAAATTGCTTGTTCTTTCTTTTAAATTAAAGTGATAGCATAATACCTTTCTTTGTTGGGTAATATAGATGTTGAGAATGGTGTGTATACATAACAGGCTAGTCACATCCCAAGTATATTTGAAAAACTTAGAGGTGAAGGCGTCATGACCTACAGCTTGCTCAGAGCAAATGTTAAAGAAAGCATCTTCATCCAAAAATTTTGAAGTAAGGTAAGTCCCTTTATATAGAGAAAAGGTGTGAGTTGATTGTATATCTAGTGAGGAATGATTGGTAGGTGAAGCCAAATAGTTAAGAGTGGAGGAGAAATAAGTGACAACTTCCTCAAAAATATCAAATCGAGAAGTAATGCATATGGAGTTGGTGTTAAGATCTGTGATGTGATTTATGTTATTTCTAACTTTAATCCTTGATATAGGAACTAATATAATCCTACCCCTTAGTGAGTTAGGCACATTTGGCTCTCTATTTCATTCATGTATTTTCACACGTTGTGCATCATAATTTGTCTTTGCACATTTTTTATCCCATCAATGATGGTAGAAATATGCTAGGAGGAATTCCAACTGGATTTCTTGATGGCTTTTTTGACAGTGGTTAGCTTATTTTCAAAAAGTGAAGATGGGATCCCCTTTCATTCGGAGGCTCCAAGGATTTAGAATGAGACTAGAAAATTTAAGAGGTTAATATAACTTATTATGCAATTAGTTTGATTGAAATCCCTTTGTTGTTCTAGTTTGAACTTGTTTTTCATTATGAAGTTTTTTGGGTTTTAATTAAACTTAATGACTATGATACCTAAGAGGGGGGTGAATTGAGATTTTAAAAGAGTGTTGCCTAATAAAAATATTTAATACTATTTTAATGATATTTATAAAAATATTAATTAGCACAAAATTTAAGTACTTGCAAGTAAGTAAATAATAAGATATCATAAGTGCAAGTAAAATAAATAGCAGACACAACAAAAGCATACATCCATCCTAGTCAACTCTCGGGCTAAAAATTCACAAAATTTGAGGTTTATCAACAAACTTCACTTTATTGAACCAAAGAGGTTACTTACAACCTAAGTACTCACTTATACGAGCGAGTACAATATAATCTACATATGATATGATTTTCACTAAGCTAAATAACTTTGATGAGGAAAAAGAAGTATACAAAATTTTATAGTTATACAAGCTCAAATAATCTTACAATACAATGACCTAACAATAATTTGAGATGGGTTTATACAAAGTATTTGTAATCACCTCACAACTTGCAAATGGAATGTAAATTTTATTCATTTTAAAACAAATTTATATTTTAGCAAATGTAAATAAATTATTATGATTTTAAATTGAAATAAATAAACTCTTTGATTTTAAAGATGTTTCTTAATATTTATTAAGTTTTGAAAGTAGATCTATATTAAAATTAAATAACTTGCTTGTTAACTTCATGTATTAAAAAATATAACACAAGAAACTTAATCTACAATGCTCAAATAGTATTTCATAAATAATAATTTTCAAGAGATATAAATGTTAAAAAATTGAGGAGCAACAAAATGATAAAAAGAAGGAAAAAAATACCAAAACTTCAAGAAAAATTTCCTTGATTGAATGTGTGAAGGATCCAAACCAAGGAATGCAATCTTGAAAGAATGAGGAACACTTGGAACGAAAATCTGAATGTTCTTCTTAAGAACTTTTCTTGAAAAGAATGAGGAAAGAAGAGAGCAATGCTGGAGATTTTAGAATTCAAGAGTACACATTTCATGAAGTAAATAAGGTTTTCTTATAACCGAAGAGTAATTTTAAACTAATTATAATATAAAGTGTTATTCTAAAATTATTTATGAAAAGATGGAAGGATGAGTAAACTCTCCAAACTAAAGGATTCCCCTTAACAAAGGATGGGATAACATCCATATTTCTCCTCAGCCCCGTAAATCCATCTCATCCCTTAACAGAGAGAAACAGGGCAACAATAGATAAGTGTGATCTAGTGTTTTAAGGCCTAAACTTGGTTGAGGGGGTAAATAAAATTCAACATGCTAATAGATCAAGTGATCATTGAATAGTTTGACATGAACTAAATTTAAGATATTTTTATAGTAGATGTTTAGTTTTCTAATCCTTTTATCTTTTTAATTGTGACCTATGAATAGAAAAAGAGAACAATAATTACTATTGAATCTCATAATAAATGTAAAAAACAAATTATTTAAGATCCTTTAACATTCATGCCCCTTGCTTTTATAAATAAGAGTCAAGAAGTTGTGTTAAACCATCATTCTTAAATCCTTATTCTTTCAACTTGCATACTCTTTCCTCACTTCTTCATTTACAAATGATGATGGAAAATGCCTCTGAAGAGAAAGTATGTATTCCTAAAGTAGAGTTCATTGAAGAATTATTTGGGAAACACCTGAAGGATGGGCATTCAAAAAGGAATAAGAAGAGATTAAGGGTTAAGGAGGAATTCATAATGATTCCCTAAGAAGGGCTATCTTCAATCCTTCCTACATATGATCCTCCATCTCAAGTGGAGGCATTGTTAGTGGTAAGCCATCGTCCTATTAACTCCCTTAAGCGGAGGCATCATCTAATAGGGTGATTTTCCTTGCCATGCGACTACAATTTGTCGCAGAGGTTCGATATTGGGTGAAATCAATTTCTATTATTTTGGCATTAGATGAGTTGAGTGCTCAAATCAAACTTCGGTCATAAGACAGTGTGTAATTATTATTTTTTGCTTATAAAGGTAAATTTATAAAATTTTAATGAATTTTAAAATCTTTCCACAATTAGCACATATTTAATGAGCTCCTAAGTGAAGAGCACTTTATCAATCATTGTTCTCAGATGAGGCCAACCAGTGAACTAGACTTGAATAAAGTAAATGCTCCTTAAGAATAGAAGCATACACATGTGGAGAGTGAATTCAAAGAACTTGTTCTAAGGAGGTCATTCTCCACTTTTGCTAAGTTACCTATGAGGAATGCTCCTACAACTATGAGTGAGGACATTCTTGGAAAGAGTATAAATCTTTTGTATTTTCCTTATAAGAATTCAGATAGTGGAGGTACTTATATTTGTGCTTTGTTTGAGGTTGGCATCCTTCATGATGTGCAAGTTTAAGAAGAGAGTGAGAAGAGCATGATAGTTGTAGGAATACGTAATGTTGAAATGTCCAAAACTTTTTTGCTAGCTGTGGTTGTAAAAAATGACTATATAGCAACCTTGGTGTCTTCATAGATGTGTGTGAATACTAAAAGTGGGATAAGAATTAAATAATTTTCTTTTGAGTTGGGCCACATAAAGTCAACCTCAGTTATGATGAAGGCCAAGTTATTATTCCAGGTCATAGATTTGATGGTGAAGGTCACCGAGCATAAATACTTAAAGATCAAGTTAAAGAGAGAGGAGGCTTACATGGCTAATAGACAACTCAGTTTCCAAACCTATCTAGAATCAACTCATAGACTAATTCATTTTCTTTAAAGCCTCCTTATTTCATTTTATTAATGCGATGGTAAAAATAAAATTTTTTATTATTATTAAAAATATTACAATCAATATAGTTAATCATATTTTCAAAAAATTTTCATTAAAATTTTATAAAAATATCCCACCCACCAATATTGAATAATCTTATCTAAGAAAAAGTATTTTTTTATTATCATCATTAATACATTTTAATTGAAATTAATCTTGATTTTTTTTATCTCTTTGTTTGGCTAATTTATATAGACATCTTTCATCCTATTTTGTATTTAATTTATTATAAAGACCACTAAAAGTAGAATTCTTACTCACCATGTGCCACCTTATATTTTTCTCAATTCACTAAACTTTTATATTTAAACAAATTTTTATAAGAAAACTTCTTAGATTTTATTTTTTCTTACACATTATTCTACCACCAACTATTCTTATTTATAGGTGTTTTTCCTTTTGATTCTCTAAGTACAACTTTTGCAATTTGCTTAATAATATTCATTACTTTATCCTAATAACATTAGCCTCTTCATGAATATCCCAAATCTTAAGATTTTAAAGTTTACTCATAAAATTAATTTTATTTGTGTCTTTTAAGTGCTCTCATCTAATTCATATTATATATTTTTTCTCTTACAATCCTTTATCTTAAAATTCAAAATTAATAATCGAGTTTGAGCACTTAAATTCAATGATCTATTTTTTCCAATAAAGAAAAAAATTAATCTGTGTTTTATTAGATCCATTTTTGTAAGTGATAATATTTTTTTCTCTTTTCTTAGATAAAATATTAGCAAGAAAAAAATTCATAAACTAACTAAAAATCTAATATGACTTTATTTTCTTCATTAATCACTCCAAATTTGTAGCTACCATGATAATTTATAAAATTTTGCACCACTCTACCATGTCCATTTAAATATCCTCCATAAAAATTCCTTTTTTAAGGGTTATTATTTGTGTTAATTCCTTAACGTTATTCAAAAAAATTTCTTTTAAACATATATTTAAACCTACTTGAGAAAGTAACGTTATTCAAAAAAAATTTTTTTAAACATATATTTAAACCTACTTGAGAAACATACACAGTTATAACATCAAAAATCTTAGTTTAAACTATGATTTTTATGGCTATAATTCTATCTCCAATACATAAATTTTTGCAACATTTTCTTTTAAACTTTTAGTTGTAATAACACCTACACTACTTCTAGTATGACTCCTGCCTAAATACTAAAGCTTAAAACATGAGCTATTAATCTCTTTATTCAATTAGTTTCTTAAATGCATAACAAATTTATCTTCTTATTAACCATAATATTTACTAATTCTTCTTGTGAGATTATGAATATTCCAACTTTCTATCATAATATTAATTTCATGGACTAACATTTTTGCTAGCAACCATCCATAAAATAGAAAATATTGTTGATTTACACTTTAATTTGGTACAACAGTCATTGCAAACTTTTTATTGTATTCAAGCCATACAACACGTCAGTTCCAGGAGAAAAAATTGCGTTAGTTGACCAGATGTAAGCTGCGTCCGGACAACGACTATGATACAACGAAGGTCCGTTTTTTTTTTCTCCTTCGTGTATTGCAGTCGTTGCCCTGATACAACTTGCGTCTAGACAACATATGCAATATTTTTTCTAGTTCCAAGGATGCCCTGACATTAACACAATAATTTATAGAATTCATGTCATGATTTTTTGATAAAAAAATTTATGCTGGATGCCTACCACCTAACACAACCCTCCTTTTTTTGCATTTCGGGCTTGAGACATGAAAATGAAAGTATATAAAATACTTACAAATTACAAAATAAATTTAAACATCTCAAACCTAAACATATATATCAAATCTCAATTAGAACAATAGGAAAACGTGAACAATTTATAATATGATCAATCCAAATCCTATTCATCACATACTTGGCATTGTGGAAGCTATATAAGTAATTTAGATTTCATATGTACCTGCACAATTCACTTGGTAATTTGATTTATTTTTATTTTACTTAAATTTAAAATTTAATAATAAAAATAAACATATATATTAATAAAAAAATGCCTTTACTAAGGGTGTTTCTTTAATAATATTTAAAAAAAAAAACACCCTTCATCGAGGTGTTTTTGCTCTTTTTTATTTTTATCATTAGGCTCCTGATACTATTATAGTTAATTAACTGCCTCGTTTTTTATAATTTGGCTGCTGATTTCAACTCATAGCTCGTTTACAAGCACGACAACTTCCTTCGCTAATCCCGAGGCAAGCGTGCATCTAAATATAACTGCATGAAGTAGCCTAACCTAAATGACATATGACAGTACACTAGAGAGAAGTTTGTACCCTAGAACCGTGGGGTCGACACTTCCTTAAATTCTCACGTAAAATAATTTATTTTCTGTCCTACAACATACATACTATGAAAAATGCATTAGTCTTGAACTATATAAGGGAGGTGATGGTACCCATATGGGCTCCCTTTTTCTTCGTCCCACAAATTTTTCAAGGACCCACAAAGGAGTAAGGTTATTCTCCACTCTCTTCGCCCTCTCACGTCATGAGTTCACAAATGCTCTTGCCTATATAGTATTCTCACAGACAAATTATGTTCCAACATGTGTATTACTTATTTCATTAATCCAATCTTAATTTCTCAAATTACATATTGCTGTAAATGTATCTACACTTTATTATATTATAGCTTCAAAATTACTTATTGCTATGTTAACCGCTTAAATTGATAGTGCTATAGACAATAGATTGCCTTATGTTGGGTTATTGCCCAACGACCACACTCTATTTTACCTTTCTTATAATGATATGATAAGTATGATTGCGTTCACCCTACCTTTTCGACGGTGTTGTCAACCGAGTTCAAGTTATTGGAATACGTTTTTTTTGTTTATTTGTTGTAGGTGAATTATATTTACATCTTGTTTAGTCATATTTCAACAAGGGTCAATTTTTATTTATAGCCCGAACTTTATTTGGAAAGGTCTTTAACCATATTTTAATCTAGTTCAAACCCAATTTGAATAAGTCTTAGATCAAGTTTATTTAGATATGATTTGAATCTTAAATGAACATATGTTGTTTGAGGAGGATTTTAAAGATCCATTTATGGCAGTGGTAGTTCTTTTCTGCAAGAGTGATTGTAATATTAAGTATTTAGGTAAGAAGGCTTGCGTTGAGTCGGAACCCGCAGTCTCGAGCGAACCGAGAGAAGATCTCCAGCCATGGCTTTGGCTTCTCGCCTCCTCTCGCGATCCCGACAGGTATAGCGGAGCTTAGGATGATAGACATGATATCACTTTATACAATCTCTTAATCTTCTTTGCACGAGAAATAGGGTTTTGGTTTTAATTTCGTATCTCAACCAACGATATCGTGCAATCTTGATCCTTTGGATTCTGTAATCTATTTTTATTTTCAATCTGGATCGAAATAATTTTAATTTTCAAGCAAGCACTGGATTGAAGGTTTGGGCAAATGTTGGTTGGATTTCCCTGATCGATTCTGCATCGAGTTTGTATAGTAAGGTTTTAATTATAGGGTTCGGTTCACTTAGCCGCCACCAATAACGTCTTATAATGAGTTGTGATTTGATAATTATGATTGCGTTCGCCCTACCTTCTCAACCGTGTTGTCTGCTAAGCTCAAATCGTTGGAATAAGTTTTCCCTTGCGGCACAGTAGGTCGTTAGAACGGCACCAACGAGGCCTGAATTCAAAGAATGAATCAAAATTTTGGCATAGCGGGTTGTTAAAACGGCACCCAATTAGGCCTGAATTCAAAAAATGAATCAAAGTTTTGGCTTTGGATGGTTTTTTCTTCCTTCCTTCTGTCATTGATGATTAAAATCTTGACACATTCCTCCAAGTGTAGATTTGATGTTATATACATTTCACTAAAAATATATTATAGTGATTGGACTGGTCATTGTTCTTATACCTTGGCCTAAGCGCAATTTATACTTGATTGTACGTTGAATGATATTTTAAAACCGGATGTCTGCATGATGAGCACTTCCAACCATAAGCTTACTGGGTCCTTACTGTTAACTGTGAGCTTTGAGTGCTGATCTCAGGTTGTATTGACTGGTATTGGATGTCTAGAATTTGAATTTGGAAGGGTTTTCATCTTATATATGTTTTTCTTTAGAGGGCTATATTGAAGATGAACATGAAATATATATTTATGTAATGAATTATAGTGCCGTCTAGGGTTTTATTGATGTTATGATACATGTAGAAAAGATCATGCACTTCCTATCACAATACTTATGATTGCTGCCCTTCATATTACTGGATGGAGTAGTCATTCATATTACAGTTATTATGGATTATATCATACTGATCATGCATAATCTTATTATTGATATCATGATAACAATACATCTTCTCATCATTGATGGCATGATCATGATATAACACATCAGGAAAAATTCGCACACTTTCATTGCTATTATGATAATCATCCTATGCCGAATCACCTCTATCAATCAACTCTTATATCTCATCAAGTGACTAACAAACATCTAATTTATGGTGGTAGACTCAATGTATGCACATATATTATTTACTGTTATCTTTTAAAGACATCTTCTCCACTATTCACGGGTTTTCATGCTATTGAGATTGATCTTGATTTTGTGCTTAGGATTAAACTAGAAACTTCAGAATTCATTTTTTTGGATACATTTGCTCTTTGGATTAGATTGATTGATGCTGACTATGATGATGAGCTAATATCTAATGATGAATGTGATCACTAAGACCATTTTCAATTACCATATTCAAAGTCTGATTTAGATTACATTCTGGACTTTGACCCAGCGATTGAGCTGCAGCGTGAGATGGTGCCTCCTATTGAATCTATTTTAATTGTTGATGTTGATCCTCTGTAAGAGATACATGATGTTCACATTGATCACGTGGTACTTCAGTTATTGTTGTTCTCTGGCATGTTGAGATGGAGATTTTCCAGAACTTATTGTATTAATGCCTACTCTATCCCAGTTCCTGTTCACGTTGTCTTTTTTTTAACCCCATTTCTCATTGATATACCATCACGCGTTTCTAGTTTATATTACTCTTTATACATAATGGTGTGATAACTATCGATGCTTTCAGTCAAAGCCACTAGATACTTCTGCAGGCATACAATTTTCTTTTGCTGCTACCTTAAGCAGTTCCCATTTTCATGTTGTGCCTCTGCGACTACCATAGCTTCCAACTTTCAACACCTCGGAGAAGAGTTTCTCTTGGATTATATGAAATGATACAAGATCATCTCAGTCATCCATTATTTTTCTTACAAACCTGCACCGTTTATCTATTTTTAAGATGCTTTATTTATGTTTCGTGCAAAAATGTATAAAAAGGATTTAATTTATGTTGCTTTATTAGCATTAAGTGTTTTTTTGTTTGCATCGTGGTTTCTCTTTTATAGAAAGGGTGTCTTAGGATGATATGCAACTTTTAAAGATTTTTAAATAGAAAAATGGAAGCTTAAGTCTTCTTCACTTTCTCCTTTTTTGTTATGTGCTCCCTCTCTCTCTCTCTCTCTCTCTCTCTCTCTTTCTTCACTTTCTCCTTTTTTGTTATGTGCTCCCTCCCTCCCTCCCTCCCTCCCTCCCTCTCCCTCCTCATCTCTCTTCCGCTCTCTCATACTTCTATCTATACTCTCTCTTCTCCTTTAGCAGCCTACAAATCCTCAAAAGCTCATAAGCATCATCAAAATTGGGATTTTTTTTAATTTGTTTTTCCACATGTTTTATCTTTTTTACTAATATGCTTATGTATGAAGATCTTCACACTTTACGAATGTGATTGTAGTTTAATAGACGCTTTTTGTATGCCACCACTTTGTACTTACATGCTTGATCTACTTGTATAAAGCACAGTAGAAAGTTTTCTTTTTAATATTACTCTACATTTATAAACTAGCCCTTCTATTTTTATTGACAGTTATCAGTTGTTCCTATTGTAATGCCACATGAGCGTTTAGCAATAGTTCGTTCGTTTGCAAAAGAAGCTGCGCCTCCTGCGTTGCCTAAGCTTAAAGGAGATGGTAAGTAAACCAGTTTGTTTAATTTCAAGTAATTTAGCTAAAGCATGTACATTTATAGCTAAAGATGGTGAAAGGCTTAGGGAGAAAATTTTCACTCGACATATATTTTTTTTCTATATAAAAACTAAGAGCCCCTCCCCGGTCAAATCTCCAATATGTTGATTTTGTCATGCAAATACATGAGTTTGTTAGTTTATTGATGTGCTAATTTTCTTAATAGGGTAGATTTCAGTGGCATATTTATTCTCTCAACAGTTTTAATGATTTCACACATTTTTCTTTGTTTGTTCACTTTATTTGACAATTATCCAACTTAATATTGAACTAGCAAGCACAAACAGTATGATTTTCTTGCACATGCATACAAATATTTGACAAGGAACCATGTTGTGTAGGCCATTTAGCATGCATCAATTTTCTTTTAAAGAATATGTGGACATTTATTGAACACATCTCATACATGAATAATGCATGAATAGAGCACAAAGTAGAAACAATGATTGCCACTTATTCTTTAATTCCTTAATTAATCTTTCATTTATTGTTTTGGCTTTATTACTTCTCTATTCTCACAATATTTCAACTCCATTATAACTTTATTTGGCTTACCTCTAAGCAATTTGCTTAATTTAGTGATATAATTTGTTTATTTATTGAAAGAATTGGTTCAATATTTTTTACTCTACTCATTATCTCAAATTTTTTAAATGCATATTTATAGTTTCATATTCTATATTTTGAGGGTTTATAATTGCATTTGTTCATATTTTTGCCCCTTTTTTGCTAATAATAGTAATGGGAGGCTTTATAAGTGAAGTAATGCTTAGAGATGGCTATGAATTATTGGCTTATGATGTGGAGATGTGATTTACTGTTGATGGTGTAAGGGGTGATCTGTTGGGTTGTATAGAGGTGGGAAAATTTAGGGTATGTTTGGGATAAATTTCTATCTTTGTTGCGTTTTACACCGCCACCATAACTCTAGTTGGGGATTTGATTTCTTGGCACTTTTTAAAATTTTTTTTTTGTGGTGGAAAGTTGTTTTTTGCAACCGATTCTATTAAAATATGATGGCAAGCTGCTGACTTTTTGGACAAATAAACTATTTATAATACCCACAACAGTATTCTAAAAAGTTGCTTTCCCCATAACATTTCTATAAATACCTTACAAAAAGTTTTAGCCACCCCAGACATGCTCTTAGAGTAGCTTAGTTGAACGTCCTTTGGGCTGATTTGATTTATGTTTTTTAGGAATGGATTTAAGGCTGCCAAATAATGGGAATGATTGTTGAGGGCTAGCTTAGGATATGTATTTCTGATTTGGAGTATTTCTGATTTGGTGGAGTTACAAAGGGCTTAAGTGAGTCTGAAAGGAGAGGAAATAAAATTAGGGTAAACCTAGTCTAGGCTGAGACCTTCTAATAGGTTTTTAAAATTATTTTGATGGCTTTGGTTAAAATTATTTTGATAGCTTTGACTGATGAGTAGTCTTAGATGTCTAAGATGCAGGGGAAGATGTTGGAGATGTTTTGAGGAGAATAGCAAGCATAAAGTGATAATTTATCTTTTCCCAAGAAAGGTGAATGGAGGACCGTCAAGCTTCAAGCAACTAGAGAATACTTCACTCCAAATTTTTATATTATTTAGATTGAAAGATTTTAGTACTTATCAACACTATGTTAGGGTTGATAAAAACTCTTAGGCTATCATTACTCAAATGGAATGAACTTTTTGGAAGGAAAGAGAGCTATTAATGACGTAATGTGCAATGCATCAAGTTATTCAGCATTTCAAAAATTCATCAAATGGCGGCCAAAAACCTTGTCCTAAATTAAAATAAAAGTGCAAAAATGATTAAGTACAAGTTCTAAACTTTAAAATTTTAAAATGCAAATTGTTTTTCATACTTTTGTTCTTGCTTAGGCTTGTTCTTTGGCTTTATAATTGGTATCTTTTAGTTTGAGCTGCATGATATGCTTGGGCTCTTACTTCGATTCTTGTAATTGGGTCTCTCTTATCTTGATTATTTTGATCATCTTGCTGTTCTACATCAACACCTCCAGACTCAATTTAAATTTGGGAAAATTACATACATAGCATCCAATTCTTATGAATTTACCTATCTCACACCTATAGTTTCATTTTTACACAAATAGCACTTTACCTATGGACGAAAGGATGGATTTAACTATTAAAAGCTGATAATGAGTGCTACTTTTCATATGATGCTTGTAATTATGAAAGCTTTGGTATGAGATATGTAAATATGAAAAGTTTGGGTGCTTTGTATGTAAAAGCCCCTTTAAATTTTGCTCCTTGGAGTTGAAATTCAAGTAATCCTCTACAAGCTGAATTGTAAGTTTGTCTAAATTTACTCTTGTAATCCAAATATCCATAGTTGGGGTTTGGTTTTCGATCTATCTAGATACCTGCAATCTACAACTAACTATAAGTCTATATGAATTTCTTCAGTAATGATGTGACTCTACTTCCATGAAAGTTATCTATGAGAGTATGCAGTTGTGGGCATTGTATTTTGCTGAATTGTTCTATGGAATATTTTAGGTTGACTAACTACATCATATGATAAGGTGTTGTCACTATTAAAAGTTATATTGATAAGCATGTTGATAAACATATCAATTTGGTATGCATTATTTCCAATTTTTTTAATCATTTTGATTGGTTCACAAGAACTAGCAGATTGTATTTTCTTGAATTTAGTGGATTTATGTCCCTCAGGTCTAATGTGAACCAACACATAACTATCTTCTTATATTTCTTGGTAGAATTATTATGGTTTATTCTTTCAACATACTTTTGCTTTAATTTATTGTTTCTTTTTAAAATCTAGATACAATAGGCTCACACGTATTACGATCAGAAACATCACTGCCACTCTCAATAGGGGATCGTATGATAATAAATTATAGCTTTGCACTTTTGATTTCAATTCGATGAGTTTTATGCTCTTATGTGTATTTATGAGGTGGGTTTGTAATTGTATTGTTTTGTAGGTGAGCTATAAAGGCTTGCATCTTTTTAATTATTTCATTTAGGCATTACTTTTATTTAATCATTTTCTAATTTTCATAACTTTGTTATGAATCCTAATTTCTAATGCATCTCTCATTGTAAGTTTTCAACTTGGTATATGGAAACTGATTTGGGTGCCTGGCTATTTTGAATTTGATTATTTTTTGGAAAATGATGTGTAGAAAGGTTGATGAGAGGGAAATGGTTTAAGATAAGAAAAAGAAAAAATAAAATATAAACATGTAATCAAAGTGATTTTTAGGCTACGGTAACTTTCAATTGAGGTGGGGGTGTTACACCGCTTATATCTCAAGTCTTCCATTTTATAGTTTAGATATTTTTTTCATAGAATTCTATTTGTTTGCAAATAATAAAAAACTTCACGCACATGCGTCGTTATGTATGTAATTTTAGAGCAAAGAAATTTTTAAATTGTTAAGCCCTACTCTTTTGTTTTTTAAGAAAGCAAGTTAGCATAAGTTATTTAAAACAGTCTTCTAGATTTATCCTTGACGATTATCATTTAAAATTAATTTTGCATCAGTGTTGAGGCTATTTTATGAGCTGAGCACCATCTCACTTAGGTTTTCACTTCATTAAAAGGCTAATTATAAGTTCACACAAAACAAGATAGGCTAAGTTTTATGGTGAGAGTTATCTAATTGGTATGTTTGGCATTCATGATAGACTTGCAACCAATCTATTTAATGGACTTAATTTTTTTATACGAAGTTATACTATCATAAAAAAGTAATTAATTTATCTCAAATATTTTGGATTAATTAAAATAAATGCAAATCAAACACAAATAGGGCTCCTTTTATTTTAAAATAGTTCTGACTAGTTTTGCTTTTTTGAGAACCTATTAGGCTTTGTTGTGGTACTAAAGTTAATGATGGTTAGAGGCTTTAGATGTGTAGTAATGGTTGAAGATGCTTGTGAATTGTTGGCTTATGATGAGGAAGTGTGATATGGATTTAATGATAGTATGGGGTGGCCTTTTGGGTGGTATGATGATGGAAAATAAAGACTTGATCAATTGTCCTTAATTTTTGGGCTAATTTTGTTTAAATTTATTAGGAATGAGTTTAAGAGTGGAGAAATGATGGTTGAAGATGCTTTTGAATTGTTGGCTTATGATGAGGAAGTGTGATATGGATTTAATGATAGTATGGGGTGGCCTTTTGGGTGGTATGATGATGGGAAATAAAGACTGGATCAATTATTCTTAATTTTTGGGCTAATTTTGTTTAAATTTATTAGGAATGAGTTTAAAAGTGGAGAAATGATGGAATGTGATTGTGCAAGGCCAGCTTAGGATATGTTGTTGTGATCCAAAGCTTTTGTTGGAGTTTCAAGAGGTTTAAGGGCTTGTGAGAGAATGAAGAAAAAGACTAGATATGGGTGAACCTAGTCTAGGCTGAGAGCTAGATGGAGTAAAAATTATTTTAATGGCTTGGGTTGATGATGCTTGATCTTAGGAGATGACTAAGATGTAGGAGAGGTTTGAAGTGAGATTGTGAGGAGAATTAGCAAGGAGATTACGAATCTTTCTAACAAAATTAGATCAATGGCTAGCGACCAAGCCCTGATTAATAAGAGAATAATTTTTTCCAAATTTTTGTAACGTTTAATTTAAATTTTTATTAATAAATATTATCACTATAGATTGATGTTATAATGACTCTTCAATTACTATTACTCAAAAAAAGAAAATTTTTTGGATGGAAATGTGGCCACTAATGGAGGAATATGACAACCATATGCATTAATTCACTCACCATTATAAAAGTCTATGAAGTAGCAAGTTAAGATTTTTTCCAGAGGTAACATAAAACTACAAAAATTATTAAATACAATATCTAAAATTGAAACTTTAGAATATGTAAATTTCTTATTTTCTGAGCTCTTGCTTGGTTTTTAAGTTAGGCTCCTATAATTCATACTCACCTTGTTCGAGTATTTTGATATGACTGACCTTTTGCTGGGTTTTTATAGTTAGACCTCTACTAGCTTGAATATTTTGATCATCTTGATATTCTACATATGTTAATGTACAATATATATCATTTTGATTTCTTTGTCGTTCATTGCATATGCAACCAATTGGCTATGTTAGAGCGTATTTATATATGACACTCACAATATGAAGTTATGCACTCTAACCGTTCATGAAGATATTGTAAAAGGCTTCCATGCATAGCTTCTAAGAGGCTTGTATGAAGCTTTGATATTATTTATAGATACAAAAAGGGTCATTGCAAATTTAGTAAGGGTGAGGGTCACCCTTAGCCATCCCCATTTCAACTATTGGTGCCAACTAATTATAAAAGAAGCAATCTATTATTCATATATGTCAATGGTGCTAAATGGTACGATGCGGCTGGCCTTGATGCGATTTACATGGCACGACATAGTGCATAAGATGGCGCACGCTATTTTTACCATGCATGGTCAATGGTGCATGGCGCAATGCTCCTATGTCGCGTGCTAAGTTGATTTTTCAGAAATATAAAATAAAATTAAATTACATACATACAATGCAAATCTTATATATTAACACATCTAACATTTTAAATTTAATATTTATTTATATAGTACATAAAAATACATACTAATTTTTTTAAAGTGAAAAACATCCTTTTTTCATGAACATGTTTTAATGTTATTATGACAAAAAATGTTATATGTAATATCTCACATTATTATGACAAAAAAAATACATACTCACATCGTGATTGGTTTTGGGGGAAGTGGATTTGGCATAAATTGTTTACTCCCTCTATCTCCTTTTTCTTTTGGCGTTATCTCACATTTTTAATTCCTATTGATGATATTCTCAAGCTTAAAGGTTTAAAAATGGCCTCCAGATGTAGTATGTGCAAAATGGAGGAGGAAGACACAAGACACATTTTTTTTCGAATGTGCCTTTTCCTTAAAAGTTTGGGATATGATTGCTTCTTATTTTGGTTTTTCGTGGATGCATAGAGGCTCTTTAAGCAATTATCTATGGCGTTGGAAAGATTTTGATGATAGTAAAGGGGGGTTTCCCCTACCTTTATTGGTTCTTTGGTTTCTTTGGAATGCAAGAAATAGTTTTAAATACCATACTTCCCCCCCCCCCACCCAGTTTCTATGACGGTTGCATATGTGATTGCCTATTATAACAAAGTCTTAAGAGCTGTTTCCACTGATGTTACCGTTTTAAAGCCTCCTCGGCTTGTTAGGTGGACTCCTCCCCCACCAAATTATGTTAAATTAAATGTGGATGGCTGTTGGCATCCAGATTATGTTGCGGTTGGGGGAATCTTTAGGGATTTTGAAGATAGATGTTTCTGCGTTTTCTACTCCCCTGTTGCGGCTGATAACCCTTTGACAACAGAATGCTGGGGGGTATTTCTGGCTTTAACGGTGGCTAGTGTTTTCAATTTTCATAAATTAGAGGTGGAAATGAATTCTAAATTGCTCTTTGATACTCTATTGGGTATTTCTCCACCCATGTGGGATACTTTATGCACTTTTAAATGTATCATGAATGTAATGGCTGAGAAGCATCTAGATGTAAATTGGAGTTTCATTCATTGAGAGGACAACTCACCAGCTGACTGACTTGCCAAAGGTGCTTGGGAGGTTTGTCACGTTGGGATTCACCCTCTTGCTCATCTTAAAAGACTCATCATTGGAGACAATTTAAACCTGCTTTATGTCCGATTTTAATTCTTCTTGTTTATTGGCATTCTGGATGACAGGTTTTCGGTTTTCCTGTTTCGGGTTTGCACTTTCCATTTGCAGATTTCATCTCACGATTTTGTGTTGGATGGCATTTTGGGATAACGCTGATGGAGGACTATTCTTTTATGAAGACGCCTTTTGTACATGTTTTCTTTTTGGCTTACCAAGTCTTACACGTTCACAGGTTTACTTATTTTTGGTTATATGGTTTTTTGGGTATACCTGTAATTTTTGGGACAATTTTTTGTGTGAGTTGTAATGCGGGGAGAGGAACCCCTAGGGGTGTGTTATTTTTGGATTTCTTAGACGGGGATCCTCCCCCCCTTCTCTGTACTCTTTTTTTATATTAACGTAACACGTAGGGAGTCACCACTGCTCTTTCCCCCAAATATATATATATATATATATATATATATCCTAGGTGAGCTTTCTACTACAGCCCTACCATCTGATCAAATTAAACAAGTTTTTAATGCCAATCAGACACAATGAGATCTTGTTGTGCAACAGCCTACAACTGCTAGACAATTTTTGGATCAATACATTGATCAGTTCAGGCAGTCTTCGGATGACAATGGAAAGGTTTACACATCTAGGAAGAAGAATAAAAATCTACTAAAACTCAATAACTTAATGGTTGATACCTTAGTTGCTTCGGGTAATGACATAAAACTTAACCATTTGTTAGCAAACTCCCTACCTAGAACCAGAGGTAAGAAGTAAGGGTACATTTTATCGCACTAATGCTCCTATTACCTGTGTAAAGGGTTTTCACGGGTCCTTTTTTTGGTAGATCAATTACTCTAGCTTTTCGTTTTCCCTTTCGTCCAGTCCTTGGTGCAACAAGTTTATCTTCCATCTGTTTTGGTTCTGCGATGTCGTCTTTTGGCCAGCCTACACACGCATTTGGGGGGTGACCCAACTGAAACGAATTGTGAATTTTGCGTTGGAAGAAGACTCCCTATTAGAGTTTGAAGATCTTAACAACTATTTTCTTCATCTGTTTGGCATATATAGCCCTCACTGATCCAACTATTACTTCCAAATGGCTTGTGAATTTTGCTATGTCTAGAGATTTTGAATTAGAGATTATAGTATTATGGTTTTGGGTATACATGTACTTTTTTGAAAATTTTGGTGTGTGTTGTATAGCGGGTGCTTTGGGTTTTTACTTAGGCCCACTCATCCAATCTATTTTGTACCATTCCTTCTAATATTTAGCCCTTGGGTTTTTTTTTTTAAATACACACACACACATACCACAACAACAACAACAATAACAAAGCCTTAATCCCACTACATGAGGTCGGCTACATGAATCCTTTTTCTCCATTGCGTTCTATTTAGTGTCATATTTTCATTTAGTTCTATTAAATTAAGATCATTTTTAATACAATAAGCCCAAGTCTTCCTAGGTCTACCTCTGCCTTTCTTAACACAAGTCGAATTTAAAACATCTACTCTCCTAATCGGATCATCTAATGGTCGACGTTTAATATGACCAAACCATCTAAGGACGTTTAATGTGACCAAACCATCTAAAACGACTCTCTAATCTTGACCGCCACTGGAGCTACACCAACCCTATCACAGATATATTCATCTCGCATTTTGTCTCTAAGTGTCAAGCCACTCATCCACCTAAGCATTCTCATCTCAGCAACACTTAACTTTGTCTTATGTTTCTCTTTTAAAGACCAACATTCTGCGCCATAGAGCATCACATGTCTCACCACTTTCTTATAAGATTTTCCTTTCAGTTTAAGCGGTACTTTTGTATCACACAAAAGGCCCGAACCATTCCTCCTCTTCAACCAATCAACTTGAATTCTACTATTAACATCCTCATCCATATCACCATCGCTTTAAATAACAGACCCGAGATATCTAAATCGTTCTCACCTTTTAATAATTTGATCCCCCAAAGTTATACTTCTGTCACTAGAGCTACTACTACTAAAATTACATTCCATGTATTCAGTTTTAGTTCTACCCAAATGAAGGCCTTTAGACTCTAATGTAGACCTCCATAATTCAAGTTTTTCCAGGTCTTTTTCTCTATCCTTATCCACGAGAAGAATGTCATCAGCTAAAAGCATACGCCAAGGTATATCCTCCTGTAAATGTCCAGTAAGACCATCCATAACTAAAGCAAAAGGATATGGGATTAAAGCCGATTCCTGATGTAATCCAATGGAAAATAATTAGTCAATCCTCCTTCAGTTCGAACATAAGTAACAACTCTATTTTAATGACTTGAATATAAGTCATATCAACACCTTTCTTATCAAGAACTCTCCAAAGGATATCTCTTGGAGCCTTATGGTAAGCTTTTTCTAAATCAATAAAAATCAAATGCAGATCCTTCTTATTATCTCTAAACTTCTCTATCTAACCTCTCAATAAATATATAATTTTCATAGTAGACGTGCCTGGCATAAATCCAAATTGATTATAAGAAATCTTTGTAATACGTCTTAACCTATGATCAATTACCCTCTCCCATAATCTTAAAGTTTGACACATCAACTTAATTCCTTTATAATTTGCACACAATATATTAAATGGGAAAAAATACAAATAGGTTGTATGAGTGGGCCTAAAAGAAAGCCCAACTCACACAATACAACCACACTCAAAATCCCCAAAAAGAAAAGATACATATAAGATTAAATATAAAAAACTAAAAACCACCAGTGGGCGCAAAAGCGCTAGGAACGTCCCACTATAATCATTCCTTTGTCTTTAGTTCTCAGAAGGGAGCCAACTAACAAATTGGTAAGGTGCGTACCATTACTCAAAGTAGCCAAAATATCATCCATAAGACTCCTGAGCTCGAGTAAATCCAGGTCTCCTTTCTTTTTCTTCCTCCTGGATGTGTAATTGTCATTCTTCATCCGAGGATTGACTCATCTGATCAATAGATTGGTCCAAAGGTGGCAGACAGGTGTAGGCTGTTGCACATCATGATCCCTATGAGACTGAGTAACATTAACATCTTGCTCGACCTGATGAGGCGGTAGTGAAGCAGTAGAAGTATCGTCACCTGTAATATTAATGATAGATTCTAGAGTAGGTGGGGTCTGAAGAATCTCCCTCGCCCCTACGATAGGAGGTTCCAAAGACGGGGGAGCTACAACATTGTGTGGAGACTGAATGGTTGACATATTGCCTGCGATGATATTGACGTCTTCAGGGGTATTATTTTGATAATCAATAGTGTCAATAGCTTGGAGTTGATCAGAAGGTGATGGATTCATTGCCTCTGGCATAACACTTTGCTTTTTTGGTCTAAGGTGGGGGTATAGATGGTGGTATTGAGAACTGGAGTGACCGAGCATACGACAATTCAAACAATACGAAGGAAAAGACTCAATCAATACTTTTTGTCAATATCTATGGTGATGTGTGCCCAACCAAATTTCCTCAGAAGCGGTTGAAGTGATGTTTCTTTCAACAAGTGCTTCGGCTTCAGATTGACGGAAAATATTAAAATTAAAAATGCCCGTTTTGAGTGGCTTACCATAAGCTGAGGTAATAGAGTACAACACTTTTTGAATAAAATAATGAAATTTCAGATCAGAGAAGCGAATCCAAACTGGAATGATTGGTGGTTTCGTCTTTGGTTCAAAATTCACAGACCATTTCAGAATCTTCATTGTTCTATTTTCAATCCAGATTATCCTTTTAACAAATAATTGCGGTAATTCTCTTCATTATTAAGTTGAATAAAAATGTGTCTTCCATCTAAAGTTCAAATTTTTACTCCCAATAAGGTGCATAAACTCAAATTTCTTACGAATAAGCTTCATTTTGGGATGTCTATACAGAAATTTCCCACCAAATTCAGACGATAGGAGGAAGCAAGTTGAATATCTTCAGCTTATGTAAAAAAGATGACAGATTTCTCATTCTTTCTATCAGGTTTCTTGATGTCCTTCGCCCACTCAAACGAAGGAGGGAAATAACACAATTTAGGAGTACCCGAGGCGTGGACACGTGCAAGGGCAACAACATAGGATCTGTCCGAAGTCATCCCCAATAGATGGAGGCGTCACATTAAGAACAGTGAAGAAAGTAGAGAGCATATTACGATTCCAGAATAGGGAGCAACGATTCGAGTAGTCGCCGCAGCAGCAGACAGAGAGGAAGGACTGCGAGCGACAACAAAGAGAAGCCCCCGAGCCCGACAACTTCTCGGAATGACGACGAGCCGCTGAAGAAGTCCGTGCCTAGACGTCCTTTAAAAGCTGAAGGATTGCGATAGGCAGCTGAAACGACGCCCCCAAGCTCGATGACTTCACATGAGAGCCGCTGATTCTTGAGACGACGAACAGAAAGAGCCGCTGTGACGCGACGACAAAATTGACTACGAAGACGAAAAGGACGAAAGACGAAATAGTGCTTGATCGACGAAGATGCAGTTAAGCAGAAAACCAGGGTTAGGCGAACCCTGGTAGAGCGAGAGCGAGGTCGACGAAGCCATTTTGGTATTTGAAATAAATAAATAAATATATATATATATATATATATATATATATATATATATTCTTAGTTGAGTATGTATATTCACTGTGATATTATGGAACCCTCTCAACCATCATATCATAATTCAGGGCAGCAGCCTCATCGCACAGATGCTAAAACCTTACATATTTGTATATATATATATATATATAATCTTAGTTGAATATGTAAATTTATAATAATTGTGTTGAGTGTATGCAAATTTTGCAATGTACACACATACACATATGTACATATTTGGGGCGAAAATTTGTCTACATTGTGATGTTCGCACGATAATAAGCTTTGTTCGCTTTATGGGGATGAGGATGATGATGTAAATTATGCTTTGCGAAGTTATAATTATGCTGATGAAAAAAGTAAGGTTTATTTAACTTATGATGATGATAATACTTTTTTGGATGATCAATTTAATTGCATATAAAAGTATTAAACTTGTTAAAAAAATTATAGTATTTTGAATTTTAAGTAATTGAGATATTTAGCGCTTGAATTTAAGTATTATAATGTTTCTATTATTATGTCATTTTATCTTTTGATTTAATATTCTTTTATATTTATTTAGATTTTTTATTAATTTTGCTATATTTAAAATGGTGTGTTGTGCTATACGCTGTGCTATGTTTATATGGGGGCCTTTGCGCAAAAGTGCGCCATCCATCATTGACAATTATGCTATTATTTAATAGCAACAAAGACTTTAAGAATTTTAATAATTTTGGATAAGTCAAATTTGTTAGTCATACAATAAAACTATGGTATAGAGTTATGAAAGATGAAGTTAGAAAAATTATTTCGAGACCTTTGCGCGATAGTGCGCCATTCATCATTGACATGTATGCTATTATTTAATAGCGTAGATGATGTTAAGAATTTTAATAATTTTGGATAAGTTAAATTTATTAGTCATACGATTAAATTATGGGATAGAGTTATGAAAGATGAAGTTAAAAAAATCATTTCGATATTAGATGATCCATTTGGTTTTATGCCAAGAAGATCTGCTTTGAGAGCAGTCATTATGCTAAGAGAATGATTGCAAGTTGTAGTGTAGAGAAAAGATATTTATATGTTTTTTGTAATGGTTGAGTGTTATTTTAATTGATTTGTCACATATAAGGGAAAAATTACCAAATGTATGTTTAAGCTGTTAGAGATATTTGTATTATTGGAAGTAATTGTAAAGTGAACAAGAAGTCCAATTACGATGGGATTATGTAAAGCATTGACATTAATTATTTATTTTTTTATACTGGTATAGTTTATTTTAGTTATTCTGATGCTTATGAAAGACATTTAAATCGAGTTGTTTTGTTACAGGATTTTTGTAGCTAATATGGTTCCAGTCACATATCTCCTTAAAATAAATGGGAATCTTCTATGGTGACCATAAAAAAGCATTTTGGATCTAATATTTAAGAACACATGGGATTTTCACAACTGTGATAATTGTAAAAATCAAATATATGATTTAAATGGTGAAATGCCTCAAGAATCTTATGTGATAAATAATAAAATGGACTGTTTAGGATAAATTTTATAAAATTGCAATTGGGCTAGTTATGTTGTATGAATTCCAATGTAGCCATTTAAAAATTTATTGATAGCTCAGATGAGCAAGACAAAATCATAATATTTAGATTGATAGATTAAGAATGATTATATTTGATGGATAATTTGAGTACCACTTATTAAAGACTGAAAAACTGATTCAAATAACTGGATGATCTAGAATGGAGTCTATAATTGCGCACTCATAAGGAGGCGGCTGAAATTTGTATTCACAGATTTGTATGAAATTATGGAACCGAGGTAACATGGATAGTGTTTCTGTAAAGCAATATTGCATACCAAGTTTATTGCCTTACTGCCTTGTATGGCATTCAATAGGAATGCAAATTGAGGATTTGATAAAACAAACCCTAAGAGTTGGGATAAAGTTGTTGATCATGTTAAAGATGATGTTGCTGTTATTTTTGATTCCTGGAATTTAGTAATAAAGTTGCAAACAACTGTGGTACAATCGTTTGTCTCAATAATTTTTAATAAATAAATTGAAATGCTAAAAATTTCTTTTCTAATTTTCAATTATGGCTTGATCAAAACTTTGGTATTGCATATAATACATGAAATTTAAAGGTGAAGTTATAGTTTGGTCTTGTAAATTTATGAAATGTCAAGATTGGACGCTTAAAATTCATTGTCACGTTATTGCCTTGAGTTTACTAATTTGAACTTTTGGTAAATTATATTAATAAACATTCCAGAAAAATGATAACAAGGGTCCCATTTTAAGTTTCAGTGGCAGTAACATCTTTCCATACTCATAGGTGGTGGGTCAGCGGTTGGGTTGAACCCCAACACTTCTAAAGCAATGAAATCAATTTGGTTCTATTGTAGTCGTAGTAGTAGATTACACACCCAAATATTGTTACCATAAATTTACAATTTTGAATGCCAGGCTACAATTGTGTTGAATTTATCTGTGAACTTCATGCTGAAAATTCAATGGTAGATAGTGATGTGGTTAATACTATTTGAGATTGTCAGAATAGTAAAATTGATAGGGAAATTCTCTCTAAGAATGCTTAGAGAAACCCATGTTTTTAGTGGCTGGCTGCTATTTAATGGAACACATATTATGACCGTTACGTCACATACTCAATACTTTGGAGGGATGAAACCTGTGGTTGGGTAACGATGTGGTAGTAATGAACCTTAATTGGGGCAGCATTGTAAAATTTAGTAGTTTTGGTTTTGCATTTCCAGAGTGGACCAAATTGGGCAAATCTGCAAGCTACAAGATATCAGTGATTCCATGAAAACATGAATGGCTATGCGTTTCTTATATCAATCTAAAGCTGTGATTGTACAATCATATTTTGTACCATCTAACCCAATTTTTTTAATCAAAGTTGCTAGTCAACCTTAGCTAACATCTTTTTAGTTTTTAAGTTGCAGTGTTTTTATGCCAAATTTTTTGGATTGGGTAGCTGGTGAGTTTGTTAGTCCCTATGTTTCCTGTCTCAGGCTTAACGCCATTTCAGTCATCTTCATTTGGATGCTAATTGTCAGAATTAATAATGCTTTTTTTATCATTTAAATTGCTTAAATGTAACATTATGTTTTCTAGTTGTTTCCACCTTCGAGAAGTTCTGTTCCAGCAGTGATCTTGAAATGTTAACTTTAGAGTTACCTTCTTGAGTCAGCTTACTACTGATCTTGGTTCTTTAAACTTCATTTTCTTTGATAAAATAATTTGTTTCTTAAATTTCACATAATTTGGGTTTTTAGATGAGTGTAGGTTGCGGCCATGGCAGGTTAAAGACACTTTAATGAAGCCTACTCCTAATTTACTTTTCTATGCTTTAGAGATTGATAATTTAGAAATAAATACGGCTTTTGTTTTCGTATTATTTTACTAGATCTAATAGTAGGCATATCTAAGGATGTGTTTGGGACAGCGGTGGCAGTGTAGTGCCGCACCGCAGTATTTTTTTGTATGCTAAAAATGCGTGTTGTTGCGTTGTCAAAAAACTGCACCTGAAAAACTGTGTTTTCCCACCAGATCTGACTACATGCTGTTAGAGGTGTAAACGAGTCGAACACGAGCGAGCCTAGACTGAGCTCGTGTTCGGCTCGTTTATATTTCTAGCTCAAAAAGTGTGTTCATGTTCAGCTCATTTGCTTATCCAGCCGAACACGAGCCGTTCACGAACAAAGAGTCATTTTGACAATTCTATTCACGTAGTCATAAGATGTTAAAGTTTGGGGCAAGATCTAAAAATTATTGTTTATATTAGAGCATGATTTGAATCTAATTTAATAATTTGTATTTTATTTTTTTAGTTAATACTTTTAATTGTTTATAAACCTTTGTAGCCTTGTAGTCAATTAAATTTTTTAAAATACTACTCATATATATATATATATATATATGAGTAGTATTTTAAAAAATTTAATTGACTACAAGGCTACAAAGGTTTATAAACAATTAAAAGAATTCCTGCTGTGGCTGCTAAAAAACTGCGTTTTGACTTTTTCAAAATCAAATTTGTTAGAATAGAAATCAACATACTTCTTATTGATACAAAGAGGGGTATATATACTCAATACAAGATCAACTAGAAATGAAAGGAATAAACTCAGGACATAATAGAAAAGGGAAAGTAATAAAATGGAATATAATAGAAAAAAAGAAAGAAACTAAAGGAAATAGTTCAGAATAATCAGAAATAAATAATGGCTATTACTGACGATTAAAATATTCTAGTACTCTACCTCAAGTTGAAGCAGAGATGTCTGTCATGTTTAACTTGGACTTGAAATCATCGAACAGTGGCCGAAAAATGTTCTTTGTGAGGATATCCGCCAACTTGCTACTGGATGACAGACAAAACACAAATTTCTCCAGATTCGAGTTTTTCCTTAATGAAGTGTCGGCCCATCTCAACTTGCTTGGTGCGATCATGTTGTACTGCCTTATTATCACAAAACAACTGTAGGGGAACAAAGATTGACATGTAGTTCACATAGTATGTTGTGTAACCAGAGAACCTCACAAATTCCTAACGACATGGATCGAAAGTCAGCTTCAGTATTGCTTCGGGCAACCTCGGATAATTTTTTGCTTTTTCACGTAATCAGGTTTCCCCATACAACTGAGCAGTACCTTAAGGTAGATTGTCGATCATGGATGAATCTAACCCAATCAACATCTGTGAAAATAACAATATTACGAGAGGTGTGGCGGGAAAAACATAAACCTTAGTCCGATGTGCCTTTTAAATAGTGGAGAATCCGGTGGACAGCTTGTAGATGATGCTCATAGAGGTCATGCGTGAATTGACTTACTATCCCAATTGCGTGGCATATGTCGGGACTTGTATGGGCAAGGTATATGAGTTTTCCCATAAGGTGCTAGTAGCGAGTCTTGTTTACAATATCTGTTCTGGGAACATCAAGAAGTTTTTCATTTGGATCCATCGGGATAACTATTGATTTGCACGGAAGAAAGTTATTCTTTGTCAAAAGGTCAATGACATATTTCCGTTGAGATAAACAAATGCCCTAAGATGACTGAGCAATACCAGAGAGATCCAAAGTTCTTTATCTCGAAGGAGACAACAAGAATGTCTTTGAGAGATTCCAATGTTGGTAGATCATTTCCTATAAGGACGATATCATTGACATAAACGATAAGGATAGCTACTTGGTTGTTGGAGGAATGTCGGAAGAAGAGTGTGTGGTCTGATTGAGCTTAAGAGAATCCATGGTCTACCACCACCTTTGTGAACTTCCCGAACCATGCTCGTGGTGATTGTTTTAGTCCATAGAGGGACTTTCACAATCTACATATTTGTCCCTTGGAGGTAGTGGAGAGCCTAGAGGAAGGGTCATAAACCTCATCTGTAAGATCACCGTTCAGGAATGCATTCTTGACATCAAGCTGGAATAATAGCCAATACAAATTCAATGCCAGGGATATTCTCGAATGGTGTTTCTCATCGTAGTGAACTCCGTAGGTTTATGAGTACCCTTTGGCGACCGACCGTGCCTTGTTACGTTCGAAGGGCCCATCAGATTTAAACTTGATGCTAAAAATCCATCGATATCCCATTTCTTTCTTGCTCTGAGGAAGATCAACAATATTCAAAGTATGGTTTCGTTTAAGGCATCCATCTCTTCCATGGCAACAATTTTCCAGGATGGGTTTGCTAAAGCAGCCTCAATAGTAGATGGAAGTTTATGATTTGTCAGGGCCGTAGCAAATGCTCTGTAGGTTGGCGATAATCTGCCAAAAGAAACATAGTTTGACACTGGATAAAGAGAGCATGTCTGATTGCATACCTTACTAGAGGAACTGACTTCCTCATTTTGAGTAGGAGCAGTGCTGGGGATGTCGTCCGGAAGGGATTCGGGTTTAGCAAGGGGTTAGCAAGCTCCTAAGTAGGTGCATCAGAATGAGTGTGTCGAGTGTAAGCACGGGGTGGGAGGGTGAGCAGTGGAACGAAAAGGACAGAGGGCTCTTTGGTGGTAGGAGAGGTAGGTGGAACCAAAGGAACCAATGTTTCCTCGATTGTAGATGGTATGGGGGGAACATCCATAGGAGTAGGGTAAGGAATTGTGTCCAAGAACTCTAGCTCCCCCTCACTGAAGACCGAGTTAGGAAAATAAAGAACACTTTCAGTAAAGGAGACATCAACACTCACATAGACCTTATTTGTGGTAGGGTCAAGACACCGATACCTCTTTTGACTGGCAGGATATCCTTAAAAAATATATTTTATGGACTTGAGATCAAGTTTACTTTGAGTTGGGACTGTGTTGAAAACAAAGGTTGTACACCAAAAAATTTTGGGGTCTAAAGTCGATAAGACCCGATTGTTTCGAAAACACGATCTCAAGATAGATAAAGAGATACAAAAGTGATTTTTTTAGGGAGCTCTATTGATGAGATAAGTGGTGATATGAATGACATCGTTTCAGAATAATTTTTGGACATGAAAGTGAAACATAATGGAGCGAGTAAAGTTGAGGAAATGTCGGTTTTTCTCTCGGCTACCCCATGTTGTTGAGTGTCAGGACAAGAGTTATGATAGAGGATGCTTTTACTTACCAAAAATTTTCTTAATATAGAGTTAATAAATTCATGACCATTGTTAGTCCGAAGGATTTGAATAAGAGTTTTGAATTGGGTCAAAATGAAGGTATATAAGATTTTAAAAGTAATAACAACTTCAAATTTATCTTTTAAAATATAAATTTATGTCATCCGGGTGTGGTAATTAATCAAAAGAACTATCGTTTATTGGTGTAGCTAGGGGTGCGAGAGGGTCTCATAAGTCATCGTGAATATGAGGCGGAAGGTGTGTAATTGTGGGGTGGATAATGGACATGATGATGTTTAGCTAAGTGACAGGTTTCACATTTGAAATTAGAAGAATTTTTATTAGTAAGCATCAATGAATTTAATTGCTTTAAATATTAGAAACTAGGATGACCCTAACGACCGTGTAACAACATAACAGGACATTCAGTGGACTAAGATAAACTGCATATACTGGGTGGAGTGTTCTCATTCTTCGTGTTTTTTTCTTGGAAGAAGTAGAGCTCGCCAACTTGCTTAGTAGTTCCAATCATCCTCCCCGAACAACGATCCTGAATGACAGACATCAGAAGAAAAATGAACAACACAATCAACGTCATATGTCAACTTACTGATAGATAAAATGTTACATTTCAACATATGTATATTTAACACTGATTCTAGAGTTAGATCAGTTGTTAAAAAAACAAACCCTTTACCAGCAACAATAGAATTTTGACACCTATCAACAATTTTAACATCTTTTCCAGAATAAGGATAGCATGCTGAGAAGCCTTGAGAGCTTCCAGCAATGTGGCCCGTGACACCTGAGTCAATGATCCATGAACTAGAAAAGACAAAAGAAATGAGTGTCATAGGATTGATACATTGACGAACGTGGGAGGCTGACATGCCGGAAGAGAGCATGTTGAATCCAAGGATCTTGATCGGTCGCTCCATTTGAATAGTAAAAGAATTGGAGGATTCTAGATGTTCTGGGTAGAGGTCGGTTGTATCGTGTTGGATTCAAATGCCGTAGTGAGACCCCTGACAACGGAAGATTTAGTTGAATGTTTGGATGCATGTTTCCCATGGAGCTTCAAACACTTATCATGAGTGTGGTTGGGCTTGCGGCAATAATCACACGTAGGGTGACTAGGCTGAGGTTGAGAATTATTAGAAACCAAGGCGGATGCTTCGACAGACGAAGTAGAACCACCAAGCATAACAATTCTCTGGCTCTGTTCGTGATGAATCTCAGTGAAAGCGGAATGAGTAGAAGGAAGAGCATCTCGACCAAGGATACATCCTTGGACTTAGTCAAAATCTTTGTTGAGGCCTGCCAGAAATTGGAACGTGCAGTTCTTTTCTATAATTTTTTGGAAGAGATAGGCCGGCTAGAGACTCCCACGTGTAGTCATAATATAGACCACATTCCATCTATAGTGCAGCTAGGTCATTGTAGTACTAGGTTACAACCCTGGATCCTTGTTTTGCTTCACAGATTCTCCTGGACACCTCATAGAGTTGCCTGGAGTTTCTTACATCTGAGTAGGTATCACAAACTGTTGTTCAAAGGGCACTAGTGGAAGGAAGGAACATATATGATCGACCAATCGAAGTCTTCATGGAGTTGATCAACCACGACATGACCATGAAATTCTCCACTTCTCAGGCTCCATATGTCGGGTCAGTCTTTGGAGGCTCACAAATCATACATGTGAGGTGACCAAACTTCCCATGTCCTTTGATGAACAAAGACACCGCTTGAGACTACTGGAAAAAGTTGTTGTCGTTCAGTTTATGAGTTGTGAAGAAAATTCATATTGGTTTTCGGTCCTTTGGTTAGTAGTGGAAGGAATGTTGGATTCGATCTTCCGGTGGAATCAGGAACATTGTTTGAAGGTGGCTTAGCGTTGGAGGAATCCGCCATGATTCCGACTGAGCCAAAAGAGATTTGGTTGGTATTTCGAGAAATAATGCTGGCCAACTAATTTAATGAAGGAAATCTGTCGGAAGCTGGATTACTGGAGTTTAGGGCTTGGCGGCAAATGCTGGGCAAGGAGGCTACCGACAGATTAGGAACTGCGGGTGAATGGAGCAGATGCCATATTACGGTTGAAGGGAGCATGTCATGTTGTAGTTGAAGGGAGCATATACTATGTCACGACTGAGCACAAGGAGTGCAGATACCATGCTGGGAACTGCGGCTGAAGGGATGTTATGATTGAAAGGAAACAAAAGATGTTTTGCGGCAGATATGAAAAACAGAAGATACCAATAGGTGCTGAAAGGTGGTTGCTGACAGACTAGGGTGAAAACTCTAGGGTTAAAGCCATGGCTCTAATACTATGTTAGAATGGAAACCAACATACTTCTTATTGATACAAAGAGGGGTTTATATACCCATTACGGGATCAACTATAAAGAAAAAGAATAAACTCATGATATGATAGAAAAGGGAAAGAAATGAAACAGAATATAATAGAGAAAGGAAAGAAATCAAAGGAAATAACACAGATTAATCAAAATAAATAATGGTTATTACTGGTCATTAAAATATTCTAATAATCTTTTTTTTATAAATGTCACCGCAACTTCTTGAACAACTTCGCTGCTGCTTGTTCAAACAGCTGCAGCTGCCCCTAACAGACTAATACACTGACGACTTATAAACCTGTCAATTTAGGATCAGATTCTCACTGCACTTTTGCCTTTCACTGGTGATTGGTAGATCAGATTGCCTTTTGAATTGTAATGGAGGGCAACAGCTTTCTCATTGTTCAACTTTTCTGATTAACAGTTTTTTTCCCCTTGGGCTATTATTTGTTCTGTTTGTTTTTCTGTTTGAAATACATGATTATGCTTGATTGGAAGAACTCATGATATCGGAAATTTTTCCACGGAATACTTCAATGAAAAAGCTACTGGAATCTTGGTATGATTGTAAAAGTCATCTATAAAATACTAATACAGCAAACAAACAACATTATGTGTGAGTTAAAATAGAACTATGACCTATTATTAAATGTGAATATTCTGTTTCTCTTTATTTCACTTGTGTACGTTCTCAATCTTATCCTCTCCCTCTTTCTGTACCTTAAAGTTTATGATTCTCATCAATTCTAATGCCTGAATTAGCAACAAAATATCTTGCCATGTAAACCTAAGTGTTGCCAATTCTTCCTTTCAAAATTTGTTCTGTCATTTTTTCTTGCTTATTTTAGCTTTTTCAAAGGTTGATAAAGTAGTAATTTTTTTCTATAGTTTTTTTTACACTTTTGAAAACTGATATAACTTCATTTCATTAAGAAGTTGCCCACCTTTAATGATTTGATTCACTAACCATGGTTTCATATTTATGCTGGAAGAAATGTTGAAGAACATATTTTATGAGGTGAAGAATAAATTTGATACTGCCCTTGGGATTTTTTCAAAGGAAAAGATCACAATTGATCCTGATGATTCCGCTGCAGTATCTCAGTATGCAAAAGTCATGAGGACTGTAAGAGAAAAGTAAGAGCTTTTAATCCTTCATTTAGTCAACATGTTAGCTACTTCATGCTTCACCTGCTGGGAAATGTTTTATTGTTGTGACAAAATCTTATTATTGGATAAAACTCTCTCCTAAGATGGGTACAAATTGTTCAAGATGATTGGTGAAGAATAGATTTAACACCTCTTTTAGCAGTCAATTGGAAAAGAATGATTCATGAGGATATATAATGCTGATTCCAAATACTTGGGAGGAGGATAATGAGGGTTATTAGTAGTTTATTTCTTTAATTTGCTTTGTAAAGCTTTGCTTAAGCATTGATCTATTGGTTCTGTCTAGGACACGTTCAAATAATTAGTGGACCATATTTGGTTCCTTCCTTGATTAGTTTGTCAACATTTTATCCCAATCATTGATTTTTTTTTATTTCAAGAGCAAACTTCTTCATCTCAAGTATGTAGGTGGTTGACATTTGTCTTGTCATTTTATTCCCTAGGTACCCTCTTGTTAAAATTTAAATATACAGCGCAGATATTTTACTTTCAAACTTTTGATGTTGAATTTCTTTATAATATTTTTTTTCCCCACTTGATATTAATTATTTGCAGCTTTTGTGTCATATGTCGTATAGGGCAGATTTATTTTCGGATTCTCAGAGAATAAAGTACACAATTGAACAAAGGACCCGAGATATACCAGATGCACGGACATATTTGCTGGCTTTGCAAGAGATACGTTCGAAGTATGTGATATCCATTTTTTTACTGTTCTCAATATATATATAGATATACATATATATTATATTATATTATATTATATTATATTATATGTAGTCTATAGTTTTTTGTTTTGCTTGTTGTTTTCACTATGTTGCTAAGCTAAGATCATCATACTATAAAAAAGACTTGCCAAATCTTTTAGTTTCTGGAGGTCGTTGTTTAGGATCTCTAAGAAGAGAAGCTCTAAAGGCAGGTTTTTTCTTGGATACATTATGCTCATTGATGTTTGATTGTTCCCTACTTTGGTTGTATGTTTACTTCAGAGAAAGTAACGATGTGCTTTTGATTATATGCAGGCTCTCTTTTCTAACTAATTTTGTTTGTGTCATGGAAGATTTGGTTTTATTGATTTTCATTAAATAAACGCTCTGATTTTTACATGTGCTTTAAAGCACAATTCAGAAGGCAATGTGCAAGTTTTGTTTTACTGATTCAAAGCATTAATACATATTGAACAATGTTGAAAATCTATCTATAAAATCAATATCATTCATTTTTTTAAAACAAAATTAAGTGATTGAAACAATCACGTGTTAAACCAAATTGGGGAAATGAATGGCAGATAAAAATAATGCATACAAATGCATAGGCAGCATGGACGCTTTAAGTATGCTCATATTTATTCTTTATAGACAATGACATCAGGTCACAATAAGAAAATATGGTAGTTAAAATAGTACCTAAATGCAAGAAATAGTGATGCCTGCACTAAGTGTAGCTACCCCTTTTTTGATGTAAAGTTGATTATTAGATGTATTAGAAAAGAATTTATGGCAGGCGCGAAATAATAAGACCTAATTTGGAAGAGAGAATAAATCTGCTGAACAAGTATAAGCTTCTAAAAGGACATAGTAATGTCAACTTCAATTCATATCTATGAGGAACCGAGTGTTTGATCATCTCCATACCCCGAGTGTATGGTGTGGGGGTTATTGGAAACTTATTTGTGCTTGTCGTTTTTCCAGAAAAGAGGCCATCCACTAAATTAATTGTTAATGAATGTTTAAGGCATTCTTTTTTTAGAGTTAAATGTCCTTTATTAGTTATGGACTATACCGTAACTTTGTTATCACCATCATTAATTTTTCACTCAAAGGCAATAACAAATGTCCTTGATGTATTGTGTCAGAGGCATATCTTTGAGTGTCATGCATCGCTTGATCTGATGAGATATATTCTGACCTTATAAAGTTGATACTATGATGAAAGATCATAACATATCTTCGGATAAAGAAGATACTGTGCGTGTAATTTAGTGGTATGATATCCAAAGTGGAGGTCTGAGGTTTAGTTTCTAAAAAAAATTACTTCACAAATATAGGCTTGGATGACTGCATGTTAGAGAAATCATATGTTATAAAAAACACAGAGAGAACAAATAGAGGGTAGGAAAGCAAAAAATGAGACAAATTATTGTTGTGTGGTTCCTCTATGAGCTTATATCCATCCCTAGCCTTGGGGAGTTTTCATCATTTTTGCAGCTCTATCATTTCCATCACCACTATGTATCTTAAGCACGGGGCACGTGTCTTTTATTTATTTATTTTTTTATCAATTGGACATTTCAATGGTGTGTTCAGCATGTGTCATGTCCCACCTTTTTCAGACATTGCATACTTTTGTTAAATATAGGTGTATCATATTTTAAAACTATATTTAAAGAGGTATTGCCTTCAAAGTGGAGTTTGGGGTTTTATCTCTGAAAGAAACCAAAACACTTTGAAATAATATTTTTCAATAGCATGTGTTTGGTTGAATGCATGTTAGAGACTAGATTATACATTATCTACAACGCAGAAGTGACAATAAATAGAGGGTTGGGTAACAAAAATGGGAAACAAAAAATTATAGTTATGCAGCACCTCTCTAAACTTTTATCAATACCCCAAGTCCCTCGTGAATTTCCGTCTTCTTCTACTTCTTTGTTGGTAAGGTACCAACATATTCACAACGTTTCATTTTCCCTGTTGAAGTTCACGAATGAGATAGTTTCTGCACTTGCTTAAGATCATCCATATTTTAATCCTTTTCACATTCTAGGGAGGCCCTCACAATTCTTTTAGAGTTTAAAGGCTGAATCATAAAATGTATCAGTCAATTGGTGAAAGTGCCTGATAAGCTTAGCAAAGACTTAATTGAAGATAAATGAGAGTAAAAACAACGCACTAAATTAGGATGCCAAAAGACTATGATGAGCTAGTTGAGTGTGGTGGCAGAATTTTAAGATGGATGTGGCCAAACTAAGAAGAATAAATTTGGAATGATTTAAATCCATTAATCGATAAGCAAGTTGAAATTAGATTTAGTTGGTCGGGTAGTAAGATGAAGGATAGAAAATGAACTTATTAGATAATTAAATAATATTAATGTTAAAGGTTTATGATGTAAGTGAATTTAATGTAAATCAATAAAATGATTTGCAAAAAGTAGGTTTAACATTTCCAACAGCACTCAATAGCAAGAACGAGGATTCATAATGCAGCCCTAAATAATGGGATAAGTCAACAGTGATAATGTTGATTAGCCTGCAAAATTGGCTAACCAAATTAGTTGGAGAATGGATTGAAAGCTTTAGCTTATTTTAAGCAGGTTTACTTGTTGATCTGGGTTTTAAAAACGGTTGTCAGATTGACAGTAATTTCCAGAAGGCTTTGTCGTACTGGTTTTTGGTCTTTTTCAACGCCAAGTTGGCCAGCCAACATGGCTAAGACATGATAAAGATAATTGGATGGTTTGTATTGCTGACTTCGTCATAGATTGTTTTTTTTAATGCAATTGAACATATTAATTAACTATAATCAATTGTGAGAATTTGTCAAGGTTTAGCCAGTTGAAATTAGACTTAATTAATTTGATATACACATTAAAGGGTAGAAAATGCCCACTTTAGATGAACATAAAAGTAGTGTCAAAAGGATTATAATGGAAAAGTGAGACATAATGTAACATGACAAAATGATTTGCAAGAATTGTTTGACTTCTCCAATCACGTAGTAGCAAGGATGAGGTTTCAAAATGCAACAAGGCTTAATGGCTAATCAAATTTGCTGGAAAATGGATTGAAAACAGTGGCTAGTTTCAAACAGGTTTACTGGTTAATTTTGGCTTTAATCTGGCTGTTCAAATTGATGTTAACTTTTAGAAAGCCTAGTTTTGTTGATTTTTGGTAGTATAAAGTCGGCTAACCAACATGTTTAAGTAGGATAGAGATAAATGGATGGTCTGTGTTGCTGAATTTTACACAGATAGTTTTTAATTGCGCAATTGAACAAATTAATTGACTTCGAACAATTGTGAGAAAATTTGTATATGTTTTGACAAAAATAAGAAGTTTTGATGTGATTTTAAGTGATTCTCAAAATGAATGGACTAGGAGTTGATTTGAAGCTCTTTTTGCTTGACATATACCTAAAGGTGTAAATAAAATGCTAGAAATAGCAAAACAGTAAAGCTTGAAGCTTTTAATCTTTCCTCCACGTCTGTGGATCTATTATAGACTGTGCAAGGGGTGTGTTCATTCAGGCTCCAATCAAACACTCATTTGGTAAAAGTCTGCATGTTTATTCTCATCAGAAGCATTGCATCAAAGGATGGTCTGAGATAATTTTTTTCGCTTTATTCTTTGATAAATATGATTTATTTCATTTTGTAGTTTTTAATTTGTTTGGAACATGCCTTTGATGATGACTGTATTACGAATGTGTTTTTTTTTTCTTTAACTGACATTGATGTTGGTTCAATATAGTTTCTTATGCTGTTTTTGGCTGGCGTACTATTGATATCAATTGCTACGTAATTCATTGTGGTATGGATGGAGTGGGTTTTTTAAAAGGTTAGTCATGTCTGATTTCAGGCCAGAGTCATGTCTGCTCAGTTACTGTGTTGGGCCTTGAAGTTGATAGGATTTCCATGAAGCTGTTATGCAGCTCTTATCAAGATTGTGCGTACCATTCAATTGCATTTTCTATGCAGAATTATTAGTCTACTTTCAATTCAAAACCACCATTTCTGGGATCATTGTTCCTATTTTCTAGCTATTTTGTGGTTGTGTTGGATTGACTTGGGTTTAAACCATTTGAATACTCTTTCTAGTATTTGGCTGGCTTAAACCCAATTGGTCTACTCGGCGAGAGGATTCAATCCTCTCTTATTATGGCTCGAATGCTCTAGTTTTTTGCTCAAATACTTGGGTGTTGATAACATGAATCTAGGACAATGTGTAATTCTGCACCACGTGGGTGACATTTGGCATCCTTGTCTTCCACTGCCATCAAGAGCTCATGAAATTTAACTTTCTGGACAATGCCTGAGGTGCTTGCCAGGGATGCATAGGTGCACAACTACCAGTCATGTTTTATAACCGCTCTCGGCAATGCGATGAAATTCTTCTAGCCATTATGCTAAATTGTTTTTAAATATTTGGAATATTTGAATTTTAAAAAGTGTCATTGATAAGTTTATAGTTTTTCTTTTGCTGAAGTACTTTTTTGTTTAATGCAGTATTCTAGTAGTTCTATTATATGCAGTATTCAAGCAATTTTATTATTTCCAATATGCTAGTAATTGTATTTTTAGTATTTTTATTGATTAGATGTGAGTAATTTCAATGCAGTATTTTTAGTATTTTTATTGATTAGATGTGATAAAATTTTAAGTATGTTTAATGTTTTTTTTTGAACGCCTGTTGGAATTAATTGAAAAACTCAATAAATGAAAAAAATAATGTTCTCAAACTTTAGGCAATACTCATAAAACATTTTACTTGCATGGAGGAGTGGAACCCCCACGCCTAAAAAATAATAGTTTGCTTGAGTTTATTTTTCAGTGAAAACCAACTGCATAAGAAAGTTTGAGGGGTGAACAAATTTTTAGTGTCTATTATTATGAATAGCCTAGCTCTATTAGCCCTAGAGCAACATTTTATTGAAGGTTTGTGGAGCTTTTTTTGGGGGAATATTTTATGAAGAATTCACCATCATATGGTTTTGAATTTGTGCCCTTATGAAGAAGAGCAAAATCCTCAATCACTAGGGCAATCAAGTGGCCGAATGGTTTGTGGAGCTCGATCACTTTTATATGTTCATTTCTTGATGGCATAGATCTAAAAAAAGACATTTGAGGGGCTAGGATTCCTATTTATTAAATTTAGGTTTAAAATTTTTTTTCAGATTGTCTTCTAATCAATTGATTAAAATGAATGGTGATAAGTTGATCGTTGAATAAATTGGGCAGTTCAACCAATTTATAACTGATTTATTGGTTTGACTATTAGATCGTCGGTTCAAACCAATATTTTTGCTGTGAATAGAACTGATTGGGAACAATCCACAGTTGTAGGCCCAGGCAGCCAATTTGATCGTAATTTCTAAACCATAATTTAAATTGTATTACTTAGTATATTTTGTCATATTAAGTTCTATATTTTTATGCATACACATCCAAATGTGGTTTTGTTTATTTTACCGTACTCCTTAAACTGAGAGTTCACCCATATTTCTTGGTTCTGACTCAGACCAAGCATAAATAACTGATTATTTTGGTTAGCTGGTTCATCCATTGTTTTTGGTGCAATTAGTTGTTGAAGAGGAAATCTTTTACCTCTATAGTCCCACCTAATGTAATATACATTAAAAATGGTCATATATGTTGTTTAAAGATACTCTTATCATGGTGGTTTTTTACTTCGGGGTTTTATCTTTGCAAGTATTTTGAATTCTAAAGTAACTCTAAATGCAATTAACTCAAAATAATGTATTTGAAATACTTGTTGGTTTTTGTTTTTTTGTAAACATATTTAGAAGTTTACTTTCTATGTTTAGTAGCTTGTAAAGTATTTCAATTAATTGCGGCAAAGGCAAGAGGCAACAAACGCTGGTGGAGGATGATTGGAGTCAACGATTTTGGTGCTGGCAATGGAGGTGGTGGCTAGTGGAACTGCTTGAGAGAGGTCGTTCGAGCTTGAATTTGTTTATCAAAAGCATGTTCAAGATATGCTTGAGCTAGATTTGTGCATTTGTGATAGTGTTTGAGCCCGGTTCATTTAAATTTATATTCTTTTGAGTTTTGTTTGAGCTATGCTTGAGCTTAATTCATTTTGTAATTAATCAGCTTTAAAAGAGCATCTTGCTTGAAAATAAAAATGAGTCTTGTCAAGCTTAAGCCTATTGAGGTTAATGAACAAATCTTATAAGCTTAAAAAGCAATTTTAATATTAATAAGCTTAGAAATTTAAAAAAGCATTTATAACATATAAACATATTGTAAAATATTTAAATGTTGTGGGATTTAATGCCCAAATAAAAGAGGACGTTCTAGCATCTAGTCTTGCCTCAATTGACCTGTATATCGAGCTTTTAAACAATCATATTTAGGTGTAATAATCAATTTTGTTTATGATCATAAATGAAATCGAGCAATAAGTTATTCAAGCTTGTTCATTTAACAATTGAGCATTTCTAAAAGTGTTAATGAGCTCTTATTGAGTTGAGCCATGAATAATTTGTCTAATACTCAGCTCTTTTGCAACCCTAGCTGCAGCGGCGAGGGTGGGCGGCAATTTTTACGGCAGGGGTCACACCTCACACATGCGGTGTATTTGAAATTTGTTCAAATCAGGAAAATTCCAAATATATTGAAAATAACTCAAAAGAATTAAAAAAAATGTTGAAAATTTACATTGCATTTATTTTATGTATTGGCCAAACAATGAAAATTTTAAAACTCATGTATTGCTTTTGACAAAATTAATAATACTTGCATACAAACAGCCCCTTACAATATTTTATTATTTCAATAAAATTTCTTTTGCCTAGCAGGATTATCTTGTGTTTACAAGCTTTACTTGGTTAGGTGTTCTGAAGAAGTTTTTGGCTTGAAGGCAAATCAAGATTCTTATACATACCGTTAGTATTGTAGGATTCAGTGCTTGAAAAGATGGATAAGTGGGTAGGTTTAATGGTTAGGGCAGGGAAAAATGCTGGTTGAACTAAAATGCCAAAACCAATTAAAATCCACTGATTGATTTGGTTTGTTTACTTTGATGTTCATCTAATTTTGGCTTTGAAGGTGTCTTCTTATTTGATCCTTGTTCTTGTGATTTAATAATTTTTATGCAATCGCCCCATGTAGATTCAGTCTAGTATAATACCTTCTGTTGAGAATTTTAAGCCTTTAAACCAATCTTTTTAGGCCTTTTTTTTCTTATAGATACTATTTCTCGTAATTTTAACCTTTTTATGGTCTTTAGGAGTGATCTCGTTGATGAAGTGGGTGCTGAGGCAATGATGATGGAAGCATTGGATAAGGTTGAAAATGAGATTAAGAAGCCTCTTCTAAGGTCTGACAAAAAGAACATGGCTCTTCTCCAAGCAGAGTTTGACAAAGTGAACAAAAAGTATGGGTTACCAATTCGACATTAAACCATGTCATCATTTGCATTTATGCTACTTTATTCTTGCATATAATTTTATTTTTAGTTCTTTTCTATTTTAAATCCGAAATAAACATTTGTTTTTCTCCTAGACATATGGGATGCCTTTATCTACATTGCTTGAATTTAACTATTCATGGAACCACCTTACAATCTTATTGGAAACTGTTTCTTTTAACAGCATTATGCCAAATACTTTCATTGTTACCAGCAAAAGTTTCATAAATCAAGCTTGTTGTTCATCATATGTTTACAATAATAATTTAATACGGCTGCAGGTTAATATAATGTATCTTTTGTTATTCATGTCTCCAACGTCATTTGCACATTTGTGCTAGCCATTAGATTTTACCATACTTTAATTAAACACAGCTTAATCTTTGCATTCTTCTGGTTGACAACAAGCATGACGTAAATGAAATCTATCCTCTTTTGTCTCTTTTACTGAATACTTCTCCAGGCTTGGGATTAGAAAGGAAGATCTACCTAAATATGAGGCAGACCTGGAACTCAAGATTGCCAAAGCGGAATTGCAAGAAATAAAGAAGGATGCAGTAGAGGCAATGGAAACCCAGTTAAAGAGGTTTGTGAATTTTAAACATTTTAATTAATCCTTTTAGGTGCTCATTTTCTGTTTTAATCACATGATTGTTAGTTTTGAGAATTTTTAAATTTGTTTTTTTTTCTTCTATCTCAGTTAGCAGTAATAGCGTTGCATCTGCTATGTCATTAGGACAATGTCTTTGCCATCTTTAATGCCAAATTGGGCCTGATTATTGTTGTGTTTAGTTTCTTCTGTATGGAATATTTATAGGCATGGTGAGGAATAATCATGTCCATTTTCTTAAATGTAATTTTTGGATGATTTTCCTGAGAAGGGGAAATAAGTCAACAATTCTATTGGACATCTGAATTCACAAAAAATAGAAGAGACATGTATCGTAGACACTGCAAATTTGATGTCATCATCTTCATTCTTACTCTTATTGAGTTTATGAGTTCTCTTGTTCGATTCATTTTGTTGAGTGTTACCTGGGATACAATACTTAATTTTTATAAATAATTTTTAACAACTTCTATTCATGTTACTGTGAGTTTACCACTTCTTCCTAATTCTTCAACTCTAATTTTATATATCTGTCTGATAGGTGTATTTTTTATTCTTCATTATTCATTTACATTTATTTCCATATATTTATTTTCAATAGTTCTCACTCTAAGAGATCATATAATATAATTCATCCTCAATTTTGTCACAGTTATAGCTTAATATTTTCACTTCTGTCTGTTTTAAGTTTGCTATTACTGACCTTTGTAATTGCCTAATACTCAAATTCATATCTTGCCTTCTTATTTTTAGTTTTATAAACTTTACCTTTTAAGTATAATATCCTCTTATCATTTGATGCTCTTGAAGCAATTTCTATTTTAATTACCCAGCTTCTACTCTAAATTTAATAATCTTATTTAAATACTTTTTTTACTAATACCCATCAATCTTAAAACTATTGTACTCAGTTTTCACCTTTTTTTACCATGTATAACCAATTTGATTGATAATTGTTTATTTCACACTACTAAAAGTGCATATTATATACTTGCATTACTAATTTTATGCCTTCTGCTTCTTAAACACTATTTTTATTTCCTTAAACACACCAATTTGCCTCATTTTGAATATATTTTTTGATACAAAAGTAAATAGGGTTGATACTGTTCTTGAACGTATTCTATTGTATTTAGAATTCTTTTTATCATTATATAATTGTTAGTACCAGTCAATGTTCCAGCATTATATCCTTAGTAATTTAACATACATTTAACTCGCACTTTTTATCCTTAATGCACACTTCAAATAACTTGTCGTGCTCTATTATATCCCTTCTCATTATCAATATGAAATCTTATGAAGATTCTTTTCTTCTCTTTCTACTTTTCTAGTAATTGTTTTAATATTCATAATATATTTTTAGCATGCAATCATATTAATCTTCTAAAATTAGTGTAATTTTAGCAGATTTATATTCCATCACGCTCTTTCATTCTTTATTATATATTTATATGAAAACTATGAGCATTTCTTTTGCCTGTAAACATTGGCATCCTCTCTGTTAACTAATTGTTACGTTATTTTTTATGACTATAAATCTCAATTAGTGTTTCATTTAGATCTATAACTTCAGCTTTACAGCTTTTTTAGAGCTCCACTCAATTTTTTTGGATATGTTTTGTTCATTATGCTCTTTCAAAATAATTCATTTCTTAAAACTCTCATTTAATTATTTGTATTTTCATTTTTCTGAGATGCTTTCTTCTTTAACCAAAATTTTATTATTCTTACTCTTTGCATCTAACTTGGTTGAAGTTTCTAGGTCTTTTATATCTAATTGCCATTGTCCTTCTATGTATCTTCTTTGTTATTTTTAGTGCCAAGTCTATTATATAAATTTTAGAAAGATATAGGTTTAGTTGTGCTCACTACATTCTCTATGAGATGTGCAATTTTAATATCATTATAAGTTTCATTAGTATTTTTTTTCACTCTTTAAAGTACATTTTCTTTTTTCAGTAAAATTTTTACATCCTCAATCCACAGTCAATTTAGTGGTATCTGTTTAATTTGTATCTCTCAGTAAGCTTATCGCCTTTTAAATTCTATCACTTTATATCAAGAAAATTAAATTTTGGAGTATTTACATACAGACCGTCCAGTTACTCTGTATTTATATATCAAACACCAAATCTTTACTTTTACATTAATATAACCAAAATCTTTCAAATCACAAAAAAAAAACCACCATTTTTTACTTTTAAATAATGAAATATACCTTTTCCTGCATGGGTAAGATGTCATGTATGCATAAATTGAAGTTTAGGTGGTAGATATGTAAATACATAAGAATTGAGTGGCATGCATGTAAATTTTAGACTTTATATTGGTATCTTTGTACTTCTAAAATACACATTCGTAACTGCTATATATTGTGGAATTCCAACTCATGAAGTCACCATAAATAAATAATAATAATAATAATAATAATAATAATAATAATAATAATAAAACTCATGAAGTCACTATAATTCTTTGTAAAATGACCACTGTTTCTATTTATGATTTAGTTAGTCCACCACTGTATGTAATTTATTTTTCCCGTTTCTTGAACTATGTATTTATTATTGTAATATCATAAACAACTACTAACAAAGTATACCTTCGGATTGAATTTCTATATTTCTTTTCTTATTCATATTGTGGATCGCAGAGCCTATTTTACTAGGACATGTGCCTATTTAGTCATATGCATTGAATATCCTTTTTTCCCCTAATTTTTATATTGTAATTCTTTATCTTTCTCTCATAAATTGATTTTTAAAAAAAATTTTACTGTATAAAATAGCCATAGTTATATTAGCCTCATTGATTAATATTTTAAAGATTAATCTTATTACCGTCCATATTTTCTTTGACAATTTTATTTTTTAAATTTCTATCACTACCCCAATGTTAATCTTGCGAAGACACAATAGCTTTTCTCTATTTTTCTTAATATTTTTCACAAACAATGTTTATTCATGTTTTAATCATTCTATACGTCAATTGTTTTTTCTTCTCATTAAAAATTCCTAAATTTCATATAATAAAAATATTAGAGTATAATGACTATTCCTATGCCATTATTACTTATTTTTTTATTTTATTCCCTGATTATGTATTTCCCCTTTTTTCTTTATTTTGTTTTTATTTCCTTCATAGTTATTTTATTCTATTTTTATTACTTTCCATTTTTATGTCTATTATTATTGAGTTTAAATACCCCACCTCCTATCAATAAAATTGAGCTGGTCTATTCCAAATTTTAACATGGTATCAGAGCCAAACCTAGATCCAGCAGCTCATGACCTGTTCTATCAGTTCCAGCAGCTGCTGCTGCCTCCACCTGATTTCCTTTCCCTGCAGAAATCCCGTGAGAAACCTCCAGTGTGAAAGCAGTATTTTTTCTGTCTCCCGTGAGAAACCATCAGTGTTGGGAATCCTATTGTGAATCCAAGGAGCTTTCCTAGCCGTGAGAACCTCTAGCGCTTTTGAGATTCCAATCATCCCAGCCGGCTTCCAATTCCCTGTTCCAGTGAGATTCCAGTTCTCGTGGGAAGCCAAGGAGCTTTCCCAGTCATTGTCTTCTACTTGCAGCAGGGCAGATTGTTCCTGTCCGCAAAATTTCTCCTCTGTCGCTCCTCCCGCAGGCTCTTGTTTGTCAGATACCTCCGCTTTTCTGCAGAAAGAATTCCTACAGCCGTATCCATTTGTTGTGATTCTAAAAAAATTCGATGGCTTAGAACTACAAGAAAATATCCTTTGGCTCAGTCGAATTTATGACTGATTCTTTCAATGAATCACCCTTAGAAGGCGTTCTTGACTCCACCGGAGGATTGACTCCAACCTTCACTTTCTTGCAGACCGGAGGACTGGATGTCAATATGAATTTCTTAATCTCATCTCATAAATTGAATAACAGTAACTTCCTCCAATGATTCTAAGTGGAATCGTTATTCATGAAAGGATATAGGAAGTTTGGTCATCTCACAGGTATGATTCATGAGCCTCCAAAGACTGACCCGTCATATGAAGATTGGGAAGTGGAGAACTCCATGGTCATGTCTTGGCTGATCAACTCCATGGAGACTCCAATTGGTCGTTCATGCATGTTCCTTTAGCTAGTGATGTTTAGACGGTTGTCCGTGATATCTGCTAAGATGTAGGAAATTTTGGCCAACTCTATGAGGTATTTAAGAAGACCTGGGAGGCAAAACAGTAGTTAAGGACCGTGACCCAGTATTATAATGACCTGGTTGCATAATGGATAAAATTCGACTTGTACTACGACTATACTTCTCCGACCAACTTATCCCTCTTCTAGAATATCGTAGAAAATGATCGTATGTTCTAATTCCTTGTTGGTCTTAACGAAGACTTGATGAAGTCCGGGGTTGTATTCTTGATCGGGACCCTCTTTCTTCCACTTGAGCTGCTTTTACATTTATCGGGAAGAAAGTAGAAGGCTTCTCATGTTCGACACTTCTACTTCTTCAACTGAGTTGTCCACCTTAACCTCAAATATTGGTCAGCCCTCTTCCATACCACCTCGGAACGGTCACCCCACTTGTGAATACTGTCACAAACCCAACCCAACCACACTCGAGATAAGTGTTGGAAATTTCACAGTAAGACAATATACAAACCTTTAGCCAAATCCTTTGTTGTCAAGGGACTCATGACAACAATCGGACATGACACGGCTCAACTGACTTCTTCCTAGAACATTCCAGATTCCTCTGAATCCCTAAAGAGTCAGATGGAGCAATTGATCAAGTTTTTTGGAGCCAATAAGTCTCTGCGGATCTATCGATCTTCCATGTCTGATAAGGTATCCTTCCTATGAATTATTGATTCAAGTGTCATGAATCACATGACTCGCTGCTCACAAACTTCCTCGATTTACTACCCATGTTCTGGAAAGAATACCATCATAATTGTCAATGGATCTTGTAGCTCCATTACTGGTAAAGGGTTGATTCTACTAATGACTGATTTAACTCTGGAGTCTGTTTTACATATTTCTCGATTGCAATGTAACTTATTATCAGCCAACAAGTTGACAAATGATATTGATTACGTCGTTAGTTTCTCTTTTGATAGTTGTGTTTTTTAGGATTGTCGTTCAGGAAGGATTATTGGAATTGTTAGGTGGGTGGCTGGACTCTACTACTTCCAAGAGGACAACACGGAGAGTGAAAACATGATACTCAAAAGTTGCAGCGTATCTCGAGCCATTGAATATCCCATTATGTTATTATATTTTCGTTTAGGTCAACTTAGCTTTCAATATTTGAAAACTTTGTATCCTCTGATGTTTTCTAATAAAAATCTTTATAATTTCATTTGTGAGACTTTTCAGTTAGCTAAACATCCCTTTACGTACCTCACTCATACACACCTTCCGCTTCTTTCTCCCTTATTCACAGTGACATATGGAGACTTTTTTTCACTCCGAGCTACACCAATAAACGGTGGTTCTTGACCTTAATTCATGACAACTCTCGAATGACGCAGTTCTACATTTTGAAAGACAAATCGGAAGTCGTTGTGACCATCCAAAACTTCTACACCTTTGTCTTAACTCAATTCAAAACTTATAATCAGATCCTTCAGACTGACAATGACCGTGAGTTTTTCAATTCTGTTTTGAGTGAATTCTTGGTAAGTAAAGACATCTCCACCATATCTCTTGCACGGGCACTCTTCAACAAAATGGGATAACCGAGAGAAAAAATATCACCTCCTCGACGTTGCTCGCTCTATTATGTTTCCATCCAATATCTTGAAACATTTTTGAAACGATGTCATTCTAACTACCACCTATCTTATAAATAGAATCCCGTCCAAAATGCACAAGTTCTGATCCTCCTTAGCTGTTATGATGTCATGTTTTTCTGCCAATATGATTTTCTCCACATTAGACCCCAAGATTTTTGGATACAATGCCCCCAATCGGAGTAAACTTAATCATAGATCCATAAAATGTATCTTTCTTGGGTACTTCACCGCTCAAAAGGGTTTTAGTGCCTTGATTCTACTACTAACAAAATCTATGTGAGTGCTGATGTCTTTTTCTTTGAAAGGGTTCCTTACTTTTCTAGCTCGGCCCCAAGTGAGGGAGTCACTATCACTTATTCTACTCTTATGGATTGTCCTCTCATTGTTCCCACTACTGAAGAGTCCACTGTCCCGTTCAGTGCTCCATCATCTCCTCCTACTGTCCGTGTGTACACTCGACACACCTGTCCCAATGCTCCAACTTAGGAGTCCGCTACTGTCTTACAGGATATTGACTCCACTCTGGGCGACATTCTCAGCACAACCCCTCCTCCGAATGAGGAGATGAGCTCTTTAAGTAAGGTCTGCAATCAGACGTGCTTCCTCTATTTTATGAAAAAAAATGTGTCTTTTCACAGTGTATCGCTGACGTACAAAGTATTTGCTACTGCTCTGACGGACCATCAAATCCCTGCTACTTTTGAGGTTGCTCTTGTTGATCCAGCATGGAAAACGACAATAATGGAGAAGATGAGTGCCCTTCAGCAGAATCATATGTGGGACATCGTGGACCCTCCTCGGGGTAAGACAACTGTAGGGTGTCGATGGAGTTTTAGCACCAAGTTCAACTCTGACGGGTTCTTTGAACGCAATAAGACAAAATTGGTCGCCAAAGGATATTTACAGATCTACTGAGTTGACTATGAAGAGATATTTGCTCTAGTTGCTAAGTTCAACACTATTTGGGTCCTGTTGTCACTTGCAGTGAATATGAATTGGTCTTTATTCTAACTACATGTCAAAAGTACATTCTTAAATGGTGAGCTGATAGAAGACGTGTACATGTCTCTCCCTCCGAGTTTTGATTCTATTGCCTACAATGGACAAGTATGCAGGTTACGAAAGTCCCTTTATGGACCAAAGTAGTCCCTAAGGGCCTAGTTTGACAAGTTCTTAAAGGTGGTTGTGGGCCATGATTTTACTCAGGCTCAATCGGATCACAATCTCTTCTTTTGACATTCCTTCAATGGCCATGTAGCTATCTTTATTGTCTATGTTGACACTATTGTTTTATAAGTAATGATCTCCCAACACTGGAGTCCTTGAAAGACACTCTCGAAATCCTTTAAAATGAAGGATTTCAGATCTCTCTTGTACTTTTTAGGCATGAATGTGGCTTGGTCATCTTGAGCCTATTTCAACGCAAATATGTGATTAACCTCTTGAAAAAGAACAACCTTCTTCTGTGCAAACCAGTGGTTGTCTCTATGGATCTGAATGAAAAAATATCTGACATTCCTATGACTGTGTTTGTCAATAAGACTCACTATCAACGCCTTTGGGGAAATTCATCTACATTGCCCATACTCGCCCCTACGTATGTCGCGCGGTTGATATAGTGAGTCAATTCATGCATCATCCCTATGAGCACCACCTCCAAGCTGTCCACTAAATTCTTCATTACTTAAAAGATACACCAAGCTTATGTATTTTTTTTCCTGTCACACCCGAGTCTATTGTTGTGTACACAGATGCTGATTGGGTTGGATCAGTTCATGATCGGCATTCCACATCGCGGTATTATTCATTTGTATGGGGCAATCTTGTCAAGTGGAAAAGCAAAAAATAGTCAGTGATTGCCCGAAGCAGTGTTGAAACTGAATTTTGTTCCATGTCCTTAGGAATCTGTGAAGCTCTCGGGTTACGCATCTTGCTCCGTGAACTCCGTATGCCAATATCTGTTCCACCGCAACTATTCTGTGATAATAAGACCATAATCAGCATTGCTTATAACCCAGTCCTGCATGATCATACCAACCACGTGGAGATCGATAGACACTTCAACTTGAGTGGGAGCATTAGATCATCATCAAGGAAAAGATTGAGTGGGGATATTTGTGTTCTATATGTGTCATCCAATGGTCAACTAGCGAGCATCCTCACCAAGATTTTGTCTCGCCTTTTGTTCGATGACTTCAAATCCAAGTAAAACTTGATTTACATCTACGCCTCAACTTGAGGGGGAGTATTAGATTATAACAGCTATCCCTATGTCATTATTACTTATTATTTGATTTTAATCCCTGATTATGTATTTCTCTTTTTGATTTATTTTATTTTTATTTATTTCCTAGTTATTTTATTTTGTTTTTATTGCTTTTTTTAATTATGCCTAATGTAAATACCCTACCTCCTATCAATGAAATTGAGCTAGTGTATTCTAAATCCTAAAAAAAAATATAATCATACATTTAGATCTAATCATAAACAACAACAAACAAAATATACTTTCGGACCAAATTTCTATTTTTTTTCATTCATATTGTGAACCGCAGAGCCTATTTTACTAGGACATATACCTACTTAGTCATGCATTGAATATCTTTTTTTATTACTTTATATATTGTAATAGTTTATCATCTCTCATAAAATTGATTTTTAAACTATTTTTTGCAGTATAAAGTAGCCATATTTATATTAGCCTCATTTATTAATATTTCAATAAGATTCATCTTATTACTGTCCATATTTTCTTTGATAATTTTATTTTTTAAATGTCTACCTATCACTACCCCCATTTAACCTTGCCAAGATACAATAACTTTTATCTAATATTCTTGATATTTTTCTCAAGCAATATTTATTCATGTTGAAATTAATCTATACACCAATTGTTCTTTCTTCTCATTCAAAATCTCTAAATATCAAGATTTAATAATCTTATCATATATTTAGATCTACATAAGGCTTGTTTCTTCTCATCATAGTTGGGTTAAGGTGTGGCACATCCCTTAGCTGTGACATCTTAGCCAACCATTACCTATTTTTCACTGCAATCAGTTTAAATTATAGGATGTCACTTAGAGGTGATGTACCAAGTAAACTCTTACCATAATCGGGTTAGATCACAGTCATAGCTTATAGGGGGAGCACCCAAACCAAAATGATTTTTGTTCATTAATTATGACATGAATTTAACAAATATCAACCTTGAACCATTCTCGTAACAGGCTTGAGGCATTTGGTGCAGGGTTTTATATCAAACTTTGAAGAATAACTGACTGATGCAGTATACTTTAAATATGGTAAAACAAACTGTTACAGTTTTCGCGAACTCAGGTTTACTTAATGTTTTCGTATGCTTCATATCTCTGCTTCATAAATCCAAATACCTTGTTGATTTAAACATATATATATCAAAGATGCTTTAAACTAACCAATTGTTTTTTCATCAAAATTTCTCATTGGCATTTGAATTTCGCCGGGCATACGAACACGATCATGCATCATGTCTTTTTCACACTGCAAACTTTTCAGAATATATATCTAATGAAATGTACATTTTTTTTTTTTTTGGTTTGTTCAGGGCAGAATTTAAGGACGAGAAGATGCCTGATGTTAGATCATTGGATATCAGAAACTTCCTCTGAAGAATTGAGTTTACCTAAATTTTTGCATGTTGCCATGAACGTGGTTCTCTTTGCTGCATCAACGTCTCTCACCTTGTCTCTTGAACAGCAGGCACGGATTTTAATGTTTCTGGTCAAATTCCTGAAAATAATGTGTCCAAACAAATGTTTCTAATACAATGTTTGTGTGAAACATTTCTCACTTGTTGAGTCTATTATACAGTTCTACAGAGGGAAAATTTAATTGAATCTTGGAGACTGCCAAAAGGTTCTAAAATTATCGCCGAGATTAGTCAAAACTTTTGTCCTTCCATTTTATTCCTTTGGTTTGATGTTTGCCAATGATTTTCATCATTTTTAGCTTTGCTCGTAAGCTTTGGGAATGCATGATTTTAAGGCAGAGTAGGTAAAATATGTAAGATATTTGAATAAAATTCCATGGTTGTTTTAATACCTTTCTGATTCTCCACTGAATTAGGAATGTGAAGATCGACAACTATGAATTGGTGATAAAGTGGATGCAGTTCATTAACATGAGAGTCCTTCCTAATTTTGTGTCATTTACAGTTGATTACATCTAAGAAGATGATTCTGTCATACATTTGGTCGTGGCCTCAAAATTTTTTTTGATTGTTTAGAGTTATGCTATGCGGGCATGACGGATGCATTCGGAGTTCAATGGTGGGGAGTCATGTGTCACGTGTGCCTCATAAATTTTAACACTGACTAATCTCAATATATTGCGGCGGGCCCACTTAACACGTGATGCCCGGATGTAAATTGCGTCCGGAATCTGGTTGTAATATTTGCTCGTCGATGTGATGTTGAACGAATGATTAAAGCATATCATGCCTCTCTGTGGAAGAAAGGTATTGTGTTCGAATTCACGATAATACCACCAATCTGTAATTATAATATCCATACATAATATTTTCTCCTATTATGTTGCGCCATATCATTCTACCCCTTTGAAAGATTCAATTGTTCCTAGATGGCTATTCTTCCAACATCAAAATTGAGGGGTAGCATGGTAACGCATTTTATTTTATTTGAAACATTTTGTGTCCTCACCTCATTTTCAAATAAATATATATTTAATACATTTGCATCCAATAATGTTTCTTGTGTGAAAAAAAAAAAAAAAAAACATTTTGGAGGTTGTTCTGCAGCATGTTCCTGTGCTGCAATCAATACATATTTGCACGAGATGCTCATCATATTAAATTTTTGTACAGTTAGGGGGCCTGTTTGGGGCAGCTTAATAGGTGCATTGAGTTTTGAAAACACCTCTCGAAGCTTTTGGAAAATGCGTGGAGGCGGATTATCGTAATAAGCTTTAAAAATTATTGTTAACATTATCATTAAGTACTTTAAAAAAAAAAATAATAATTTCAGTATTTACTACAATGATGAGTTTATTTTTTATAAAAAAAAAATAATTTCAGTATTTACTACAATGATGAGTTTATTAGAAAACCATTGTTGTATTGTGTTCCTAAGAGATTGTAATGGTGATTGGGTGAGAGCATTATTGAATGAGATAAGTGAATTAAATAATAATAATAATAATAAATTCTGTTGCATATTTATCATTACTGATTGTGATATTTTTAACAGAAATTTTTATGAAGGAAAAGTTAGGCAAAGATCAAGAATTTTACATGTAGTTCATTTGACTGTTCAACGACAAGAAACCCGAGAGATAAAGATACATTTTTCAGAAATAGAGTGAAGATCAAGTCCACCCCAAGGATTAGTGGAAGTGATATATTGCAGTTAATCAGTGAAGTGCCAAAGATCAATGAGAGAACATAATTAGCCTCAAGTCATCTTGTAGATTATTGTGTTACACATAATTGGATGAAACAAACTATTTTTTGGTATCTTCCACACTGGAAAACCAATCCGTGTAGGCATTATCTGGATGTTATTCATATTGAATTTTTTTTTTTATAATATATTTAACACTATTCTTGATATCAAGAGAAAAACAAAGGACAATGTCAAAGCAAGAATGAAAATTAAAGAGTATTGCAAGAGGAGGGGGTTAGAACTACAAGAGATAAATGTAGGTAAAGTAATAAGCCCAAAGTAACATATTGTCTCACATCAGATCAATGCAAAGCAATATTTGAGTGGTTGCATTCCTTGAAGTTTCCAAGTGGTTGTGCCTTTAACATAGACCGATGTGTTGATTTGGGTAACGGGGAAAGTATTTGACATGAAGAGTCACGATTGTCATATTTTCATGCAGTGTTTATTATCAATTGTATTAAATTCTTTGTTAAAGTCGATGCTAGATCCATTGATCAAACTCAGTTCATTCTTCAAAGAGTTGCGCGCAGGCACTTTGGATGTTCATTCTTTGTGAAGTTTTGATGCAAGTATTCCATTAGTGTTATGTAAGTTTGAACAGATTTTTCCTCCCTGCGTTTTTTACTCTACAGAGCATCTGCCTATTCATCTTTGTCATAAGACAATATTGAGGGGACCGATGTAGTATAGATGGATGTATCCCTTTGAGAGATACGTCTTTTATTTTTGAAGTGAAATATTGTCTTATTTTTTTAAAATGACTAAACTCTGCAAATTTATGAATAAAATAAAAAAAAATATTGTTAAGAATAAAGTTTTGAGAGTCTGATGTGTGAGACATACATATTATAAGAGACAATCACTTTCTTTTCTTATTACTTCGATCAAGGGCAACATAAGTATGAAACTGTTGGTCTGATGCCCTTGCAAACAAAATTATCGGTATTCGAAATATCTAACGAACCATTAGGCAGACATAGTACGCGCTACATAAAAGATGTAGAGCTTCAAGAAGCTACTTTGTATGTTTTACTGACCAACGATGGAGTACAACCTTTCTACAGTAAGATTAAACGTAATCAAATATTTTTTACATGATGCTTTACCATTCAGACATATAATTTACAATGATTTCTGCAGGTTAGTTACGAAGATTTTGAACGTAGATGATGACTCTCTTGTAAGCAAGAAAATCGAAAAAAGAATTTCCAAAATGTTTCAAATTACACGTACATTGAAATAACTTTTAAATTCACCAGTATGTTGTGTAATTATACTATACGATGTTAATTTACTTATGTCATGGTTGTTCTACTAGGTCTGTGATACAAGTAGTAGAGTCATATTCTAAGGTTTATTAGATCTTGCTTGGGGGTCTAATCATAGTGTGAAGACATGAAGTAGATTTGAAGTTATTGGCTACAAATTTCATATGAGCTACTAGTATGAAGGAAAACAAACTCATAACTATGGTGTTATGTTAGAGAAAACAACACACACAGATAACGAGATCAACTATTACAACATAATAAATGAAGTAGTTCAATTACAATATCCATGTTGAACATACTGTCTACATGTTCAACTGTGAGTAGTTTGATCACGTTCCTGATCGAGGAACTCAAACACTCGACCCGTATGATATTACCAAAGTTAAGATGAGTTGAACATATGCAAAGTATGACCCATTAATTCTGGCAAGTCAGGCGAGTCCGGTTTATTATGTTCGATATCTTAGATGAGCAAGGGATAAACTTGATTGGGCCATTGTATTGATCAATAGACCACAAATTTTTTGAGATGTTGAATGCTATCGAACCTATTCACAAAGAGTAAGTTGTGTTTAATTTTTGTGTTCAGCTTAGCTCAATCAATGAGGAATTACCCTTAGAGGATACATTGAGAATTTATGAAGACGTCCTTCCATATATGGATGGAAATGATGATGAAATTGACAAAAAAAATTAAGTTCTTCAACATCGAGATCATCGAAAGAGACATATTAAAAATGGTATGTATACTTAGATGATTACTTTTTTGCATCTTTTTGTCATTATTTTTGCTTCTTACACTGTAGTTGTCGTGCTTAATTTTCTTGATTTTATGCATGAACACGACATGTTTCACTTTTGTGCTTTTAATTTTCTATCTTATATTACATACTAACCATGTTTATTAACTCTATTTTTTTTTCTATTGTAGATGACAGGTTCTCAGCCTCCCGAGAGGCCCAACATTTAGAGTATTTTGGAGAACACGTATCAGACGCTGAAGATAGCTGTTATTTTCGCTGATAAGTATGACACTCATGCGACCACTCTGATGATCCCTTTTATTGCTCCTCTTCCTGCTTCGGGTCCCTCGCAGGCACCACGTCTCACTCTAGCTTATTTCGGTCCACCATCCTCATCCGATGAGCCAGGTCCCATGAGTCCAACACCTGAGATGGCTTACACTGCCAACAAAGTCTATATTGAGTCGGAGGGTGATTCATAAGTCAACTTTCTTTTTTATAGTATAGTAATTTCAATTTTTCATTCAATTTTATACTATACCTAATGGATCATTTGCAGGTTCTACTACTCCAGTCTACACATGATGTGAATCATGGAGATCATTTGGAGCAAAAATAAACAGCCATATCTCTCATGGATATAGATTTTGATTGCCACTCGGGATATGTATTTTATGGAGTTCGTGGTATGATATCTAAATTTGAAATAGAAAGTTAATTTCTACCTTTTTTATATGCCAATCAAGCTTACATACTTCCACTTTGCAGAGACTGTTTTACAGGTTGCCGGAACATTACCAACAATCAATCTAATTTTTGGATTGATCTATTGATATTTTTTATTTTGATGCTTATTCTAAAATTAGTCAAATGTTGATGCACTTTTGATTAACTTTTCTTATTTGAATGGATGATTAAATTAAAATTATATGAAAGAGCATCTTGGGTTAAATTTGAAATTGAAAGAAGGATATTGCTCTTTAAAGAGTTATTTGGGATTAATTTTTTTTTTGTTTTTTTTATTTTTTAAACATAATTATTTAATGTATTTTTATTTTTTTATGTTAAAAAATAAATTAATATGTTTTTGAAAATACTCAAAATAAAGTTTAGGTGTGTTAAGTTTTTTTTAAAACAATCACATCATAATCAAATAAGCCAAACATTTTTTTATTTTAAATTAAATGTAAAAAAAATAAAATTTAATACAAAAACAATCTCAAATGACTAGCTACGCCCAGCTTTATTAAAAAAAAAAAGGTAAAATACAAAGAAAGAAATTACAACGAACACAAAATAAATAAACTACTAAGAAATAACGACAACAACACCTACAACACTAAAGCAACTACACACACTTAAGAATAACAAACACAACAATCTAACAAAGTAGAGCACATAAATAAGCGAAATTTCCCCAACATCAGCAAGCAAGCAAAGCAACAACCAATATAAAACTCCAAAATATTTGTAAGAACACCAACTAGGAAGTGAAGAGTCTTTATAAGTGTACAGTACCAGCTAAGCCAAACTCCACAAACAGCTATAAGATCATCTAAGTCACCTGAAAAGGATTCCCATCAAAGGATAAAACATATATCAACCAAAAGGAAATAAGAAACAAGAACAAAGCAGGAAAAAATGGAAGTTAAGAGATCAGCAACATAAAGAAATAAAGGTCTTGAAACAGATTGAGAAAAAGGAGAGGGAAGGACGAAATAAATGAGCTCAAACATCACACACCCAAAGTAATACATTAAACCTCTATCCATGAACAATGTATATAAATAAAAAAAATCAATATATACAAAAGAACAATTAAATTTTAATGCAAGGCAGACTATCATCATATCACAAAAGCCAAATCTCGACCAAAAACCAGATGCAGTATCTAATCTGACAGAAGACCAAGAAAAGAGATTATAAACTAGCTAAGAAACAAAAAAAAAAAAGGGAAGAAGACAATAAGTATGCAGTATCAGCCAAGCCAAACTCCCCAAACAATTACATGATCATCAAAGTCACCTGTAAATAAAGATAAACATGGGAAAGAAAGGAAACCCAACAAAGGAGAAAACAAATAATTAAAATAGATAAAGAAATGGAAGTAAGGGGGAAAAAAATAAAAGAGCTCAAACTTTACTTGCCCAAAGTAAAACTTTAACCTCCATTCAAGAACAAGGTATATAAATTAAAAAAAAAATCAATAAATGTAAAAAAAACAGTTAAGCTTTAAAGTAAGGTTGGCTATCATCATACTGCGAAAACCAAATCTTTAAGCAAAAACCATATGGGTGTATCAAATCTGTCATAAGATCTAAGTAAAGTAATCATCAATCAATCAAGACAAAAAAAAAAATGAAAAAGATTAAAATCCATATAGTATTTATCATAAAGAAAATCTCTAACCAAGAACAATAAATATATATTTAGAAACTAAATATACATAATTGAACGAGCGAGATTTCAAAAAGAAAAAAAAATGAAAACTCCCAAGCTAAACAGAGAAAAAAATAAAATAGAGCCCCAAAACCAAATCTAGCGAGCAAAATAATAATAAAAAAACAGAGAAAGTTGTTAAAAATTGTAGAAATTTCTGATAGAGTTGAGAATATAATTTTTAAATTTTTATTACCAACTCTTAATAATAACATCCAAAGAATATAACAAATATTAGATTCAAGAGATATATATTTATTTCTAGAAATCCTAGAATTCCTCTCATACCGAATAATTTCAAAATCATTTGAACACAAAACACGAATAGAATTAACATCCATCCCTCTTAAAGAGGTAATATCACGAGTTTTGAGGCCCTTTATAATAATTTTCCACATATAAAGAACATACTTCAAAGAAAGCTCTTTAAATCAAATCAAATTAAACCAATTAACAGAAGGATAAGAGTTAAAGAAAAATATTAAAAATTTATGAGAAAAAATAAAACTCTTATTTCAAGGACATATAAAGCCATTGGTAATATATATATATCTTACAAATAGCTTCAATACAAAAATCAAGACTATTAAAATTTTGGGGTAACTCCGACTGGTATAATGAATAATATCTTCAACTTTCATATTAAGAGGAAAATTAAACCTCATAAAAATAAAATCATCAAAATGGTCTTTAAGAGAAACCCCATCTAATACAACCTTTTTAACTAAGGACTAAGAAGCATTTGGTGAAACAAAAGGTTCCAATATAGCCTTTTTTTGTGGTATCTTGAACAAGGTTTGCTTTGGAGGGTTATGATCGCTCCAAAAAGCATGAGCTTAATCCTATCCATCCAAAGCAGCATACATGGCTCTGATGAGTACCGAGGTGATGGGAGAAGATCCCATTCTTTCAAAACCCTAACATTTCCCGTAAAACCCTCCCGAGTCGTTCCGACAGATCCCGTTTGTTTGGGCATTCGATTTGTTGGGTGACCGTAATTTAGGGTTTCCTTCTCTTCTTCTTCTTCTTCTTCTCTAGTTTTCCCTTTTTCTTTCTCTCTCTCCATAGCTTCCAGAAATGGAAACCGTCTGCAGCCACGAGAGCAACAGAGCTGCTCTTGATTTAGTTTTGATGCGTCTGATGGAATCTGCTGCGCTGGAAGTGATTTTGGATGCTGGGAAGTCTCTTTTTTGGCTTCTATGCGTGGTATCAGTTTCTGTCTTTCTTTTTTCTCTGGTTGTTTGGAGAATTTGCGCACTGTTTTGAAGTTAGATTAAAGTTGTAATCTTTTGATAAATCGAGGTTAGATGCATAGTTTTTGTGTTTAAATAAGTTTCTCTCTGCAAGTTGTCTCTTTTTTTTTTTTTGGTTGTCAATGAATTCTAGGATTCCCTGTTTATGGTAGCGTTAACTAACTTACGAAAATATAAAGATCAATATGAATGCGACGTGAGAAATTTAATGTTTCTTTTTCTTTACTGGTTTTGATTGTGGACCTGATGGATGTATCATTGCCTTCTAAAATGTATGGTTTAACTTTCTATTAATAGATGATAGGGCTTGTATTTAGGGTGTAAGATTTACATATTTTGATATTTTCTTATACATTTTTATGACTTCCTTTTCTTCATTTTAGTTATGGATCAAAAGATTGCCCATTTGACTTCTCATATGTTGTATCTTCACTTTTGTAGGCTTGAATCCTACCATATGTTTGGGTTGGAAAAAAAAAAATTCTAATGTTTTTACTTTGAGGTTCCACTTCTCCTGCCTATCTTGTTTACCAGTTACGGATTTTTTTCCCCTAATGCGTTTAATTTCACATAACTGTAGCAACATTGGTGCTCATTTTTAATATAGTGCAAAAACCTTGGGAACTATTGGTTGGATTCTTGGATAGTTGGGTTATGGAAAACTGATTGTATTCTCCCTTATTTCAAGCTGTAAATCTGGTATAGCCTGTAGTTTACTGCTTCTTGGGGTGCAAAATTGTCTCAAGTCAGTTTTTTGACCATTTTATTGTTGAAGGGGCATTGAAAATGCATTTTATACTAAAGCTCATGATGAATGTGCGTATACATTTGGCTCGCTGCAGTAAAGCAGCTGCAGATTTTACATTTTAGTACTGGTTAAAACATCTATGACAAGCTATTAACCACTTTCCAATTAGAAAATTAGAAATCTGGCTACTTTGACACTGAATGGCGTGCTATGGATTCCTGTAACTAGACAAGGTTTATTGCCTTGTTCTTGTAATAGAACATCTGGAAATCATGGTTTGCCACTTGAGTACTTCAAACTAATTTAAGATTGTCTTAATTGTACATATTTTTAGTGTTCATCTCATGAATAGATTTTAAGATAGTAGCATGTGTTCTCTTTGATTTTGTTATGTTTCTGCCTTTTCTATTAAATATGTTTAAACTTGCTTAAAATTTTCCTATTTTATTCCTTATATGTATATTTTTTAAAATCCAATTGTTCTCAATGTAGGATATCAGAAAGTTTTGTACTCATTTGTAATTCTCCATGTAATGGATTGTGTATCATGATTATTTTTCATTCAGAACATGAAATTACTTAATTACTTCGAAAGCTGTCTATAAATGTTATTAAACACATAAAAATTTGTTTAATTTTTAACCTAGTAGTATTTATATAATAGAATTTTTTTTGTTATTAGGTATTCTGAAATGTACTTGCTTAAGTTTAAGGCATATCTAAAGCTCGAGTTACTTTCTAACCTATGATCATACTGGGCAACTTTGTAGTGTTGTGCTGTTTTAGATAAACATTGGGGGCATTCAATTCTATGAATGCCAGATTGAAAAGCAGTTGTTTTTGTTTTCAAACCGAGCCTCTTAATTGAAATGTGATAATGTTAATTATTGGAATGATGAAGATTGGGGTGAATTGTCTAAAATCCTTTTTTTTAAATAATTGTTTAGGTAAAATATATATTTTTATATAATTTTTAGTCCGTGAAAGAGAAGTTAAGCAAGCTCATTCTTTTTGAGCTGCTGTTTATGTAAATAACAACTCTTCTATTGGATTGCTCCAGAACTTTGTCTTTGATTTCTTCACATGTCACTTATAAGAATTTCAAAACAGAAAAAAAAAAAAAACTAAAGCAAAAAATGTAAAATTAAATGCAATTAGTTATTTATATTTTTGGGTAATTACTTTGTTTGCTACATTAATTTTCCTACTATGTTCAGCTTGGTTTTTTGGTTTTGCAATCCCTTGATAGGTCCTTTAGCTTTTCTATCCATGTAGATATGAAGGCTGGCTTCTGTTAATGGCGAATGTACTTTATGTCTTAAGGATTTTTTTACTAGTGATGTATGGCTGGCTTGTGGCCCATAGCCGGTAGTTTTTTATGAAAGTACAAATTTAAAATTATGATGAAATTTTTACATTGAAATAATATTCTAGAAAACATGTTTTGAAAACCAAATTGACATAACAACAGAGAACATAAGGGTGTTCAACTTGCATGGAACTTTAAGCGTTACAAGGCATATAAAATCCAGATTAATGGAATTGATAAACTACATAACTAGTTAAAAAAATAAAATGAATGCAAGCTGAGCTTTCTAAACTTATGTGAAACCTCTTTTTTAATGATTTCAATTACTTTTGCGAGCACATGATAGAAATCATAAAGAATTGAACCAAAAAATATTTTTCATGCTTTTAAAAAATGTACAATATTGGAGGTAGATTTAAAGAAAAGGAATAATGGTTATTGAAGGAGAAAGAACTACTAAAATGCCACTTGCAAGAAAATCATCAACTTAGGATATGTTTGGGGGGGCTGCAACTGTTTGAAGAAGTTGTGAAGTTGCTGCATAAGAAGCTGCTGTTCAAAAACCTGTGGTGGTTATTACAAATCTTTTTTCTTAAAAAGTCAGACAACAGGTTTCTAGCAGCCACCGGGGCAAAATATAGCTTTTTGAAAACGCAGGCAAAATGCAGTTTTGCTAAATAGGAAAAACCATGGTGTGATGAAACAGACACCTTATTGCGTGCCCCAAACACATCGTTAGAAAAGTAAAAATAAATATATGATTAGATAACCAAACCAACTTCATGGAGGAAACGATTTTCCTTGATTTTCTTAAAAAATATTGCCGCCTCCAAAAGACCTAAGCAACTTGAAAAAAACCTATAACATTAAAAGTTCTCATATAAAATGAAGCGCTGAGATCTTGCTCTCTTGTAAATTGAGCAGCATTTTGTAATTATAAACTGTTATCATTGTTTTTCATTTCCCGAAATCGATTGGTGAAGTAAATAGATGGTAATGTAATGCCTTGCAGGCTTTATTTTTCCCTATTTATAAATATAGATAGCGCAACATTTAAAGAAATACATTAATCGTATGTAGTTATTGTCATTTGAGCTAACTGATATTATGATCTTTACTAGGGATTTCTTTTGTTATTGGTTCTAAGAATTCTACATTTCACACTTTTGATTTAATATGAATTGTGATATATTGCTTGAACAACTACACCATGGTTTCACATTAAGTAATTGCGGAGAAGCTCAATGGCCTCTGTGGGTGTAGCGAGGACTTGTTTTGCACAGCAAAATGAAGGTTTAATAGCTTGTTCATCTTAACCATAAACATGAACAGGGAATCCATTAGTAAAATGTTAATGAAATAAAGTGGAGAGAGGGGATTGCGAGCCTGCAAGAAAATTATTTACTGTAGAACTATTTCTTGGAGTCATTGATCTCTAAATGAGTAAATGGGTGAATATTTTATTTTTTATATTGTTTTCATGATTGTTGAAACCTACTATTTTATTGTCCATTGCGTCTGTCTAGTTTTGCTTCTTTTTTTTTTTGGTTTGGTTTGGTTTTGTTCAGCTTTGTTTAGCAACACCTTTTTCCTCTCAATTACATAATGTTGCATGTATTTCAATTGAATTATGTTGTTAATTATTCTAAACTTTATCAATAAGCTTAGTTTTTTTCTTGATGCAGATTGGATCTGCACCTAGTGGAACAGATTTTTTAACTGAAAACTGTGAGATAATTAAACAGTAAGCTTTTCCGATGCCAAATTATATTGTTGAGAGGTAAATCAACGTTCCTATGCTCGTCTGATACTTTTATTCTGTTTCTCTGCTTTGTAGGTTTCTTCTATCATCTCTAAGGATGACCAGAGGTGAATCCATGCCCGAGAACAAGGATGATGGCGGCTCTGACGAGGATGATGATGAGGAGGATGAGGATGATGATGATGATGGAGGCGAGCAAGATGATGATAAAGGCGAAGAAGATTACTCGGGGGATGAAGGGAACGAAGAGGATGATGAAGAGGATGAGCTTGAGGCAAATGGTGGAGGTGCTGGAGGTGGAAGCGATGATGATGATGATGATGAGGAGGAGGAGGATGATGATGAGGATGATGATGAGGATGGGGAAGATGAGGACGAGGATGAAGAGGATGAAGAAGACCAACCACCTCCTAAGAGGAGGAAGTGATCTGTTGTTCATGTTAAATGTTTTCATTGTCATTGGTTTTCCCAATGTGCAAGGATTGTGTCATTGTGGTTGATTTTAAATTAAGTTTTTTATTTTTTTTTTGGGTATTTCCTTAGATTAAGAAAAGAGATTGGCATTTTGGGAGATCCTTTTATTATCTATCTGACTTTGCTTTCATTATCTGACTCTTTTTTTTTTTATTTTTTGGGTAGTTTTTGCCCTTTTTTCAAGTTTATCTTGATGAATTTATAGTACTGTTGGGTGATGCATGCATGTGACTTGTTAGAATATAAGTAAATGTGTTCTATTTTAGCTGCGCTTACATACATTTCACATAATTCTTAATTATTTATCTATTTAATTTTGAAATTTATATATATATTTATATATTTTTTACATTTTTTATGATTTTTTTTTATTTTTATATTTGAGTAAATAAAATACAAATTTTAAATCACATAAAAAATGTTATTATTATTAAATTTTAAAAGTGAAATATATACATAAGTTTATGGCAACATAGGGTTATTAATGTAAGTATCAAACATTATATATTTGATATGTAAATACATGAGAATTATGTGGCAAGTCTGTACATTTTATTTTATTTTAGTATATGATATTTTTTTATGAGGACTTTGATTGGAATGTACAAAATTATCACATGTAAGATATTTACTTAAAAGAGGTTTGTTAAGCATATAACTTTTAATGTATGCATCTATAAATAACCCAAAATTAAGAGCTTATTCTCTTGCAGTAAATTGAGGCATTTACATGCATGCAACACAATTCACTATTTATTTATATATCTGACAGTCGATATTATATATATATATATATATAACATTTAAATATTTAATATTACATAAAAAATATAACTATTAGTTTGTCATAAAATAATTATCTATAGGGGTGAATCTACATGTATTTTGAGCAAGAAGCATATCAAATTCAAATTATCCAAGATCCTATTTCAAGAAGTTTATAATTACACTGATTGTCTCGAGAATACGGCCCAATAACACTAAAAGTAATCATATCTAAGGCTAATTAAGTCCCGACCAAACACATACAATGTTATCAAATAATCAATCAGAAGGCTAAATAATTTCTAAACTTATTTCATTTTTATAGTCAAATTGAGTGTCTCGACGAGAGAAATCCAATGAGCCTGAAATCATTTAATTTTAAGATCATGTGGTTTTCTTTTCCAAGTTTTTTTCTCATAAAAAATATAGTTCTCTTATATCTCTATCTGTGTGTGGAGTAAAATTATATTGAATTAAGACATAAGATTTCTCTACTGCTGAGAAATTTCTAATACGCAGCAATTTGGCGCGGTCTATAAGAAAAAAAAATCTTACATTTGTAGAAGTATGAATAAAATGACTAATAAGTGTAATGCTCCAACAATACAATATCCTATTCCAATGCTCACCATTATAGGAAATAATCTAAAATTCAAGGACGCCAAGCCTCTACTTTGTTCTCATGACATACATCATCTTATTGGTGAACGTGTCTCTTTTTTGTCCCTTGAAGGCCGCATGCATAAAATAGAGGAAAATGAGATTCTTTAGTTTATACATGAAGATTGAGAACAAGTTTTAGTGCACATAGATATTTTTTTTTGACCCAATAAATAAATACCAATCAGAGATGCTAATTAGAGAATGCTCCTCCAACCTCCCCTCCTCATCTGGAGTTCATCCACAACTAGGCCAAGAAGCTAATCTCTTAGACATTGCTAGTTCTACACATTCGTACAACTAATGCATGCCATTAACACTCAAATTCACAAATATACATTGTTGACACATGTGACTATTTATTATGCTATTACATGCTATGAATTATTACATTTTATAATACTCCTAAAAGGCGCACCCTAAGAGATATGCTCCATGGAAACTAATAATGGATATAATCATCACTCAAAAGACTCTTTGAGAGCAAGTGACGCACAAAGTTTCTAATCATACTCCTGAAAGGCACGCCCATAAGAAGTTGAGCGTTAATCTTGACAATAATGAAGAGCATTGATGTTTACAAGAGTCATATGAAATTAAAGAAAATATAAAATAATAAAGAACTTCAAAAAAACATAGGAAATTAAAGAAAATGATCAAAATATAAAATAAAATGTGTTGGATTCAGGAAACTAAGAATAGTTAATGAAATAAAATCAGAATATATTAACATCAAATAAATTTTAAATAATTTCTAAACCATTAAAGCAACGATAATTCATAAAATTCAAAATAAAAAAATCAAAATAAAATGAAATCATATCTGATTGAACTTCTTGGCCATGTGAACTCTGTGATTTTCTCATGAGTAGAAAAGATATTTTAGTTACTTAAATAAATTTTCTTTGTAATTTTATATTTATTGAAATAAATAATTCTAAAAAATTGAAATATATTTTTGAAAATTATGAGATAACATTTGAAATATTAGTTGACCAATGGGTGATCATTTTAGTTGACCAATGGATACAATTTTAACTTTAACTTCATTGAAAATAAAATTCAAATGGTTATAGATTTGGTTTTCATAAATAAGAAAATAGTTGCATCAATGTAACATGTTGGTGATGCAAACAAACAACTTAGAAGGTCATACATGATTCATACTCATAAAAAATAAAGCTCACCCTATAATGCAATTATCACAGTAATTGAAGGTGAACAGAATCCAGCTAAAGATCAGTGAAGACCAAACAAATATCACATTTTCATATATATACCAACACAAGAAAAACAATTATGTTAATCTCTCTATGATGCAACAGAGTTCTTATTTATTTTAGAACACATACAAAGAGACAGAGGGATTTAGCAGTGTTAAAAGTTAAGATGAGCCAGATTAAAAGTTTTTTGGACAGCCTCATGCCAAGCTTCCAACTTCTTCTCGCGTTGCTCTTCGTCTAATTTGGGCAAGAAATTGATAATTTCCTCACCATTTCTGCCTGAGAAGATTTGCTCTTCAGTCCAAACTCCAACGGCTAAGCCAGCTGCATATGCTGCACCAAGGGCACTTATCTCTGGATCTAGAGGCCTCACAACCGGACGCCCCAAGAGATCAGCCTGCATTTATTTTGATACAAATCATATCATAATCATAAATAGCCTTGATGGATGGGTAACTTCATGAATCATATGAACATGTTCAATAACTAAGCATGGAGGGCTGAGTTAGAGTTATCTCTTAGATTGCTTGACAGAGTTCAATTATAGGTTGTTTGAAGTTTTTGGCATCTTCAAGGTTGGGAAGTTCCAAGTTATACAGTTTAAGCTGGTATATAGATAAGTATTTGAGACCAGACACATATAACCATGCTCCAGCTTCAAATCGAGTCGTAATTTGTGTTGTTAATTTTTTTGGTAGGAATGTTTGTTCATGCACATTCACTTTGAGTGATTTAATTATTTTATGCTTATGAAATTTTGATATGAGTGGCTTTAAACTTAGAGACAAAATGCGAAATGAATATATCCGTGATAGAGTTGGTGTAGCTCCGGTGAAGGATAAAATTAGAGAAAGTCGTCTTAGATAGTTTGGTCACACTAGGCGTCGACCATCTGATGATCCGATTAGAAGAGTAGATGTTTTAGATTCGACTTATTTTAAGAAAGGTAGAGGTAGACCTAGGAAAACTCGGGCTTATTGTATAAAAAAATGGTCTTAATTTATTAGAACTAAATGAAAGTATGATACTAAATAGGACGCAATGGAGAAAACTGATTTATGTAGCCGACCCCACATAGTGGGATTAAGGCTTTGTTGTTGTTATTGTATGCTTATGAAATTTTGAACTGTGGATATTTTAGTCATTTATATCAAAGCATCACAATCAGCAGGGAAACAAAACATGTAATAAATTATTCGAAATTTCAAGCAACATGTACACGACAAGCTATGCAAACAATATCATAATAAAGCTTCAGCCACAACAGCTTTTGAACTTTTTTCTCCAAGTCTCAATTAGCTTTCCCAACTACCACCAAACCAACATAACCTTACTTGTGAGTTCTGTTGAAGCAACACATAAATGAAAAAATAGACAATAAATCAATAAACAATTTTAAGGTGAGGTCTAAAACTTAGTATTAAATTGATCAATTAACCATTTCAACATGGAAATGATTTGCACATAACCAGGATTCGTTTAGAATAAAGCAGTTGTCTGTAAAACTGAAAAACTTCTGTGATAAAAGTACAGTTTTTAAAGGCTACTGTTGATGTCACAGAACTTTCCCTTCACAAAAAATAAGAAAGCTGATTTCTCGCAACCATCACGGTTTAGTATATTGGTTATGAAGAACTTATTCTCACCATGAAATTATGCAATAGCAAGACATAAAATTATATAATATCAAAGAATGAAAGAAAACATATAATATCAAAGAAGTCGAACGTGCCCAACAGAACCAGCAAAATGCATCCATATGGCAGCAAGGACATAAAAGTAAACAAAACTAAAGAAATAAAAAGGG
>NW_018164444.1:74737304-74770777 GCF_001263595.1 Phalaenopsis equestris
ACTAAACGCAGGCCGCGGGTCGAACCTCACTAAGTAGCTTATCCTGAAACGCACAAGCTACCCTAAACAGACCATTTATTAACGTGTGTTGTTAATGCTTATGAAAAAATTAAAATCTTATTGTTTTTTGCTTTTTAATTATGTGTCGTCTTTTTTAATTAAAAGTATTGTTGAATGAGTTGATAACCTAACAACAAATGAGATATTTATGCTACCAATTTGTTAATATCTTTAGTAGTCATTAATATTTTACTAGTATTACATATGTTGATTTGAACTTCAATAATTAACACTTCTAATTGACAAAAACATCTGAATTATATATTTTTTATAAATTAGTTAAGGATTATATAAATTTTATTAGTATGTCGTTAAGATATTAAGCTTGGGAAAATAAAATAAATATATAATTAAATAAATATAAAATAATTGTTTATTAAGATTGATTAAAAATTAGTTGGTAGTTTAATAAAGATCAAGTAAAGTTTAGTGCTGCTAATTTACAAATATTTTGGGCTAGTATTTTAAATTATAGCTCCCCAGCTGGGCCAATACTGGGCCTGGGCCAATGAAGTTCAATTTGTACTATAATTATGGTGGCAAATTGAAAATTAATGAAGTCCAAAATTAGTAAATAATGGAAGGAATTTTATAAAAATTATATATCATTACATAAAGGTAAAAAATTTTATAGTTATTTACCTCCAAATAGGTGAAAGGATATCAATATAATTTGTTATTAGAAATAATAAAAATATCCAATACCCATGTTGGTGGTCATGTACGAAAATGGATTAGCTGGACTGGTCAATTTATTTGAGCTTAAATCAACTTTCGAACTCTTTATTTTGTACGGGCAAAGTGCTTTTGTGTTTCACAATAGACCAGACTCTCGTGTTGGTCTTAAGCATTGATTATGGCATTCTACGATTATGCAGACTCTAGTTCAATCAAATTGTCATCATCGGTCGGCCGCAATTTGACAGTTAGCCTCAAAATTCACATAGGGCATTAAGATTTATGATTGATATAATAGGGATTTGCTTATCATGCTATTGGCTATCATCCAATGGCTAATGGCAGACCTACTTTAACTTATATTTGTTTAGAAATCCAATTCCAATTACCCATTTAAAATATTAGTTAATAGAGATATGAATGATTTTTCAAGTAAAAAATATGTTGATAAGCTTATGGTAGTCAATTTTCATGTAGGTCCAATTTAACAGCTTGGGATATAGTTCATGCAACAAACAAGTTATAAACAAGCCAAATCTAATGACATATTTGTTTTTGCTCATGAGTTCTCATGTCTTGTCCAAACCCTTGGCATATATGCCACAAAAATTCATATTTTCAAAACATGTTCTATCATTTTGGTCAATGCTTAATAAATAAATCCACTTAGAAATTCATATTGTTCAGAAGATATATACAACTCTCATTATTTCTAACAATCAAGTCCCATTTGGGGCATCTTATTTGGTGCGGCGAGTTTTGAAAACTCGCCCAGACACGTTTGGGTAGACAGCGTTGGCAACATTTTAAAAAAAGTTATGTTTTCAAACTGCTGAAATCGGTGTTTTCACACTTTTCATGGCTAGAACTGGTGGAAGCTTTCTAGCTGCAGTCTGACTTTTCAAAAAGAAAAAAATTTGTAATAGTCACCGCAGTTTTTTGTACAACTGATTATTTTTCATAAGCTTATCAACAACTTATTAATACACTGCATCTAGTCAAATAGACGCTCAATCAACAGATTGAGCCGTACAAATATTATCACTATTTGAATAAACGAATTTTGTTGTATGCATGACACAATTTTTTTTAACCGCACATCAAAAATATCATAATTATCAACATTTTAAAAATAAAATATCAAATGTTAGGTTAGATATGTAAAACGTAAGAAATATGTGGTATGTATGTAAATTTCCCAAACATATTTGGCATAATAATGCAGGCAATATTATATAAGAATTTGAATGCAATAATAATGAGATTTATTTTCACACGTTCAATACTAAATAAAAATAGAAATTGAGCAAATTCTATTTTTAAATTTAATTGGGGTGACATTTTAAATAAGTGCCCTCACATATGACCCAATTTATATAGTTTTGAAATAGACGAATATGTTGTGAGATATACACCAGTTGATGTGGTATATATATATAAATCAAACAGGAGAACGATCAACAAAACGAGAAATAGAACGAGAAAAAACATACCAGAAAAGAATACACAGATTTATGTGGTTCAGCAAATTGCCTACGTCCATTTGAGCTTAAACCAACTTTCGAACTCTTTATTTTGTACGGGGAAAGTGCTTTTGTGTTTCGCAATAGATCAGACTCCCGTGTTAGTCTTAAGCATTGATTATGGCATTCTACGATTATGCAGACTCTAGTTCAATCAAATTGTCATCATCGGTCGGTCGCAATTTGACAGTTAGCCTCAAAATTCACATAGGGCATTAAGAATTATGATTGATATTTGGCTGTCATCCAATGGCTAATGGCAGACCAACTTTAAATTATATTTGTTTAGAAATCCAATTCCAATTACCCATTTAAAATATTAGTTAATAGAGATATGAATGATTTTTCAAGTAAAAAATATGTTGATAAGCTTATGGTAGTCAATTTTCATGTAGGTCCAATTTAACAGCTTGGGATATAGTTCATGCAACAAACAAGTTATAAACAAGCCAAATCTAATGACATATTTGTTTTTGCTCATGAGTTCTCATGTCTTGTCCAAACCCTTGGCATATATGCCACAAAAATTCATATTTTCAAAAACATGTTCTATTATTTTGTTCAATGCTTAATAAATAAATCCACTTAGAAATTCATATTGTTCAGAAGTAGAAGATATATACCACTCTCATTATTTCTAACAATCAAGTCCCATTTAGGGTAGCTTATTTGGTGCTGCGAGTTTTGAAAACTCACCCAGGCATGTTTGGGTGAACTGCGTTGGCAACATTTTCAAAAAAGTTATGTTTTCAAACTGTTGAAATCGGCGTTTTCACACTTTTTTTGACTAGAAGTGGTGGAAGGTTTCTAGCTGCTGTCTGACTTTTCTAAAAAAAAAAAATATATAATAGTCACCGCAGCTTTTCGAACAACATATTATTTTTCATAAGCTTATCAACAACTTATTAATGCACTGCATCTAGCCAAATAGACGCTCAATCAAAAGATTGAGTCGTACAAATATTATCACTATTTGAATAAACGAATTTTGTTGTATGCATGACACAATTTTTTTTAACCGCACATCAAAAATATCATAATTATCAACATTTTAAAAATAAAATATCAAATGTTAGGTTAGATATGTAAAACGTAAGAAATATGTGGTATGTATGTAAATTTCCCAAACATATTTGGCATAATAATGCAGGCAATATTATATAAGAATTTGAATGCAATAATAATGAGATTTATTTTCACACGTTCAATACTAAATAAAAATAGAAATTGAGCAAATTCTATTTTTAAATTTAATTGGGGTGACATTTTAAATAAGTGCCCTCACATATGACCCAATTTATATAGTTTTGAAATAGACGAATATGTTGTGAGATATACACCAGTTGATGTGGTATATATATATAAATCAAACAGGAGAAAGATCAACAAAACGAGAAATAGAACGAGAAAAAAACATATCATAAAAGAATACATAGATTTATGTGGTTCAACAAATTGCTTACGTCCATGGAGTTGCAGAAGATTTTACTACTTGAGGAATTTACACCAGTCGATCACCTCGACTTTTAAGAGAAATCTCTCACTTCGTTGCTCTCTCTTCTCTCTCTCTGTTCTTCTCTCTCTACACCAAGATACACCGAAGAAACTCTACACCGAGATACACCGAAGAAGATAAACTTACAAGAGAAATAAACTCAATTTCTCTTCTGACACAAGCCACAAAAAAGAAGCCAAGGGAGAACAATCTTCTTCTTTTTCTTTCTTCTTCCTTCACCGCAAGGAACTACTTCCTGCACTTTCCTTTTTTCTATTATGAGGAAGCCCAGAGAAGAACACCAACCGTGACTTCTTTAGCTTCAAGGAGAGCCGTCCGAAGACTCTGCACTTTCCTTCCTTCTATTCCGAGGAAGCCCAGAGAAGAACACCATCCGCGACTTCTTTAGCTTCAAGGAGAGCCGTCCGAAGACTTTTTATCGCGAAACCGCAAGCGGGAGTGGGTTGAACAGAACGAAATGAAGCTTCACTTGGCGGCAGAGAATCGCTGGCGCCGATTTTTATATTTTTAAAATAACGAACCATAGAATGCAAGTCCGTAGTAAAAAAAGAACACTTTTAAGAAAGGAAAAAAAGAATTTTAATTTAAATTTGCTTGTAGAATGCTTGTTATTATTACAATACTTTAAATCGATTAGAATATGACTTTCAATTTAAGTAATAAAATGCAATAACAAGGATTTAATTTTATTAATCTGTCACATATTTATGTAATTTTAAATACATTTTAGAATTATAAAATTAAAGTGAATTTAGTGAATTTTTATCTTTGTCGCTTTCATTAAATTCAAGAATAGATAAATAATGATAGAAAACTTTATTTTTAGAGGTTATTTATTTTGTGGAGGAGGAACATATTTTGGGTTAAAATAAGAACATGCACTTGTATTTTTTTTAATTTGATTTGAAAAAGATAAAATGAAACATGGGGGTAGATGACCGCAATGATTGGTGGGTGATTGTGATGTTGAAGGGTATGGATGGTGACAGGTCTCTGCAGAAAGAAAAGTATTCAGTAATATTGTTGTGATATTTACTGTGATATCACCATAATACTATCAATCTGCAGATAAATTATCTGCACCTAATGATTTGTGGGAGTCGTACCCAACATGTAAATTAATAAAAAAAAAGTTAAATTTTATAAATAGAAAATTACAGAGAAGGTCAAATGTGCAAAAAAAGATATGAGAAAGCCTGTGCCTTTGATATGGATGAAACATGCACTAATGGAAATAAGAAAAATAGAAAATGTCCTAAAAGGAGGACTCAAAATAATAACCAAAACAAAAAGTTCGGGATATGTAGAAGTTTCAATGATAAGGCTCCATCCAAGGCCTCTAAAGTAGGTAAAAAAAATTGTAGTGCCTATATAGATATCACAAATAGTAGTAACTATCCAAGATAAGTAGAAAGACAGAGTGCTTGGAATAAGGAACAACCCCAACTAGACGACAACATCATATATTCACATACCACTAATCTTCCAATCAAAAGCGAATAGACAAATTTGGATTGTTAGTCGAGCACATTAGTAGAGTTGCAAGTTGCATCATTGATCTCTTAAAAATTCTCAAAAAACTACATAACCAAATATGAGTGGAGAATTCAATACAAGATGCTAAATATAGTAAACCATATGCTAGTAGAAATATTGATTTTAATTCTCGATGACATGTCCATCGCATATCTTGAAAGATTTCTATCTGAATGATTGAATACGTCAGTTGAAGAATAATATAACACCTCGAGAGTTATTTTGAAATGGTTTATATAGTAAACCATATCCTAGTAGAAATTATTGATTTTAATTCTCGATGACATGTCCACTTCATATCTTGAAATATTTATATCTGAATGATTGAATACGTCAGTTGAAGGATAATATAACACCTCGAGAGTTATTTTGAAATGGTTCTAATCATTAAGATGATGAAAATTTTTAGAATTTATGGATCTATGTTAATCAAAGATTTGTCCCCTACCTTACAGGTGTAAGCTAAAGTTTAATATCTTCTAAGATCTGATATCTCTACAAAGGCAAGCCCTCATAGATAATTACATCGCAGGAGTTATAAACTCTCGAGAAAACTCTTAATTTAAATTATTGACTTGTGTAGTCAAGATTAGATGATGAAAATTTTTAGAATTTATGGATCTATGATAATCAAAGATTTGTTTCCTACCTTACAGGTGTAAGATAAAGTTTAATATCTTTTGAGATCTGATATATCTACAAAGGTAAGCCCTCATAGATAATTACATCACAGGAGTTATAAACTCTCGAGAAAAATCTTAATTTAAATTATTGACTTGTGTAGTCAAGATTTAAAAGTTGGATATTGAGATTAGAGTTTTAAGGATCCATAAAGTTGGGACATAAAGTCCAATGACAATGTGTCATCAAAAGGTATGGGAAAAGGATTAAACAACCTTGGGAGGAACGTGTACTATACGGACTAAAATTATAAAATCATTAAAGGAGTTAGGTTTAGTGGAATTAGGATCAAGAGGAAAGGAATTTTGAATAAAATGAATTTGTTAGATTTGAGCAGAATAAGATAGATTTAAAAATTTTGACTTTAAAGGCTTATTTTAAAATGTTTAAGTTGAAAAGTTTCATTTAAAATGTTTGATTTGGAAAAATTGATTTAAGAGATTTGATTTCATTTGTTTGTTTTGGAAGGTTTGATTGAAAGGGTTGATTTGATCCTTAAACTGAAAGAGATAAGATTAGTTGGAAATATTTCTACATAGAAGTTGAAACCTAATCCTAAGGTAAATCTAGACTGTATAATGATATTAATTAGGTGCTCTAATCTAAATTTAGGAATGACGTCCCTAATCAAGATACCCATAGTTTTCCATTATCTCAAGTTCATTAGTCTCCTTGGGCTATTAACTATCAGGATGGTCAAAGGTCTCCACTATTACCATAGTGATGATGTGTGTAGTCTTTCTTAACTATAAGTAGTAAGAAGTGTCATCGTCAGAAACTATAGTTTACTTCATATTATGACACCAACATAGTCTAATGGGGTTACATTCTTTGGATTTTCAATGTCTTAGTTATTAGAAACTTGTTGGAAGTACTTCATAATCTAGTTTACGTTTTTAGATTGGTTTGTTCTAGAAGTATTTATGGACTTATGTTTCATTTCTATGTGAACTAACCTATATAAGTGTGAATTTCGTTATTTAATTAAGTGGATTTTAACTTGTTATGATTTGATATTTTAATTTTAATTTGCTTAAATTTCTTAGTTTGTCGATCAACAAGAGAATCAAAATTTTCTAAGTTTTCTTAGATCTCTAGGTTTATATTCTTTCCATTTGGTTTTCATCCAAGGTTTGGTTTTTGTGTTAGTTTACTATTCCATGTTGAAATTTTTCTATTGAGCTTTGTACGCCATGTCAAAAAGGTAAACTATACGAGGACTTGAAATTAGTCCAAATAAAATTTTGCATGATGTTGGTCATAATTATTTCTAAGTAAATTATTTTCGGCCATTTTAAAAAATATAATCAATTTCCACTATAATGGCTAGCCTTGGGCAAAAGGAAATGAATTAAGGTTGTATAATCCTTTATCAATTATTTATTTGGCACTCATGCTTGACTAGAGTTTGTGAGAGGGCAATAAATGCATAAGAGCAAATTTCTAACATTTTTTGCATCTCTTACAGAAATCTTCTTAAGTCTTCCATAGTGTTGGCTAGAAAAATCCTTATCCTAGAATATAATTAGCTGAAGTTATAAATCATGAGTGAATTTTGGATTTATTTTGAATGGACTTTTTTAGGATTTCCATGACCTCCTTCCTTCCTAGATCACATGTATAAGGAGGTTATAGATCTTTAGAGCGATTCTCCATCATGAAGTATATACTGGACATATTTGATTTTAAATATTTTGGGATCATTAAATTAAGTATGTATGACTCCCACCTTGATAACATGATATAAGGATTCACCATCTTAATTATTCTTTGAATACTTATATCACTTTGGGCAATCTGATCATCAAATGAGCTAACTTTTATATTCTAAGTATCTCGTTTAGATTACTTCACTTAAGTAATATATAAGCATATTGGTTGTCATTTCATGGGATGTGTTTATTTTAAAAAAAAATTATCCTTTTTTATTTTCTCCTTAACCTTGAGGAGGTGCTTCACCATCATTTTCTCTTTAGCTTCACATTGCACATTTATTAGTTAACTAGTAGCTAAGAGTTAAAGCAGACTAAAATGTGCTTCATAGGTGTTGCTTGGGTGAACCTAAATCCAATGATTAGAGTTTCATACTTCTCATGATCATTAATTATCTTGAATTCAATATGTATAAAGTCATAGAGTGAAAAAAATAATTAGATGTTTGAGTAGTACACCAAGGCCAGCTCCTAAAAAATTTGATGCTCCATCCTCATAAAACATTCATAACATTTCTTCATATATAGACGTGGTTTGTTTATTAATGATTTAAAATAAATTAGCTAAGAAATCTTCTAAACCTCATGCTTTGATTTTTTATCATGATGTATAAAAGATACTGAGTCTGATTAGCTTGATGACCTAATTAAACAACTAACCTGAATGTTCAGGTTTTGTGAGTATTGACTATAAAGGAAAGTTTTTCCATGAATTATATGGTGTGTGCTTGAAACTATGAGCGGATTTTATGTGCAAAAATAATCAAATCAATAGCTAGTTATACATAATTAAGTACTCTAGTTTGGTTCATTTAGGATCTTGTTAATATAACAATATATGAATCTCTTTCTAGTCTCCTCATGTTCACATACTTAATTGATTGCTTCTAAGATGACTCCGAGATATAATAATAAGCTCTTTCCTAATCTCAGACTCCATATAAGTTTTGGAAATGATAAGAAGCCTTTTATTTGAGTTAAGTCATGTTTAAACTCTATTCAGATGAAGCATTTTATACTCTTCAAAACTTTAAAGAAAATTGAGGTTTTGCGTTCAGATTCGAAAAAGAAATTACTTAAGCCTATAATTTGACCGATTAACCTTTGTAATTTCTCCATGCTCAATTTAATGCCCTCTCAAGGGAGTTGCTAGCCTAGAAGTCTTTCGGATTCAACTTTGAATGTGCACTTAAGTAGATTCTATTTCATTTTAAATTTTCTTAAGGTTTCAAAAATCTATTTGTTCCTTTTAATATACTATACTAGAGAATCACTTTTAACAAACACATTATTTCCATTTAATTCAATATTTCTTTCTATTTATTTGATTAAAATTAAATCCATCATTCATTGTTAAGTGGTAATAGCATTCTTCATCCTAAAGGATATTACATTATAATAATAAAAGTCATTTTTTGTGATGAACATAGACAGTTGAGTGCAATTTGATCAAATGATAATCAAATAAAGAGTTTAAAAAACTCATTATCCAATAATGGATTATAGAGTTGATTAACATATCACATCATGATAATGGATAGCTATCTTTAGAGAAAATTGTGTTCACGTTCATGAAATCTATGCATGTGTCATTTGCTATTAAACTTTGGTACTATTATCATGTTAATTATCTAATACACATACTAGATCTCTGTAATATATCCCGCATTAAAAAAAATTTATTCTTCTTGTTAAAAGTCTACTAGAGTGATAGCAACAAGTATTATCTTCTATTTCACATCTTGGGCTCTTATATTAATCTTGATTCTGAGGCAATAGATATAAAAATCAATTTGTCTCTTCACCCTACATAAAAAATAATACTATTGAAACATTTTACTTGACTCTCCCTTGACAACTATGACTTATTTTATGCCTTATTTTTTTTTAATGACTTTCTATCTCCTGTATAGTTGTAATATCTCATCTTGCATGCTACCCAACACTGGCAGTTAGCAAGTGTGATATTTTTCTAAATCTCACCACATGACCTCTTCATCACCTACAAACTTAACAATAATGTGATACATCAAGATGGAGATAGAACATTTTGTTGTAAATTTTTGAAGAGTGAACTATGATAAAGTCATTCATTAGTGTGAAATGCTTGTATTTTTCTCCTCAAGTGCTTGGTACTACTATGAGGATAAAAGCTTCTTTTCTCTCTCCTATGAAACCAAACAAAGGTATAAAAGTTAAGACCAGATGTAAAGATAAAAAATTCATTTTATCATAGACACTTATAGATATCCTTATGTCTTTGATAATTCTAACTATTTGATCATTTATAATAATTATGTTACCATTATCGCAACATTATATGGATTATATCTGGTAAGTAGGTACTTATCAGTGAAGGCAATGGGTGGTTAAATAGATAACTAGAATCGAGATGAGTTTTTTAAGAAAAACTCTCTTGAGTAAAATTTCTGAGGCTTGATTGAAGAGAGGCTTCTAGTTCATCCCCACAAATAATAAATAAAACCATGTAATTTATGATGATTTCTTGGGCATGAATCAATTCATTATAGGTTTCCTTAGTGAATGCCTTACCTCTAGGTGATCATCCATAAGGCAAAAAACTTTGGGTTTCCCAACTTTAATTAGCCCTTAGATCAAGTTACATAGGTGTCTACACTCCTTGATATCACGATTGTGGTCATGATGATACACTCTATATCCTCTTTAGTTATGTAGGTGAACTCTCTAGCCTTCATTGGCATTATTTTCAAGAAATATTCTTTATTCTAGATAGCCTCAATTGTCTTGTCCATTAAAAATTGCAAAGGAGTATATTCACATATTTGGTGAATGGTTATCGGTGATCTTTTCTCAACTTAATGGTCAACTCTTATCTGTCATTTTGAATTCATCCTTCTACTAGATATCATTTATTCCCTTGGAAATTGTTCTTTGATTGAAAAGATGGGGTTGACGCTTCTCAAAATATCATCTCTTCATAGGGCTAGTCGGATGACTTCCTTCTTTTCTGTTAGCTTGAACATAGATCTTTTTTCAGATACATAACTTCTGGCACCTCACACCATGGGTTTTAAGGGAGAGTTGTACTTCTCAACAAAAATATGATTGTTTGCTAGTTTCAACAACTAGGCTATGCTTCATGTTTGTTGCTTCTATTAGCCCTAATGAAAGCATTATGAGGGCTATTATTGGTTTATGATGTCTAACCTCCAACATCTCCCACTAAAAATGAGTGATAAAGGCTTAAGGGGATTCGCGTGATTGATGACAAATTTGTCATAGAGCCTATAAAATATTATAGGGCTTCTATCTCTTGGCAAAAAATGTAATAAACATGCTCGTAACGTTTATTTAAAAAGTGTATTGTCCTAATAACAAGCTACTAATCCATTTGAGTGTCAGTGCTTTTAGATTTATGAAGTATTATTGACATTTCAAAACATCATTTTTTCTAACTTGGTAAAACATCAATTCTAATGAGGCAATGTGGTTAGAGGGGTAAGTTCAACTATTATAAGATTCCAAGATGGAATTTTAAATCTCACCAGAACCTTTCCTTTACCATTCTCAGTAGACAAGACAATCTTTGGCTAGTATTTTCAGTTGCTTTCATTCTCTTTTATAATCTATAGGGGCAATACCAATGTTGGATAGTGCATACTAACTCTGTCTGCCATGGTGGAGGGTGAGATCCTCCTCTCTTTGGCATCAAGTACGCATTCTTCTATGGTGTGCCACTATTTCTAGGAAGGGGATAATGCTCACTTGTTTGGGACTATCCCTTAGCATTTATTCTAATGTCTCCCTTATTACACTCGTCATTTGCTCCTTTACTGGTTTTCTTCAGTATGTCATAGTTTTTTTGGTGCAATACATGTTGATAGTGATTACTTTATTACTTAGCTCTACTCATTGTGTGGCTCCTTTTCTTATCTATGTTATGATCCAAATTCACTATACCTTTGAAGAAATTGTATATTTACTTATCTATGAATTGAAAACACAATGGAAAGAGTTCAATTAAGGAAGAATTTCAGCTGAGGAAGACAGAGATAATAGAGAAAGATTACCTTTTTTTTCATTTTATCTAAGGAGTATCCTCTTTCCTTACAATGGTCCACCATATTTACAAAAGAATTTGCTTATGTACTACAAATCAAGTACTCATTACACTTGGGTCTTGAGAGATTCTCAATCTATCCATTATCTTTTTTTTTTTTTTTTTTTTTTTTTTTTTTTTTTGCAAGGGGTTATATTTTATATTATTATTATCCCTTTGATGGATAATTTTTCCTTAGAAAATAGCTTTCCTTTAGTGAAGCTTGTTGGTGATGCTTCCATTAGTCAACTTAACTATTAGGCTAGTTGATCTTCTTAGGCAAATAGATTTCATGGAAAGTCCTACCAGCACAAGCATGAGATTAGTTAGGCTTTCTTGACAAGTTGTCGGACTGCTAAAGTCTGACCGACACCTATATGCAAATTAGTACATGTGAGTTGTTGGTTATAACTCCTCAATTGGATTGATCTTCAATTAAAACATTCCTACCAAGCTTGCCAATTGGCTTTTGGATCTATCTCTTTTGTTTCTTTGCTAGCTCGAGGAGTTATGTTCCTTAATGCATTGAACCATTTTGAATTCTATCCATGAACTTTTGGCCATACATAAAGTTAAAAAGAAAGTAACAGGCTTAACACTATTTGATACTTACTGACACAATCCTAAGCATGGCAATGCCTCACCATTGCCAACCAACATATTAAAGGATGGGAGAATTTACATAAACATCCCATGATTCTTATGTATTTGCATATCTAGTTCCAAAAGTTTGATATTTACATTTATAATAATTTGACGTTACAAATCTACTATGCATGCAAATGTGTATTTCAATTTTAAAAATTTAATTTTTCATAAATAATAATATATAAATTTATGATAAAAAAGCAGTTAGAAATTACAACTCATCAATAACCCAGATGAGATCTGTAAAAAAAGGATTTATATTGTACTAGAATATAAGAAAAAATGATTTCATTGATTGTTTCATTGCCTTGTGCTCTAGCATGAATTGATGCTTCAACAAACATAAATAATTTTGGTTGGTAGCATATTATTAATAGAGATATTAACTAAACCTAATGTTATGTTACATCGAATTTGCTCGCTCGTGTTTTGTCATTATTTTTCGCATTCCGTCGTTTCTTCGACGTAAATCCGGATTTATTAAATCTGATTTGCAGACGAATTTACTTGGTCGTCGCTGATGAGCTTCGCCGTCGCACATGACGTTTATTAAATTCAAATTTATCAAATTTGATAAATCCTACTTAACTAAATCTAAGGTGGTTGTCGAACACTGCCTATAAGATTTTAGAATAATAGGGTTTAATGAACGTAGTAAATCTGCGTTACCAAATCAAAATAATGTAAATTCAGATTAGTGTTAGGTTCAATTTAAAATTAAGTCCACTAATTTTGTTTATCGTGTTTGGCATAAATCCACTCTTATGACCTTCTTTCTAAACTAAATTCATTAGAGTCTGTTTATATCAACTGCAACTTATTAAAAATCAGTTGTGAAGTTTCTGACAAATAATCTGATGTTCAAAAAGCTGTAATGGTTATTACATTTATTATTTTTTTTTGAAAAACCTGACTTGCTAGAAAGTTATCACCGCACTTAATCAGGACCAGTGAGAAAACACAGATTTCAACAGCAACTTTTTGAAAAAAACTAACAAAACACAGTTTGCCCAAACAGACAAAACTGTTGTGTGGTGCCGCACCGCCACCCCAAACGGACCCTAAATTGGATAATATATAATTATTTTAATTAAATTTATTAGCAACTTAAAAAATAAATTGTGAACTAACAATGGAATAATATTTTTAATGAGAAGCTTAAAGTGTATCAAGTCACATGCACCGAATATCTTGGAGGCTTCCACCACCAATCAAATAATGATGAGAAATGCTTCGGTTAGGATGTTAAATTCCTTATTGGGGACTCATTTAGGAGAGATTTCCACATCGTTATGGGTCTATGCTAGCCACCCATTGGCCATTTATAAATGCTTAAGCTGACCCGCGGGACCATCTGATGTGAAGATTCACCCAAACATTAATAAGCCTTTATAATTTATTGCTTGGAAAGGGAGGGAAGTTTATTGATGTGTTGGGATAATTATATAGAAATCACCTGAAATATTGATATTTACAAATTAACCGTCAAGGTGATATTTTTTTGAACCGATGTATTCATGCATGTCACGATCAAATCACCGAGAGTTTAAGATGATGATTTGAGTCCAACAAAGAAATATGCATATCAAGCTGCGTGAGTGATGGAAGTACATAACTTACGGTCGACATTTTAACAAAAAATAATTGATCTTCTTCGATGAATTTTTCGACCTAGAGAGTTGTTCCAAGGTTTGGGCGAATAGGCTTTAGCCCCAATAAATGAATTTTTTATATTTTTATGAGAATGTCATTGGATCAATGAGTTTACTGTGACCAGTCAGACGAGTTAATCATGAACTCCATGAATGGATTGGAAAATAAATGAGATAATAATAATGTGTTAAGTTTACATTGGAATGACTTGGGTTTAGCGTGAGTTATGTTTCCAACAACTCTGTTGATTGAGTTTTTGTAAGAGGCATGATGGAAAGTCATGTTGACTTGGGGTGTTATACCCAAAATTTAAGTTAATTCACATATTTAGCTTAGTTATAGACTCTAGATTTTCCTTATGATTGGGCTCTCAATTTCCATCTAGATATTTTTTCGAACCTTCAAACCAATCCTTCAAATTTGACATATTCAAACCAATCCATTGAAATTAAATCTTTCAAACCAAACTTCAAATACTACTTTTGATAAAACTTTAAGCCAATTTAGAAATCAAACTACAAACCAAAACTTTATGGTGGAAGAGATAATTTCTTATAGTTTATTAGGTGTCCACAACCTAAGTTCGAAGAATGATATATTACCCATAAAGATGGGAATATTAACTTAAAATTGATCTAATCCAAATCATTTAGATGAGGAATTTTTTTAAGATTTAATGGTTTGCGTAACCAAAGTTTTTGCTCATACATTACAGGTATACGATAGAATTTATTTTATTCTAGTTTATGGTATCCCAGGAGTTACTCGATTAAAGTATTGGCTCATATCGTGCATGATATAGGTTTGGTGTTTAAATTATTGGCTCATATCGTGCATGATATAGGTTTGGTGTCTTCAAGATTAATATTTTAGGATTTCAAATAGATATATTCAGGGTCTGAAAAGATTTTTTTTCTCTTAGAATTCAAAGGTTAGAACTTACAGTATAATGATGATGTTTCATGGAAATACTCAAGAAAATGATTAGCAAAACTCTGAGAAGAAGACATTCTGAGGATTGAAATTGTGAGTTTGTTGAGACAGTTAGTTTTTTTTATTTGAAAGACTGGAATTAATTTGAAAAGTTTGATTCGAGACGATTTAATTTGAATATGGTTTTACTTGAGTTGATCGATTTAAGTTAAAGATTTGATTTGAAGGTTGCTTATTAAAACATTTTTTCGAAGTTGAAAAGTTTGTTTGTGAAGTTTTGAAGCTTTACCATTTTTGGCTAAAAGTATTGTAGCATGACAACTATTTTGATCGAATTACTAAGAGACTAACTAATTGTCCTTCTTCCATTCGCTCTTCTGCCACTTGTGGTGGTTAAAATCGCCATTATCCCTTTGCAACAATTTTAGTGGGAATGATTCTATGCTTCAAAATAGATTCAGATTATGGCTCGAATCAAGATCGAATCAAAATAAATAAGCCAAGCTATGAGTCAAAATTTTGGAACAAATTTTTTTCGAGTTAACACAGATCGGCTTAGAATCGGATCATTAATAGCCCTAGTGTTGGTAGGGGTATGAATTTAACAAATTTAGCTCGAAGATCGTTAATCACTCAAAAATTGATTCAAATATTGGCTTGGATTGAGATAGAACATCAATAAAAAGAACTGAGCTATGCGTCAAATTTTTTTCTTTCACTTAAATTCCTCACTGTTGAATCATTTTAAAATGTTTACTTCCTTCTGTCGTGCAATCAGCGTTGAATATTTGTTCGACGAACTCGTTGGTGTAGCTAGTAAATGCAGTCATGCTAATCTTATTATTTCTATAATTTCAGCACCTAAAATTTGAAATATAATTTTGATTGAATCAAGGCAATGATGTGATATTGGCAAACCATCTTTTTAATGATTCTTTTCAGCTGACACCATGCGGCGCTTTTAAGTTATAATTCAGTCATCTTCTAAAATCTTAGCTTCTTGTTATACTATTTTCAGTCAGAGAAAATATTACGTCCGGATGACCAACAATCAACGGCCACATCGCCATACACATCAGCGGCGGGCGACGTTGTTGTGAAATTTAACGCGGAATAAAACAGGAATCCGTGGCTGCCGGTGGCTGGCCATCCGGACGAAATATTTTTTTCATCAGTTGACAAGATTATTATTTAAATATTGCATGTGCAATAGAATTTCTCAAATCATAAATTTACTTATAAAATTTGTGGCTTATTAAGGGGAGAGCACCCATTGTTGTGAAGTAACTTCAAAGCAAGGGGAGCACCTATAGAACATTTTAGCTAATGTTGATAAATAAGTAAGTCCAAACAAAAAATTTCAAAATAAGTAATAAAATAAATAAGAAAACTTGATAAATTTATTTACAAAAAATTCATTGAAACTAAATATTCTCTCAAACATAAAATGAAATGATTTTATGATGATTTTCTTGGAAAAACATACACATGATATTCACCAAAAATAATCTAACCAAAGAGAAGAAAAGGATCAAAGAATAAGAAAACATATGTGGCTCCACAATAGAGAACTTAAGTTACCATAACATCAAATGCACCATTGTTATGTTAATCTCTATCTTTTAGATGAGTTACATTGAATTTCAATGATGATTAGCTCTTCCTCACGATTAATAAAACTTTAGGACTAGATGAAAATTATCATTTACAAGTATAATCCATCCAAATGAGCATATGCAACCTCCTTGTTAGAATGATTAGAGCCTTGTTATAAAAATTAGAAACCTTAATTGTTGCACATAATTATGTCTTATTAAAAATAATTTATAGCCTAATTCTTGAGAAAAAGTAGAGTATCAAAGGAAAATAAATTATAACTTATTTTAAGCCCATTAAAGGGCATTTATAATTGGTGGGAGGTAAAAAAACTACATAATATATCAAAAATTTTTAAGGGTATTTTTTAACATTTCTAACAATTATTTAATTATTATGTAATTAATTTTATTCAAAATAGAAAAAAAGTTATTTAAAAAATGTTAATAATAATAACAATAATAATAACAATAATAATAAAAGTTATTTAAAAAATGTTAATAATAACAATAATAATAATAATAATAATAATAATAAATTTGTATCAAATAAAGGCTCTACACATTGTGTAATATTCATGCTCTTATTTATTAAATGATAGTGTCAACATCAATTTGTCAAGTATCTTGTAACATTTTTTAAATTATGATTTTATATGACATTATTTAAAATCATTTATTGTCATGTTTGAAGCCCTAATTTTATAAAAAATAAGTGGCAACTAATGTGTGTGAACAAAAGTTTGAAATATTTATTTTGAAATCACATAAACCTTGCTTTTTACCAAATTATAATCAATTTAAACATTTTTTTTTTTCAAATATACTCAATAATGGAAAAAATACCTTAGTCATAATCTAGATGTGTATAAATAAAACTTCATAATGTTGTTTGATATTCCAAATAATCTCTAAATCTTACAAATTTATAATGAGCATTTTGAAAAGAAAAAATAAATAAATTCAACATCACTAAATTATGATACCGTCGAAACATTTAAATGGTTTTCTAAAATGGTTAGAAAATGATGTATGATTAAAGAAAGTAGTATGAATAATCCAATGGAGTACTTAGGTACTTAGCAAAAAAAAAGTCAAAATACTACTATAAAATATATATATATAGGCCATCATTTTATAAATAGAGAGGGCCTCGAGTTTGAGAAATCTCACATATTTGAAGAAGCTTCGAGCTTTATCTAATGTTCACAACCAAAAACTATCAAGATTGGATTGTCATCATTTAATCGCAAACATCTGATTGTCATTTTTAACACTACATTAATGCACATAATCATCGATTGGACAATGCATGCCACTAATACTAATGAACTTCATTACCAAAAAATTGATGCACATTACAAACATCAATAATAATTCTCACAATCACTAAAAAAATGATGTATGTTATTGCCACTAACAATAATACTAAACGTTATCTCCAAAAGTTGGTGCATACTATTAACACCATGTTTATATTTGTAAGCAGTAATAATGATTTTATATGCCATCAATATCAATGCCAATGCATGTCATAACTAATAAGATCAATACAACCCATAGACACCTATATCAATACATGTTATTGTTAAAAAGACGAACACACATTATCTACACCTATGTCAATGCATGTCATTGCTAATAATAAGCCCAATGGATGATATTAATACTGTTAGCGTTGGAGTCTGATCCTTTTCCCGCTCCTGCCTCCCGATCTCCTGCTCCGACTTCCCGCTCCTATTTTCGTGAATCGGTGCCACCCTTTGTCGCAATACATGTTCCCGCTCGCTCCCGCTAATCACGTTTCGCGAATCGGCGCCAGCGATTCTCTACCTCGAAGCCTGTTCAACTGCTCCTGCGCTCGGTTTCAAGTTAAAAAGGAGCGGCTCTCCTTCAGATGATTAGAAGTCACAGTTTACTACTTCAGGCTTCCTCAGGATAGAAGGAAGAGAAGTGCAAGAAATAGTTCCTTGCGGTGAAGGAAGAAGAAAGAAGAAGAAGAAGATTATTCTCTTTTGGCTTCTTCTTGGTGGTTTGTGGTAGAAGAGAAATTGGTTTTATTTCTCTTGTAAGCTTGTCTACTTCGGTGTATCTCGGTGTAGAGTTTCTTCAGTGTAAATTCCAAATAATCTCTAAATCTTACATATTTATAATGAGCATTTTGAAAAGAAAAAAAAATAAATTCAATATCACTACATTATGATATCGTCAAAACATTTAAATGGTTTTCTAAAATGGTTAGAAAATGATGTATGATTAAAGAAAGTAGTATGAATAATCCAATGGAGTACTTAGGTACTTAGCAAAAAAAAAGTCAAAATACTACTATAAAATATATATATATAGGCCATCATTTTATAAATAGAGAGGGCCTCGAGTTTGAGAAATCTCACATATTTGAAGAAGCTTCGAGCTTTATCTAATGTTCACAACCAAAAACTATCAAGATTGGATTGTCATCATTTAATCGCAAACATCTGATTGTCATTTTTAACACTACATTAATGCACATAATCATCGATTGGACAATGCATGCCACTAATACTAATGAACTTCATTACCAAAAAATTGATGCACATTACAAACATCAATAATAATTCTCACAATCACTAAAAAAATGATGTATGTTATTGCCACTAACAATAATACTAAACGTTATCTCCAAAAGTTGGTGCATACTATTAACACCATGTTTATATTTGTAAGCAGTAATAATGATTTTATATGCCATCAATATCAATGCCAATGCATGCCATAACTAATAAGATCAATACAACCCATAGACAACTATAGCAATACATGTTATTGTTAAAAAGATGAACACACATTATCTACACCTATGTCGATGCATGTCATTGCTAATAATAAGCCCAATTGATGATATTAATATTGTTAGTGTTGGAGTTCGATCCTTTTCCTGCTCCTGCCGCCCGATCTCCTGCTCCGGCTTCCCGCTCCTGTTTTCGTGAATCGGCGCCACCCTCTGTAGCGATACCTGTTCCCGCTCGCTCTCGCTCACGTTTCGCGAATCGGAGCCAGCGATTCAAGCTTTGCTTCATCTCGTTCAATTGCTCTCGTGCTCGGTTTCACATTAAAAAGGAGCGGCTCTCCTTCAAATGATTAGAAGTCACGGTTTTCTTCTTCGGGCTCCTCAAGATAGAAGGAAGAGAAGCGCAAGAAGAAGTTCCTTGCGGTTCTCCCTTGGCTTCTTCTTGGTGGCATGTGGCAGAAGATGACATGTGGTAGAAGAGAAATTGATTTTATTTCTCTTGTAAGTTTGTCTTCTTCAATGTATCTCGATGTAGAGTTTCTTCGGTGTGGAGAGAGAAGAAGAGAGAGCAATGAAGTGAGAGATTTAGAGAGAAGAACAAAGAGTAATGAAGTGAGAGATTCCTCTTGTAAGTCGAGGTGACCGACTGGTGTAAATTCCTCAAGTAGTAAAATCCTCTGCAACTCTGTGGACGTAGGCAATTTGTCGAACCACAAACACTGCGTGTTCCGCAGTGTGTTCTTTTCTAGTGTGATTTTTCTCATTCTATTTTTCGCTTCGTCGATCGTTCTCCAGTTTGATTTATATATCATATCCCAACAACAAAAACCAAAGTTAAGACGAGTTTTTACAAACAAGTTCGCTACTAGCTGTTGAAATGAGTGTTAATGCATAGCATTGGCAAAAAGTCCATACATGCTAGAAATACTAATGCCACAACATTAAAATTGATGCATACCATTAAGTATTAAGGTCAATTTATTTTATCAGCGCTAATCTTGTTTTCCTTCATTATTAACAAGATTGTTGCACTCCAATGCCACCAAATTTAAAGCATACCACGAATAACATTCATATAAATTACAGGCTACATTAATGCATATTAATGTCAATAAAGTTAATGCACACAAACAACACTAACGTCAATGTCTATCATAACTAATAAGACTAATGCATGATGTCAAAACTGATGTCCATGCCTACCTTAGCAAACAGTTTTAACTCCTAGTATTACTAACAAGAACAATACTTGACATAACACCAACATTAATGCATGCCATCACTAGCAATAGTAATGATGTCATCAACTCTGCCACTAACCCCCATTTGCTTAAATAAGATTGATCCTTATCATCATTAACAATATCGGTTTGCTTTACATAACTAGAAGAGATACATATTGGCACTAACACAAATGCCTGTCGAATATAGCATTTACCCTGCTAATAATATTAAGGATTGATGCGTGCTAGAAAATTTGCAACGGTAAAGTAATAGATTATCATCTTAGCATTGCCCGAGAATTCAACACACATTATGGTAAAAAAAAAACAACAACTAGTAATGATACCATAAGCTTTTATGTGGAAAACCGTAAAGGGAAAAAGCCATGTGGTCTGGTCTATATGTAAAAATTCACTATAGATTGATGATTACAAAGACCTCTTTGTCCCACAGACGGGAAAGGGTTACTAAGTTCTCTAAGTTACAACGTCGATTGACAACATTCGATTGGCGAGGGTTGACGGAGGACGACGGGTGTCAACGGCGGTTAAAGAGGGACGATCGGTGGTGGTCGACGATGATCGACAGTGGTCAACGACGATCGGCGGCGGTCGACGGTGACATAGGTGGTGTTGGACTGCAGCTCGTTCTCAAATATTTATGTTCTCTCTTAAGCCTCTAGTCTCCTCTCATGGGAGGGGTGAGACTCTATTTATAATATTTTGGGTGCAAAAAATGCAGGAATACGAACCACTTTGATCAGACGGTCCAGAGGGCTTTCTTCGATCAGACGACGTTTGATGGACATTTGAGTGTGAACAATGTTGGAATCGAGCAATCTTGGGTTTGTTTGATTCATCTTGTCGAGGCATCGTAGGCTTGTTAGATTCGACATTAGTTTAACCTTCTAAATATGCTTGGAAAACTTCCAAGAATGATTTAATGACTTGATCTGAGTTTTTGACTCGGATTGAACTAATTTTAGTAACATTGGGTTCTTTTTGTCGAGCCGTCAGTTTGATTGTAAGTTTGCTGAAATCGGAGTTCTGTATGACTTTTTATCGAGGTTTGAATATTTCTTGTTCAAAAAATCATCTCGAGATCTATGTCATGTCTCGAGATTCATATCAGATGATGGAGATTTGTTGCAGATGTATCAAGGAGAAATAACACTAATAAGTTGGAAGATCATTATTAAAATCAATATCAATACATGTCATTTTTAATATACTTTTCTTCTGCATCATTGTGAATATCAACATGGTTATAAAGTCCATGCTTTTATTATTGGTCATTAGCCTCCCCTATTATAAGAAGAATGGTTGAGCAGACCACTAATATTTTCTTAAAGATAACTCCAATCTATCAGGGGTCTTCCTACGTCCATAATAGAGGCCATATGTATAATTTTAGTAATATATTGTTCCAATGTTTTGTCCAATTGCAAGGAAATATCTCATTTACAAACCATGAGACTTGCTGGTAGGGCTGTAAACGAGTCGAGCTTGAGCGAGCTCAGGCTTGGCTCATGTTCGGCTCGTTCGAAATAGCTTGTGTTCGAAATCGGCTCGTGAACAGTGTGTTCGTGTTCGGCTTGATTTAAATATTCGTGTTCGTGTTCGGCTCAAAATTGGCTCAGAAAAATTAAATTGAAAAAAATAGATGTATAGTGTCGGACCTGGACCAAATATATACAAAAGAAGATACTAAACACATTACCACACAAGATGTTATGATTTAAACTTAGATATAAATATATATAATATATTATTATATAAATAATATATGTAATATATTATTATATAAAATTTCTATAGAAAACTATAAAATTTCCTCTCATAAAGTTTCTCAAATTTTTCAAAGATCATTCTAGATTACGGACTCAATTATAACTCAATTTTATATGTGCCAAAATCAAATTTAATTTTCAACAGTTCACTAGATCATCAAGCTAGAAGTCCTCCCATGGAGACTCATTTGGCAGTCAAATTTATACCCCTAACCAAATTACCAGACGAGATGCTATGATTTAGACTTAGATATAAATATATATATAATATTATTATATAAATAATATATGTAATATATTATTATATAAATAATTATATATATATATATATATATATATATTTATATATTATTTTGAGCTAAAACGAGCCGAACATGAGCGAACAAAGAGCTGTTTAGTTCGGCTCGTTTATTATTCGAGCTTTAAAAACTTCTTCGTGTTCGACTCGGGTATTTAAAAAAAGGAGCCGAACACGAGCTATTCACGAACAACGAGATTTTTTGACAGCCCTACTTGATGGCATAATTATTCTTGTACAATGATTTTTTTTTTCTTCTTATAATTTTCATGTAAAAATCCCTCATATATCTTATATATTATTTATAAATTTAATCATAAATTTAACTTAAACAGCCAACAAAAACAAAAAAATAAATAAATCCACGGCTCTCATATTCTGTCACTTTTGAGACGTAAATCTCAATTGCAAACCCGATTTATTCCATCGTCGCTCGCGATTTTTTCCCATCACTTATTCGATTTGATAAATACCAATTTATCGGATTTGATAAATCCTATTTAACGGAAATCTGACGCTTAGGTCGACACGATACGATGTTCAATTCTAACAAAATGTTCAAAATTTAAAGTTGTTTAAAGTTTTATTAAGCTAAAGTTAAGGCATAGTGGCCTTCTATTTCAAATCAAATGGTTTATTATTTTAATTATTTATATATAATTTTAAATATTTTCATTTATTATTCTAATATAAATTATATAGGAAATTTACACACAATTTTCCAAAAATCAAAATTGTAAAACCAAAGCAAATAATTGGAAAGGAATGAATATATGCTTTGGCTAACCACACATTAAAAGCTCCCATAATTCATTCTAAGCACTACATTTTTGCGATTTAGTCCTCATAATTTTAATTATTTACACTTTCCATAAAACCCCTTTTACTTTCGCTTCTCAAAGGGGTATCTAAGAATCCCAATTATCAAATATTTAATTTTTTTTTTAAGTATTGGGAAAAACATATGAATTGCCAAAGTTTATTATTTATATAGAAAAATTAACTTATGGAATTCAAGAATTATTTCATAGATTATTATGACCACAAGGCAATGTTATTAAATAAACATAAATATATTTTCATAATAAAATTATACGGGATCATTTCAGTATCAGACTTTATAGAAGTGTCAAAATAATTCTCAATTATTTTAAAATTGAGCTCAAATAGTTCTCCATATGAATTATTTCAACCCCAATTTCAAATTTCTTTTAAAAATTATATATTTTTTTGATTTAGAGGAGGAAAAGTGAGGTCTGAACAATAACGATTTATCATTCTTACGTAGAGAGATATTTTTCTCGGATATTTAATGAAATAGATATATGGACATATAATCGAAGAGAACACTCTTCAAACGTGCCAACTTGGCGCATAATCCGATAACAAGATTACGATTCGCAGGGAGGAGCGTTACCGAAGGCGCATAATCCCATAACGAAATTATGGTTCGCAGGGAACATTACTGAAGACGCATAATCCCATAACGAAATTATGGTTCGCTTGGAGCATTACCGAATTTAGAAGTTTCCCGATCCGCTCCGCTCCGCTTTGATCCAGCGTCTGTCCCGATATGGTATATGAGTCATACCATAACAAAGTTTCACCGGGGTATAAATGTAATTAGATAATAATTTTAATTCATTTTGATTTAACTTTTCACTATCACGGATACTCGGACACGATAGCGAAACTGCGATTCTCAGTGAGTATCGCCCATAACGAAATTGTGGTTCGCATGGAGTATTACCCATAACGAAATTGCGATTCGCAATGAGCATTACCGAAGACACATAATCCCTTGACGAAATTACGATTCGCAGGGAGCATTACCGAATTCAGAAGTTTCGGCAGGATATAAATGTAATTAGATAATAACTTTAATTCATTTTCATTTAACTTTTCACTTTGACGAACGTTCCGGCACTATAGCAAAATGACGGTTCGCAGAGAGCATTACCCATAACGAAATTACGGTTCACAAAGAGCATTACCGAAGGCACATAATCTCATAATGAAATTACGGTTCGCATGGAGGTATAAATGCAATATGATAATAATTTTAATTCATTTTCATTTAACTTTTCACTGTGACGAACGCTCTGGCACGATAGCGAAAGTACGGTTCATAGGCAGTATTACTCATAACGAAATTACGGTTCGCACGGAGCATTATCGAGGAAGCATAATCCCATAATCACGATAGCGAAAGTACGGTTCATAGGCAGTATTACTCATAACGAAATTGTTCGCAAGGAGCATTACCGAGGAAGCATAATCCCATAACGAAATTAAAGTTCATAGGGAGCATTACCCAATTTAGAATTTTCACCCGGTTTATTTAACTTTTCCCTGTCACTCCGGCAAGATAGCTTTGACCCGAAATTGACACGATAACTTTGTAACCAGAAGTGTTTTATATATAGTGAGGAGAGGAGCTCCAAGCCCTGCGAACCCCTTCCTTTCTCCTTCTTCTTCTTCGGTGATTTTATCGTGGGTGGAGTGTTCGGCCGGCAGCGTTGTGGCGGTCGATAGAGGAGTTGTGGGATCTGAGAATGGGAGGAGCTATTGTGTCTGATCTCCTCACGGAGATTTTGATCCCGGTGGCGGCTGTAATCGGGATCGCCTTTGCCCTAATTCAGTGGCTGCTCGTCTCTAAGGTTCAGCTCACACCGGACCGGAAAACAACGTCAGGGGAGGACAATAAGAACGGGACGGGCGATTATCTTATCGAAGAGGAAGAGGGCACGAACGAGGATAACGTTTTTGTCAAGTGTGCCGAAATCCAGAAGGCTATCTCTGAAGGTTGTGAATCCGTTTTACTTCTTGATGTTTTTATGTTGAATTTTTTAGTTCCTTCTTCGTTTGTTGAATTCTTTTAGTTTTAATGCAGTTATGCTCTGTTTTGTGGGAATGATTTGTGGTTTGAGATCTTGTTGTGTGAGTGAGGGATTTGGATCCTTTTTTTTTTTTTCTCTCTCGGTGAAATCAATATCTCCATATCTCCATTTGCTCTTGTACGAAAAGCAATTCAGTGGCTGTACAGATCTTTTTTTGCTTTTCTTGATTTTTCTTATTTTCTTCTTATGTTTGATTTTTTGGTTATTATTCATTAAGAATATTACAGAGGCTTTTCTCATCTGTTTCTTGCTTAACGGCGTTGCACTGCCTTGTTTAATCTTCTGTAATAGCTAACACTGAACATGGGGAGCGCACTTAACTGCCTCACCGTATGCACTCTAGCTCTTTGTGGGTTGCGTTTTAAATTGTTTCTGGTCCACATAATATTTTCTTTTTGTAATTACTTGTAGAAACATTCCCGCTTTTCTGTGCGCATAGAGGGAAAGAAGGATTAAAGGGTTACGAAAGTAATATTCCTGATTGTTTTATAACAGATTTTGGTTTCCTAATATATGATGGACCCCTTTGGCTTTTTTGGGGTTTTTCTCCAAATCTGAAGTTCTGAAATTTTAATTTTGTGTTGAAATTTTCTTAGGCTTTATGCACTATCGATAAATTGAGATGCCATCTTTATTGCACCTGCGTAGCTAAAAATTGCTTCGAAGTTCATGCGATCCCAAGTTGTCTGAGATTGCAATTATCCATAACGCTCATAACAAGTTGTCTAAAATTTGCTTATACATTTTTCAACATGAAGTTGTTAAGCTTGTAATGATGCGGATTGAAATGCTCCCATATAATAGTAGTTACTACATTTTAATTTTTCTTTAAGGTCATAACGCAAATTGGCAGCACTTGATGAATATATACTCTAGTAATTTCATTTCAATAGCTTGCCATTATCTTCAAAGCAACGAGTTGATGATTATCTACTCTAGAGAAACTTCATTTCGATCGCTTTTTATCGTCTTGGAAACAGTGAGTTGTTTCCCTGGAAAAACTTATTCATACAGAGCATCTTCTTTTCTATTTATTCTCTCAGTTCATGTTAAGATGTTTAAATCGCTTTTTATCGCCTTGGAAACAGTGAGTTGTTTCCCAGGAAAAACTTATTCATACAGAGCATCTTCTATTCTATTTATTCTCTCAGTTCATGTTAAGATGTTTATATTTCCCATATAATGTTGTTTTGATACTTTATGGTTGCATTTGCTGTGTTTTCAGGAGCTACATCTTTCCTGTTTACTGAATACAAGTATGTGGGGATCTTTATGATTGCATTTGCTGTTTTGATCTTTCTCTTCCTTGGCTCTGTCGAAGGATTCAGCACAAAGGAGCAACCTTGCACGTACATCAAGGATAAAACTTGCAAACCGGCGCTTTCTAATGCTATTTTCAGCACAATAGCTTTCTTGCTGGGTGCAGTTACGTCAGTGGCTTCTGGCTTTCTTGGGATGAAAATTGCAACTTTTGCAAATGCACGGACAACTTTAGAAGCAAGGAAGGGTGTTGGGAAAGCTTTTATCACTGCATTCAGATCTGGTTCTGTGATGGGCTTCTTACTGGCTGCAAATGGACTTTTTGTATTATATCTTTCGATTAATCTGTTCAAATTGTACTATGGTGATGACTGGGAAGGGCTTTTTGAGGCAATTACTGGATATGGACTTGGTGGGTCTTCAATGGCTCTCTTTGGTAGAGTAGGAGGTGGTATTTATACAAAAGCTGCTGATGTTGGTGCTGATCTTGTTGGTAAAGTTGAGAGGAACATTCCAGAAGATGATCCTAGGAACCCAGCTGTGAGTTTCATTTGCACTAATGTCTACATGATTTAACATCATTTGCCCTTTCCTTTGAAATGCAGATTTGTTACAACTATATGTGTTATGCAGGTGATTGCTGATAATGTTGGAGATAACGTTGGTGATATTGCTGGAATGGGTTCAGATCTTTTTGGTTCATATGCTGAGTCTTCCTGTGCTGCACTTGTTGTTGCTTCTATTTCTTCCTTCGGAACTAGTCACGATTTAACTGGGATGTTCTACCCTCTGCTGATTAGTTCCATGGGTATTATCATCTGTTTGATCACAACTCTTTTTGCAACGGACTTTTTTGAGATCAGAGCTGTTCAAGAAATTGAACCTGCGCTTAAGAGGCAGCTAATAATTTCCACTGCTCTGATGACTGTTGGGATTGCAATTGTTAGCTGGTTGGCTCTTCCATCTTCGTTCACTATCTTTAATTTTGGTGTCCAGAAGGAAGTGAAGAACTGGTAATACTATTATTGCTAATAATTCTGTTTCTAGATATTTGGATTTGATGAACATATTCATCTAAACTCTTTTGAACTTGCAGGGAGTTGTTCTTTTGTGTTGCAATTGGACTATGGGCTGGTCTTGTGATTGGATTTGTTACCGAATACTACACTAGCAATGCATACAGGTAACAAATTTTTGTGTTAATGGTTGCTGTTCAATATCAACTTTGTAAGATTGGTGTTGAGATGCCATTTCAATTTGCTAACTATTCTTTTTGTTCCAGTCCTGTCCAAGATGTTGCTGATTCATGCAGAACTGGGGCTGCCACAAATGTTATCTTTGGACTTGCTTTGGGATACAAATCAGTCATAATTCCAATTTTTGCTATTGCCATCAGCATCTTTGTAAGCTTCAGCCTTGCTGCAATGTATGGTATTGCAGTTGCTGCTCTTGGCATGCTGAGCACCATCGCCACAGGCTTGGCTATTGATGCCTATGGCCCCATCAGTGACAATGCTGGAGGCATTGCTGAGATGGCTGGTATGAGCCACCGAATTCGTGAAAGAACTGATGCTCTTGATGCTGCAGGCAACACCACTGCTGCCATCGGAAAGGTACATTGAGAGCTGCTAGCCCTTTGTTTTTTCATTTAGTTCATTCATCAAGTGTAAATGTTCTTTAGGGTTTTGTTAATTTTGTTTGTATGCTATCAAATCGTCCCATTGTTGGCGTTTCATCTACTGTTTGCTTTCTGATCATATAGGATTGTCTATTTGCTCATGTATTTGAGATTCAATTTTATTGCCATGCTTATGCTTACAGATGTATAGAAACTTTAAATAATCAGATTTGTCTTGATTGCTCGTCTTTTGAATTAGGTTGCCTTAAAACCATTAATATTGGCAATTTGTTTTTTACTTAAATTATGTCCACATGCTATATATACACATCTAAAAATTGTTGACGGGAGAGAGTCTCAAATATATAGTTCTTTGTACATTTTATTTGCTTCTATGCTCCAAACTCCTAGCCCTGAATATTCTTATAACTTGTGTTATCTTTTCCATTTCCAGGGATTTGCCATTGGTTCTGCAGCTTTGGTGTCCCTTGCTCTTTTTGGCGCCTTTGTCAGTAGAGCAGCCATTTCTACCGTTGATGTTCTCACTCCTAAAGTTTTTATTGGGTTGATTGTTGGTGCTATGCTTCCTTATTGGTTTTCAGCCATGACCATGAAGAGTGTCGGCAGTGCCGCTCTTAAGATGGTCGAGGAAGTCCGAAGGCAGTTTAATAGCATTCCTGGTTTGATGGAAGGTACTGCCAAACCTGACTATGCAACCTGTGTCAAGATTTCAACAGATGCCTCTATTAAGGAGATGATTCCTCCTGGTGCTCTGGTCATGCTCACACCCCTCATTGTTGGTACCTTCTTCGGCGTGGAAACACTGGCCGGAGTTCTTGCTGGTTCCCTCGTCTCTGGTGTCCAGGTAAAACCTTAAACTGGTTAACCTTTGTCACGTTCTAAAGAGATCATGGTTTTGATGAATCTTCTTCTGTTTCACTCTGCAGATTGCCATCTCTGCTTCAAACACAGGTGGTGCTTGGGACAATGCCAAGAAATATATCGAGGTACTCGAGCCTCGACTCTTTATTAGCACTTGGGTTTTTCGCATTCTTTCCATGAAATAAAACAATGTGTTGATTCTCATCCGCAGGCCGGGGCTTCAGAGCATGCCAGAACTCTCGGCCCCAAGGGGTCCGATCCTCATAAAGCCGCCGTAATTGGTGACACCATTGGAGACCCTCTCAAGGATACATCAGGGCCATCTCTCAATATCCTCATCAAGCTAATGGCAGTGGAATCTCTCGTCTTTGCACCTTTCTTCGCCACTCATGGTGGTCTCCTCTTCAAGCTTTTCTAAGCGTCCGCATTTCTGCGCCACCATTGTCTTCCCTGTCTGTCCGGTTCATGCAAAATTTTCCCACAAGTAGGCAGTAGATGATGATGACACAATCTGCGTCTATTTTGTGTCAATCATGGCCACATTCTTGATAGAGTTGTAGTCCTTTTTATATAGAAGTTTCTTTGGATTCTGAAAAGTTGGGATTTTGTCGGTCAATTGGTCGGTTTTGTGTTTGTCCATTCAAGCTGGTCTTCATCTCTGTGTTCGTATACAATTTTGTTCAAATTCTCATCTGCTGCTCCGCTCTACCTTGATTTTCTTAATGTCATGTTATGTTACAGGTGGGCGATTATTTTCTTAGAGATGAAGGGCAATTCTGGGTTACGTGTCCTTTGGTAAATGGGTGATTAGCACCTTGTCCTCAATTATTTGTGTATTTTTATGTGTTAGTTGTGTGGTAATTCTACATTGACTTTATTTGTCTTGACTATAGAGTAGCAACTTATTGAAATTAATCACAATTATCAACTACTTTTCATTAAAATAATCTAAACTATCAAGTTCGACGTCATATTACATTATCATAATGGCGGTAGTTATCGTAGTTAAATGTTCTAATTTCTATGTCTCTAAAAATTAAACGTAAGTTTTAGAGACATAGGCCTATAAATCAATTCATTAATATCATGCCAATCATTGTAGTCTAACATTTAAGATAACATCCATAAATCTTTATTTTTATGATAGCAATGTAGAGCATCATAGAGTAATTAGGAAGCCATCTAGAAAAGAAAACATTGGATTTGGACCTTATGCATGTGCTTTTTGCAATGAATGCAACATATAGAAAACTATGCAACTTTGTCATTGCACATCAACATCATGTATATTCTCAAAATAGCAAAGGAAGCCCCACATGGCATTGGGCATTGAAGAATGCATAGAGCACATGATTTATTCACTAGAACTTGATGAAACTACATTATATAAGAGCAAATGAAAGTAAATATGAGAAAATATTGAAATTTTAACCACAAAATTTATTACTTAATCATCAAATTCTTCTTTCAATGAAAAATATTTAATGGTCAAAATTTGTCAATCATAAGTTCTTCGAGTAGGATAATCTCTTAGGGATGGTCAAATATAATAAAGTACTTAAAATTGCTTTTAAAATTTAGTAAAATATGGATTGATGTAATCCTCATTGACACTAAAACTTTGTCAAATATCTGGTTAATTTAAATAATAAAATAGCTTGTATTTGACATCCAATATCTTGGCTTAAAAATAGTAATGTTTCGGGTCATTATACTTTCTTCATGCTTATGATGATGCTTTGAAGCATATTGAGCTTCATGTTATCTTCATGATCATTTACATATGCATGTAAAGTCCTATTTTTCCTTATTATATTTATTTATTTTTATTATTATCGTATGGCAATGCTTAATGTTCTATTGGAGAGCTCGGAGAAAGAGTTATCTCACCACAAAGAGAAAGATCTATATGTAGTTTTCATGTGCGAGAGGTGATCCAAAGGTAAATGTGTATGTGTAAAGGCTCATTGTGTATGTGTAAATACTCATTGCCAGTGAAGGAATAACAATATATTTTATTGCAAGTATTGCATAAAATAATATATGTGGTGAACACATAAGTTAGTCTAGCCACATAAATATGTATGATTTTTTTCTCTTATATATTGTGTTGGCATCAGTTTTAACACGTTATGATGCCATAACCCTATTAGAGCCCTCATGAGCTAACTTTTGATAGGATTTGGTTTGTTGCCGAGTCTCGGAGCCGTAGCGCCAAAGCTATCGCGACGTCATCATACACAAGAAAACAATTGGTCAGTTTTGCAGCTGGTTGATCTTATCTTCACTAAGAGTAATTATTAGATGTGGAGTAAGCACACGAGAATTTTATTATAATTTGATTGTATTGATTGGAACAAAATTCATATGTGAGAATTCAACACCTACCAAATAATTTATCAGGCCAGCATCCTGGTGATGTATCCAGGAGCTGCGGTACCATCCCATCTATAAATAGGTCGGTTGTTTGAAAATAAATAGAAACTTCATTTTCTTTCGCTTCATTTCTTTATGTTCCTTTCCAAGCTTCCAAATATCAGCTCCTTAGTGAACAAAAATGTCGCCTCGTCAACAAGAAAGAAGTATCAGACCAGTTTGCTGCAGCCCATCCTATTTTATCTCATCGCTCTTGCTCCATTACCCAACAGATCCGTGAGTTATGCGAAGATGTCGCCGCAGTCGATCGGAAAGTGGATTTCCTTTGGAATCAATTAAATCATGTTGTAAGACAGCAAAACCAACAGTCGAATGGCATGCCCAAACTCTCGAAGGGTGGAGAGGAGCATGAAAATATATAAAAGGTCTGGCCTTGCGGTGATGGAAACCGGATACTTGGTGCCAGTCTCTTAGTGCCGCAGCACCTACCCCTGCTTCGAGGTGCCATCATCGATAATTGTTGGCAAATATGGCATGTGCCACATGCAACATCAACACACCATGAAGCCCATTTGGGCCTTGGCATCGCATACAAGTGCTTAGGTGCCACTCAATGCTCTGATGTCAACATCCACCTTCTAAGGGCGATGCTTGATGAGATGCGTGCCATGATGGTGGCAACCTTGCAAGGAAATTACCAGTGCTTTGACACAAGCACTAAGTCCCCAACACACCTATTCTTGGGTCACTACCTCTACGACATACCCACTTTTGAGTACTGGACCCGTGCACACTTCACCCTCCAAGTCACTGCACTTTGTGCACTTTGAACCCTTCCAGGTCATTGCCTCCACGACATGCCAACTCCCGAACCACTGCCTCTACGACACACTCTTCGCCACTTCTATCATATGACTGTTTGTATTTGCATCTGTATTTGTACATGGATAGCTAGTCAGACTCAATAAGCGAGTGATCTTGTGTTGGTTGATACACCTATAAATATATATTGTTTTTAGACACATTTTTATACCTATTTTTAAGATATTACGTTTTAATGCAAGTAATTTGTGTGTTTTTCTTTCAAGTACAAGTAAAAAGGTGAAAAATGTTAAAAGGTGTGAAAAATGATCAAATTTAGAGCAAAAAATGTGAAAATTGTGCTAAAGTGTTTTGGCGCCTAAGCGCCGATGAAATAGAGAAGGCCGCGCCAAAGCGCCAGAGGCCCCGCACTTAAGCGTCAGAGGCAGTTATGTGACTCTTTACTTCATTTTTACCAGGTTAACTTCATTTTACTGAATTTTGAAGGGACATTTGAGGCACCTATTGGCAAAAGAGGGAGGTTATGATTACTAGAAACGAAAATATTATTAAAAGACTTGTGAATGGAGGCATCCTTTGGAGAATACATTGAATTAGGATACATTTTGAAGAGTTATCAAGAAACCTCTTGGAGATTTATAAAAGAAGGAAGTTTAGACTTTTTGAGGTGTGCAGAGAAGTGCTTGAAGTCCTGAAAAGTGCTTAAAAAAGGAGAGATTTTTAGGCTAAAAAAATTTACTTTATCCTTTTTGTTTTTAGTTTTATTTTGAGAGTTAAGAATGTTGTAAAAGTAAAGATATTCAAAGGAAATTCAAGAGTTTGGTGAAGGATTTAAGATAATTTTTTATCTTTTGTTTTTAAAATACTTTTGGTTTTAATCGAGACTTCTTGTTGGTTTGACAATGATTTCTATTTTTA
>NW_018164444.1:74770991-74773230 GCF_001263595.1 Phalaenopsis equestris
TATTGTGAAGATATGGTGTACCCTAGCTCCAAGTCAACACCCAGGGTTAATCCTAAAGCCAAGTAATCCTATAGGGACTCTTCTTGAATTCTCTTATAATGATCTTATCTACTAAATGCTAGAGGTTAAGATCATTATATGGAATTTCAAGTTGAGTAAAAAGAAAAGTTTTGAATTTCTAATGGTGGGGGTACCTTTTCTAATTTTCTAAGACTAGTCAATAAGAAAGTCCTATGGCTAGACCTAGGCTACTAAAGAAGTTTCTAGACCTCAACCAAAAGTGAGGTCAACACCAATGTTCTTTATAGCATCTCTAGTAAAGGTAAAGAATGTTATTGCTTCTATTTGACACAACATAATTTGCATACTTTCACTACATAATTCATATACTTATTTATAATTCATGATGAAGAGAAAGATATTTTCATATTCAGTGCTTTTCTTTTACATAAACTCAAGTTAATTTTAGAAGTTTTTTTATTGTTTTGTTAATATATCAAAAATATCAGAAAGATTTGAATTTTAATTACTATGAAAATATCTATAAGTTTAAGTAATTGTCTTTCTATTTTAGAAGTTTTTTTATTGTTTTGTTAATATATCAAAAATATCAGAAAGATTTGAATTTTAATTACTATGAAAATATCTATAAGTTTAAGTAATTGTCTTTCTAAATAGAAAGTTTGCTATGCATATTGCTAATTTTCCCTATGGATATGATATTGAGGTCTTAATCGAAAAGTCCTATATTACTTGATAACAATATGTATACTTGCGTAATATCTCAATATATATATAATTAAAAAGTTAAATTCTTATTTTCTCCAGGATCAAGTTTTTGGTTCTGTTGCAAAGTGAAGAAACATAAGTGAAAAATATCATCAAAGACATTGTTATATTGTTGCATATAAGCAGTACAGGATCATTGGTCACAATGTCTTAATGAGCATTGCTTGCTCGGTTGATTCAGGCAAGAAATGTGAGTTAAAGCACCGGGATTGACACGAGTATGATTGTGTTAATGATCAAATGGATATAACTCGTGTAACATTGCATGTTATGGGTCTGCCTTTTAATGGCCCATATTTTAAAACTGGGCAAATATATTTTTTGCTATTTATTATGTCTATTATGATTTTAAATTATGCATGTAGCAAACTAGGTCATATGTAAAGCAAATTTTTTTTCAAAATTCATCTTAGATGACACTCTTTAGAGATCCCTTGGATCTTTAGGATGGAGCTAGTGTGGCGACTCCATCAAAGTCATACATACTAGGAAATTTACCCTGAGCACTTAGATGTTGATTATGACACTTCTCGTTAGATTGTGTTCTAGGCTAGGAATAGGGTGCTAGTTAATATTTTTGACGCCTCTGAATATTTTTCTCTTCTGGTTTGATTGTTTTAGCCAAGCGCCACTTTTGTGCTTCTTGGTGCGTTGCATGTTTGATATGCATGGTAGTATATTAAGGTGTTCTTCTGCAGGGAGTTGTGCATATACATTCACACACACATGTACCATAAAAGGAGAAGCACATGATGATTTTTACTAACCTTTTGCTTGCAAGTGCTATTTAGCTCCCTCGATGAAAGGGAAGGCTAATTATGCGTTGCATGTTTGTTGGCTTTCCCACATATGTTTTTTTCATGTAGGTCGAGTTATTTTTTATTTTTTCTATGTACTATTTAGAGCTCCTACGAGAGTTCTGTACTAGAAATAAGATATGGGCACAGGTCCCGATGTGTCAGGGGGGCAGAATCATGTGATGGAAACCTTGAGCTACTTGTTTGTGTCTCATACATTAATTCAAAATCTTATTTATATATAGTATTAGTACCAGGTGTGTACTTATATGGTGTCTAGCCATCTTTTTCTTTTTTTTGGGATATATCGTCGACCCAACGACACCGGCATTTTATTATTTTATGTTAGGGTTATTTTTTTACTTTTCTTGCATGTTTGCATGCTTGGATTGTTTTCCCTATTTCTTTGTGATTTATATGGGATGCTATAAAAAAAAATAACTTAGGCTCTCTAAAACCTAAATTTATAAAATTTTTCTATAAAATCTTAATAAAATTTCAAGATAAATTAAAATATAGGATTATAAGATTTAGGACTTTTAAAACTTGTTTTTATTTTCCTACGTGGCCTTCGATTTCATTTTAAAACGGCTACATAGCATGACTCTCGCCCAAGTCATATAATAAGACCTCCACAATATATAAGAACAGCT
>NW_018164444.1:74773298-74832171 GCF_001263595.1 Phalaenopsis equestris
CCCACAATATATAAAAACCGCTCTAGTTAACAACAACATTTGCATGTTCCGAGGAGAATTCCCCATGCTTCCCAAGATTCTTCTTTCACATGTATCTACGTGCACCAGGGCCATAATAGGTGGTCGATCCTTCCTCACTTCCCGAATTGTCCTCTTCCTCGGGGACTCCTTCCAATTTATCAGGAATTAAGGCAAAGAGCTCTTCCAGGTCAGAGTACATTGGACCAACCAAGTTGTGATGAATGAATTGTTGGATGGCACAATCCACTCCGCACTTGAGCTCACTCGCCAAGCTGTCCTTATACTCCTCCCTGGAAACAAATGAAGTAATTCTTTCCTTCAGCTCAGAAACCTCATTCTTCAAAGCCTCGGTCACGATAAGAGGTTCTTGATTGGCCTTACCCGTGCTCTCCAATTTCAGCTACAAATGGTCTCGATCGTCATAGACCCTCGTCAACTCCGCCTCAAGAGAGTTGATCTTCTTTCGAGCCTTCATAAGGGTAATCATCTAGAAGTGAGAGGTCTGCATACTGATAGAGCTCTTGAAAGCCACATTTTTCCATGGTATGGTAGGGCCCTCAAACCATAATAACTCCAATAGGAGTGGCATCATGCCCCTATTCTTGGCTGATGGGGGGTATCAGTCCCTCAACGTGTCCAAAAGATTGAACCACTGATTAGTGTCAGTTCACATCCATCTAGTGGCTCCCCTTGTGGGTTTTCATTCAAAGGCCTCCCTGCTCCTCCTTTTTAACGGAGGGGGAGAAGGGGCCACCACACCTTCCACCGGCGTTTTTCCTCCTCTGCGAACACTCTTCCCCTCCTGTGAAGACGAGAGATCGTAGCTAGAAAATTAGGCCGCCTTCAACGAAAATGCAGTCAAAGAAGGGGAGAGGGGTCAATTGTCTCTACCCACTTGTAAATATGGACAAAAGGCAAATCACCCTGTGAGTCCGGTGGAGCAGGGACAGTCGCTGATGCGTCGAATGGTGTGTCTGATTTCTAGGAAGAAGGTTATGGAGCCGTGACATCATCTAGGATCCTCTCAGAAACAAAAGTTCTCCTATCACCTTCCCTTACATAAAAAAAAAATGAGAAGTACATTTTTGGGGGATAACATTGATTTTGTCTGTCACCTTATCTTGAATAACAACACTATGATCATACATGGAGGCAAAGTATTTTGAGGTCACATTGTAAGGGAGCGGGTCCTAGTCATGGTAAAATTAACTGACCCTGAGGGACATTCCCACTTCTAGTGCTTAGCGGCCAGCTTTTCCTTTATTGCCTTTGCTCTGACAGCCTCTTCAATTTTAACAGATGTTACAGCTCTTTGGTTATCTCACCTGTCAGCACACAAGTAATCATCACCTCAACGGTATACTGAAAGACCTAGAGATGACGATCGGACAACATCTCCTTTGCCATCTCCATGCTTTTGGGAAGAGACCTCGGCTTGGGAACCATGTGCTATGTTTCCTCAGTCTGAATCCCCCAAGCTCCAAAGTAGGAACCAACCAGAAACTTTTTAACTTTAAACATAAAAATACTTAAAATGGTTGATTAGTCACAAAGTATGTTACTGCCGACAAAAGAGAATGTAAATCAATACATGGCCATGGAGTTCAACAACACTTACGTCGGGGCAACCCCATATGTATTGAATACACTCTGGAGCTTATCACACAGAGGTAACTAGAGGTCGTATTGAACTTTTCTCGGTAAAAGAAAAGGTCCTTGCCCACGACGTCTGTCACCCGAGACGACCCCGACAACTTCTGAAGAGTGACGCCAACACCCTTGACAAAGCTAAAGAGGGTGGAGGAATGTTTTGGAGCCATCATAGAACACAATAGAAGCCTGGAAGATGAAAAGAAATGATGCTAAAGGCACATAAAAAGAAAATAAGTGCATAAAGCAGAAAAAAGCGGCCCCTTGCCTATTTATAGGGCCGGCGTGTAAAACGAAGAGTCACATAATGATAAGTGGTACACCAAAGAACTTTTCAAATTTATTTAACAATTTCTTGTGAATAACATTATTACATGTCTCGAACAAAGTGTTTTACGAATTGGTCCTCCAAGGCCTCGGTCGGGACATACCCCCCCCTGACTCAACCTTTAAAGGACCAAATTCTCACCTACCTAATCTAATCTATCTGATCAACTTCACAATGAAACTTCCCAGTATCAGAAAACTCACGAAGCGTCTCCAGCCCGCGCAGCTCCTTGGCCAACGCGCCTCAAAGGGTAAATAGCTCTGTCTGCATAGTCGCCATCTCTACATCGAGGTGAGCGGACAACTCTTGCACAAAGTTTGCGACCGGACGTCCGCTTGTTCTCCTTGAAGGACCGACCCGCTCCGTCAGTGATCCAACTTCACCTTCCCTCCGTTCCACAACTTTGAGGGATGGAGGTGGCCATGCCAATTATACATATCGAGGGTTTACCGTGGGCAAAGAGTCAGGAGGTTGATGCCCTCCAGAGCATCCAATGACAGGAACCCAACGTACTCGACCTGAAGACTAGCCACCGCAGCGGATTTCAACTCTGCAGTGACCTTCAAAGGCCCGCCTTCCTCTCGACTCTCATACCCAATCAGCTCATCAGCATCCAATTCAACGCTACGAGGTAAAAAAAAAAAACCTAATAATTATTAAAGGGGATTTCTCACAAGCTCATGAATCTACTCACCTCAGAGATGGCCCTAGAAACATTATCTCTCCCTTGCGACGAAGTACCTCCATCATTCTAAGGTAGAGGCTGGTGGGTCGACGGCCGTCTCTCCCTCCGGCTCCTTCTCCCCCATTGTAACCTCCACATTAGTTGGGTCTCAGCAGTCATGTTTGCATCAGACCCAAATTACAAGGTTTCTTAGCGGAACTTTTCTGGCAAGTGTACCTCAACACTATCAAACGACCGCGTCAATTGAAACAAGTTCGGTCTATAACAATTTTTCTTTCTTCACAATTCTCTTCCTCATTTTGGAGGAGGAACCCAGCCTTTGAGGATCCACAACTAACCTACTCGATCTACCAGTCATAACATTCTTTGGTTACAGGTAAGTTACAGAAGTTTACAAGAAGGTATAACGCAGATATAACTCCCTTATACATATATATAACCTCCAAAACATACTCAACTTTTTTCCCTCAACCAAAGCATGAATTAAAAAAAATTAATCAAAATATTGAGCCTTAATTTCTGGATAAGTTAATTAAAGCTAATTACAGCTGATGGTCATGCAGCCGGCAAATAAAACAATTATTTATACTTTCAACCAAATCCAGGATAAGATAAACTAATTGAATGTATCGTGAGCTTTAGTATTTATTTTCTGTCAGGCTATGAATGTTGGCCAATTATGGTCAACTGGGTTTTCTTTCCTTTTTATTGCTTAATTTCCGTGTGAATAAGCCGGGCTGATAGCACTTCGACCGCCCTTGTGATCTAGGGTCTAACTTATTGAATAATCTGTCGATAAACTAGGTGCGATGGCTTTCATAAATTTTTATTTTTTTAAAAATTCAGACCGCTGTCTGAAAGCTGTCACTAGATAGGTGTAGTGTGAAAATGTTGATTTCAGCGTTTTCAAAATGTATAAGCTGCCAAAATGCAGTTCACCCCAACAGTTCAGGTGCATTTTCAAAATGCCACTGCATCAAATAAGCTGCCCCAAACGGACCCTTGGGCAGCCTCGAGCTTACCATATCCTGTAGGATATCTGGTTCGCCAATCTGCCGTTGGGTGGGCCCTCCTGACTTCTCTTGGATCTTAGATTTCTTCGAGATTCATGCACAATTTTTTTCCATGTACAAATATACGTGCTTACTCACATCAGAATTTATCAAACAGTATAAGAATTTGCTTAGGATGATGAATAATACATCATTAAATATACAAAATATATGATATAAAATTTGTGATATTATCTTCTTGTACCAACCACAAGAACCCACCCTTTTGGCAACCACCCTCACCTCTAATTCAGAGTCTGTAATTAGTACTATTTAATATTTATGTAACAACATAAATGTAATGAAGCAGGCATGTGGCATGTCCTAATAATATTAATATCATTCCTTTATTGCAGATTGGAATGAATGATTTCTGATAAGGATGAATGTTGCAGGCTGTGTTTTTGCCGCTTTTGCCATCAATTTTATGCCAACTATTTTCAGATTTAACTGCTTTTGTTTTTTTTTTATTAAATTTTGCATTTATTGATCCTTGATATGCCATCAATAAATTTTTATCGTCCAGCATGAATCTCGAGGCATGACACGAATCTCGAAATAATATTTTAAGCATGAAACATTCAAATCTTGATAAAAAGACATCCAGAGCTCCGATTTCAGCAAACTTATAGTCAAACTGGCCGGCTTGATGAAACTGACCTAATGATATGAAAACAAGTCCAATCTGAGTCAAGTAATTGAACCACACTTAAATGATTTCCGGATATATTTGAAAGATCAAATGGTTGTCGAATATGACAAATTTATACTCGAATCGAGCAGCTCAACAAGACGAATCCAATGAGCCCAAAATCACGCAATTTTGACATCATTAAGGCACTCAAATGTCCAGTAAACACCGTATGATCAAGGGAAGCTCTCATGAACATTCAATCAAAATGATTTATATTTCTACATTAATTACACCCAGAACACTATAAATCAGAACACTATAAATAGAGCTTCATCCCTCTTATGAGGGGGGTTGAAGTCTGTAAGGGGGAGAAGAGCTTGAGACCTTGAGGAGAAGTGGTAGTTCAACATCACCGTCGATCGTGGTCGAACACCGCCGACCTCTGTCGTCGACCACCGTTGATCACAGTCGACCATCGCCGACGGCTGAAGACCATCACCAATCATCGTCGGCCTCCGCCAACCATCATCGATTACTACCAACCAGATGTTGTCAGTTAACGTCGTGATCTGAAAAATATAGTTATATTTTCCCGTCTATTAGATAAGAGATTTTTGTAATCATCAATCAATAGTTGATTTTCGCAACAAGACCAAACCCTGTGGTTTTTCCCTTTACGGGCTTTCCATGAAAAAACTTATGGAGTTGTCACTGTTTTTTTTTTATTTTTCATCTGAGTGTGTGCAGAATTCTCGTACAACACTAAGATGATGGTTGCAATCATACTCAAGAAAAACTACGTAGCTCAGTACCACAACTTTGCATTGTAACTTGGCACCGTAACTCTGCGTCGCAACTCGGCACCACAACTCTTGCCGCAACTCTGCACCGTAGTTCGGAGCCACAACTCTGCACCATAACTCAGCACCGCAACTCTACACCGCAACTCTGCATTGCAACTCTTCACCGCTGCACAAAATGATTTTCTTCTGAGAAATCCTGAATCAGCTGAGGAATCCACCCCTACCTTCTTTTATGATATTGGACATCCAACGCATCGCGCCACTGTGATGCTTCACCAGCACGTCGTCGCGATACACTGCCACAACACGTCGCTGCGCTCCAACGCATCGCCCCAATGCACCATCACAATGCATCGCACCGTCGCAACGCTTCGACGCATCACACCGCCGCAATGTGTCATGACATCACAACAAACTACTGCAATATGTCTCTGCACTGCTGCGACGCACCGTTACAACGCGTTGTCACGCAGTAACGCGCCGCTGCGCCACACTGCCGCAACACATTGCCCCGCAGCGTCGTGCCTCCGCATAGCATTTCCCTTTGTTTCATGTTGCCCCACTGTGTCGCTCCGCTGCAACGCTCTGCAGCGTGGCGCCACACCACTACAACGCCTCGCTACATCGCGGCGCTCCCCTGCAACGCCTCGTCGCGCAGCCGCAAAGCGTCGTCACGACACACTGCCACACCTCTACCCTCCTTCAGACCCCAATTTATAAGCTCAAAAAGTGTCTTGGTCAATAAATGCACATTAATTTGAAAATCGAAAAAAAAATACAAGAATTAAATGCTCATAAATAATAATAAATAAAAACTTTTCATATTAAAAAAAGTCAAATTCTATTAATCTTTTTTTAGAAATTCAAAGCCCTCTTCAAATTCCTTAATCTCTTCAAATTCTTTTCTAAAAATATTATTTATTTTGTTTTAGGCGGGATTCGAACCCCCCTCTCCCACATGAAGCAAAATATACGAACCAAGTAACCTAACTTCAACTTTCTATTTTTGCAAGGATAAAAATTATTTCTATACTAAGTAAGATATAATATATATATATATATACTTTAGATATTGATATTTTCGGACGATAAAAATAGTTTCGCCTGAAAATAGGTTGACAACTGATAAGCCACCGACAAATTTTCATAATCCGACACGAATCTCTAGGCATGACACAAATCTTTAAATGATATTTTAAGCATGAAACTTTCAAATCTTGATAAAAAGTCATCTAGAGCTCTGATTTCCGCAAACTTATAGTCAAACTAACTGGCTTGATGAGACGGACTACTGATATGAAAACAAACCCAATCCGAGTCAAATCAAGCCCAGATCAAGTCATTGAACCACACTTAAATGATTTTCGGACACATTTAAAAGATCAAAAGGTTGTCGAATATGACAAGTTTATACTCGAATCGAGTGGCTCGACAAGATGAATCCAACGAGCCCAAGATCACTCAATTCTGAAATCATTAAGTCACTCAAATGTCCGGTAAACACCGTATGATCAAGGGAAGCTCTCCGGATCGTTCGATCAAAATGATTCATACTTCTGCATTTATTACACCTAGAACACTATAAAGAGAGTTTCATCCCTCTCCTAAGGGGGGCTGAAGTATGGAGGGAGAGTTTGAGACCTTGAGGAGAAGTTGTAGTTCAGCATCACTGCCGATCATTCTCGAACATCGTCGACCTCTGTTGTCGACCACCGCCAACTTCCGTCGTCGACCACTGCCGATCGCAGTCAACCATCGCCGACCGTCGAAGACCTTCACTAATCGTCTTCGACCACCGCTAACCTTCATTGATCACCACCAACCAGAAGCTATCAGTCAACGTAGTAATCTGAAAAATATAGTAAACTCTTTAACTCTTTCTCGTCTGTGGGATAAGAGATTTCTGTAATCACCAATCAATAGTAGATTTTTGCAACAGGGCCAGACCCCGTGGTTTTTTCCTTTACGGGCTTTCGACGTAAAAACTTCTGGAGTAGTCACTGTATTTTATTTTTTATCTGAGTGTGTGTAAAATTCTCGTACAACGCTAAGATGATAATTCGTTACTCTACCGCCACGAATTTTCTGACACACATCAATCCTAAAACAATTTTTTTTAATCTTTTTTACAATACTTGATCATATTTTAGCTCTATTTGTTTGGACTTATGAAACTAGATTTTATGCAAAACGCTGTTTTGTAAGTGTTTGTTCCACCATTTTTCCATCCTGTGGTCATGACTGGCATTTCCATTTACTGTATTTTGCAGCCGTGGACTGCTCCATGCATGGTGCCTTCTACGGTTCGTGGATAAACAGTTACACGAATAGCCTTGAAATTGATCTCACAACCTTCAATCCTCTGCTCGCCTCCATCTTGCCCTAGCCGCTCGAGAAGGAGAGAAAATTACATCAAGACTCCTAACGCAGTTTGCGTTCGGAGTCCAATGGTGGGACGTCACGTGGCAAATGGGCCCCACCGTAATACACTGGTATTGGCCGGTGTTAAAATAGTGGAGCCCACTTGACACGTGATGTCACACCATTAGACTCTAAATGCATCAGGAGTCCTGATGTAATATTTTTTTCTCGAGAAGGCTTGCTCCGCTAGTCTTGCCTTGCTTCGGCGGTTCTTGACTATGTTTTGCCGCAGGTACAATCCTCGCAAAAATGCACATATTTGCAAGCAGGAATCACAAGTCTTCTTCTCCTATATTATTCTACTCAGGCCTTCCCCTTCTCCTACATTTCTCCATTATTACTCTTCTCATACGTTCTTCCTAAAAGACATATTTTCTTGTAGAGGGAAAATGCCTTATTGTCCTATTTCACCATTTAAATTGAGATGATGGAAAAAATTATTTTTGTTTTTCAATGAGTTCGGGCATATGTAGAAGGTTCCTCTGCAAATATCTTTTGTGTACATACCAGTCAATTTTTTTAAGGAAAATTTGCGCACATACCAGTCAATTTGAATGTGTCTACATGTATAACACAAAAAATTTCAATTTTTTTGAATGTTGGACACCCTGCCTATGCATGAATTGGTTTATTTCTCTTTTTAAGGGTTGGATGATCTTATTTTTGTTGTGGTATGAAAAATTTGGGTGGTATAATGGTTTAAAAAAAAGAAAAATCATGATGTTAGATACATTAACCGATATGATTTGGCATGTATGCATGTAAATGCTCCTTGATTTTTGGATAGATTGGTATAGCAACTGATGTAAATATTTTTCTGCTCTATTTGTATGGTATGATTGTTACCATCCCTTTCATTAAAGTTGTACGCGAGAGGAATTTGTATATGCAAGCTTCAACCATTGCTATTTTATTTGAAGTGAGTTTTGTTAGGAATTGATGTGTATACTACACAATTCCTTTAAATATATATAGCTAACACCTAAGTTCCATATTTACGAGTCTAATAATTTGGTGTGAAAAAGCTATGCATAAGAAGGTGGATTTAACCTAACGTATATGGCGTTGTTCCTAAAATTAGAGTCTTATTATCTCTTTTCACTTTTATGTTCCACACTTGCAATATCCATTAGTTGTCTTTAGGAATTTATGTTACATATCTAAATATGTGGTACTTGTGTGGTATGTGTGTAGATATGTGAATTTATGTTGCATATTGATAAAAATAGTAATGTTTATGTGACTTAAAGTTTTATGGTCAATATCTTTCAATCTCTTATGATCAATATAACATTTTAAATCATATCTCAAGGTGGTAGATTAAATAATAAATGGGCAATACAAAGGATAGTGCATCATCAGCTATAAGGAAGAAAGAAACAAAAAATATTTTTAGTGACATTTGCTTGGGAGAGACTAAGTTAGAAAATAGACTGACAACACATTTCAACAAAGAAGTTTGATAAAACATCACAAAAATTTTTCAAAAGAGAATAGAGAGATTGTATGACAGAACTCAATTGAAGAACAAATGGGATAAATTAAAAAAATGTCATGACAATTTGGAAAGAGCTCAAAAGAGGATCCAGATGGACTTGGTTGGGATCCAGTTAAAAACATCATAGATGCATCTACATAATGGTGGAATGAGAAGCTAAAGGTAAAATTAAAATTTTATTACATGTAATTGTTCAGTTAAGTTACACGTGGAAGTATTATAAATGATTTTCACCTTCGTTTTTGTTAACGACAAGTTGTGTCAAATACTAAGAAATTCAGATTTGGTGGAATCGAGTCTAGATTAGAGGAGAAGTTTGATCTAATGTTCATTAGGGTTGTTGCAACTAGTGGACATCCCTGGACTCCTCAAGATTCTTAAGAACTTAGAGAGATTCAAAATGAATCGATTCAGAGAGCATCACATGAGATAAATGAACACAGTGAATCTAGTCATACAAGGACTCTACCTTTAAAAGCAAGGGCAGGTCATACAAAGAAAATTGGTCCTGCTTTTCTTTGGAGTCAAATATTGGAATTATTTACCACTTGCAAAAACTTATCATTTGAGGCTAGCACCACAAAACCCTCTTCATCCATTCCAAACGTGATACAGATTTTAGAACAAACCGCAAAAGTTTATAAGGATGTGCAATTATATCTTCATTCAAGGAAACTACTTGAAGATCCAGTGAATAGGGAGTTTTTCATATCTATGGCACCCGAAAGGAGAGTTAATTGCCCGTGTTTCTTTTATGAAAATCATGGCAACTAAACTCTAACATTTAAATGTTTTCCCTATAGTGTATGCTTACTCTTTTTTATATTTATAGACCATCTACTCTTGTGACTATTGTATTGTCAATTTAAGTTTTTGTTGGTGTGTATCTTTTTTGTATTATGATCAAACAATAACAATTTTCACTGGTGGTTCTTTCTGTTGTAATGATATCAACCGTTTTGGGTTGTGGTATGGTGTTGTTGTTTGTTTTACTTACACTAATAAGTTCTCATCAAGATATGTTTTATTGAATTGTTTCGTTATTGTTATTAATTGTCGTGCATTTGTGAATACAAATATCCAAAAAATTTTGCAGCAATAGATGCTACAAATAGAGAATACAGAAAGCATTGCAGACAAATTATTACAATAGCTATTTGTCTGCTGTCTAAATACTATGACACATGCATCTGTTTGACTCCGTGCATGACCTCAACTTTTACTGGGGACTGATCCCGACTGTTTCTATGCAACAGTACAATAATGACTTTAATTATAATTTTCACTTATATTTCCTTCGCAACAGAACCAAAAACATGATCCTGAAGAAAATAAGAATTTAACGCTTTAATTTATATATTGGGATACTACGCAAGTATATGTATCGTTATCAAGTAATATATGACTTTTTGATTAAGACCTGAATATCGAACCCACAGGAAAATTATGCAATATGCACTATTGAACAACAAACTTTCTATTCTAACAAGACAATTACTTAAACTATAGATATTTTCACAGTATTAAAATTTAAATCTTTTTAATATTTTTGATATTTTGACAAAACAGTAAAACTTCTAATATTTTTGATATTTTGACAAAACAGTAAAATTTCTAAAGATAACTTGAGTTTATGGGAAAAAAAATCACTTGATATGAAAATAATTTTCTCCTTATGATGAATCAGTAATAACTATAGGAATTTTGTTGTGGAAGTATCCTAATTGTGTTGTGTCAAATAGGAGTAATTATATTCTTTACCCTTACTAGAGACGCTAATAATTGTGTTGTGTCAAATAGAAGTAATTATATTCTTTACCCTTACTAGAGACGCTAATAATTGTGTTGTGCGCTATAAAGAACACTAGCTAATTTAAAGTTTGAATAGTTCTGAAGACCGGTTAGGCAGGGAAGATACCAGCTCTCACGCTAGAGTTCCCTCGATTCCCTCCACTTGGGGGCTAACATCTCGTATCAGAATCTAAAACAATAAACCGAGTTGGGGGGCCTTAACCCGTCACTTTAAAGTCCTCTAATTCTACACCTTTCAAAGATTATTTTCCTATTTATTTGCACTAAATCATATGAATTACATTCTCATTCATACAACCTCATGTGATTCTTTCCAATTGTTGACTGAGACAATACCATCCCGATTATTATATATTCTCACAACAAATTTTAACATTTAGATGGGTCAGATCAAGAAGTAAATGAAGTACATGGAATTAAATCATCACAATTTCTTCCAACATTAAAGATTAATACTCTCAACAAATTCCATCCAACACTTAATTACTTATTATTTTAAGGAGAAAGATAAAGAAAACTACTCAAAATCTATTGATAAAATAAAACCACACTTTAGTTTAAAAGTAGAAATCATTGTCAAACCAACAATAAGTCTCGATTAAAATCAAAAGTAGTTCAAAACAAAAGATAGAAACTTATCTCAAATACTCCACCAAACACTTGAAGCTCCTTTGAACTTCTTCTCTTTTACAACACTCTCAAAATAAACTAAAATAAAAAGGATAAAGTAAATTTGTGTGGTGCTTGAAAATCTCTCCAAAACTATCTCTCAAAACTCCTCAGAACTCCTCTTCAAACTCTTTTCAGAACTTTCAAGCACCCCTTCAAATGTCTCAACTTCCTTCTTTTATAAATTTCCCAAGAGGTGTCTTGGAAATTCTTCAAAATGTTCGTCAAAATTCGGCCAAATGAAGAAAATCACCAAATAACTGTCTCTGGTGCTTAGGCGCAACCTTCTCTGTTTTACCGGCGCATAAGCGACGGATCTGGCGCTTAGGCGCCAAAACACTTTTGCAAAAATTTCACATTTTTGCTCTAAATTTGATTCTTTTTCACTCATTTTAGCATTTTTTAAATTTGTTCTTGTACCTGAAAGAAAAATATACAAATATCTTCCATTAAAGCGCAATATCTCAAATATAAGTCTAAAATTGCGTCTAAAAACACTATATATTTTATTTGTATCAAGGACAGATGGATAAGTGAGATGCTAAAGGATCATCCTACGAGATTCCATAACATGCTTCACATGAGTCAAGTAGTCTTCACTGATCTTTTGAGTGAGGTCCAAAGTACTTACGGTCTTCATGGCTCATCAAGGACGACTTCACGGGAAGTATTAGCAATAAATTATATATCCATTCGCATAAACAATCCACAAGAGCAAGTTGTGTGAGAGTTTAACACTCATCTAAATTCATCAGTACATACTTTGCAATTGGTTTGAATTCTTTAGTACGCTTGTCTTCCAATATCATCAAACCTTAAGATCCAACTTTCCAAACTATTTCAACACAAATATCATGTGATCATCGGCATATGCCATACTTCAAGTTGTGTTTCGTGAATACTCATCTTCTGAAAACATGTGAAAAGTGAAATATAAGCTAATGTAGTTGTGTTGCAGGTTTGTATTAGTGTCATTAATAGGACACATGTTGATACACGTGTGTCAAATGTTTATAAAATTGTGTACATTTGACGGTGTGGTTTACCCACACAAAACATAATGGCAGCATGCGACTTCAACATGTGTTTTACCTTCGTCATGGCTAGATGGAAGGGAAGTGCCTGCATGTTGATACACGTGTGTCAAATGTTTATGAAATTGTGTACATTTGACGGTGTGGTTTACCCACGCAAAACATAATGGCAGCATGTGACTTCAACATGTGTTCTACCTTCGTCATGGCTAGATGGAAGGGAAGTGCCTGTGACAGGCAAAACTTCAAATTTGACACCCCATAACACTGTGACAGTCAAATCTTCAAATTTGACACCCGATCACATGTGCACACATTTTCATATCCTATGCAAGGTTGGTTGTAATGGCGCATGCCATTTTGAATCAAACATCCTTAATGAGAGAAAATATTGCAGGAATTATTTGGTGGATGTCGAGTACCACTACAGTGAGGTTTTCTTCATCTGTTTTCAAACATAAGATATCACATTTCAGATTTTGAAAGAGTGATTCAAGTGGTAGGTGGAAGAAAAGAGATGTTCAATAAGCGTAACTCATCCTTACATTGTGTGATTGAGAGGTCGTTCGGTGTTTGGAAGAAAAATGGATAATTCTGAGTGATATGCCAATTTATTCATTTGATAACCAGATTAAGATTGTCGCTGCAATGATGACTCTCCATAATTACATATAATATTATCATTCATAGTCTGATATTGTTTTGGCTAATGTCGATGGAAACAAATCAGTACCTCCAGAAGCTTATGAATATCGAATGGGGCAAATAATTATAGAGGACGATGTTAGCAACAATATAGTCATAAGTGATGGAAAAGGATCCGAAGAGATGGTCGTGTTATGTGAAGCAATGGCCGACTCTTTGGTTAACAGTTAATGTCTTGTGTTGTAGATGATTGTGATTGCATTGTTGACATTTATTATGCTAACCCGTTTTTCAATTTTGTCTGATGTTTTGTATAACAATAGTTAAGTTTGGGTTGTATAATATTTTTCTTAGGCATATGTGAAACAACTTAAGAAGTTGTTGTTATGTGTCTGATTTAACATACTTTATCAATTCAATTCTATCAGGATCTAATTATAAGTTTATTTGGTTGTTGGTTTTGATGATAATAACTATGAGGTGCTAAACTCCATGCCCGATACATTTTCTTCTTAGGCATAAATCTGTATTTCTAAAGTGGGAATGACTTGCAGTGCTTTATAATGCTAGGATGGCAGTTGGCAACTAATGTAGGCTCAACATTGCTTTATTGATATCTAAATACATAGAAATTAGTGGTATGTATGTATATGCTCCTTTGTATTTGCTCTGCATTGCTTTATTGAAAGGTATAAAAGGCATTGATTTATAAAGAAAGGCATTGGCTTTTTGAAAAAAGAAATTGGTCTTGATTTGTGTTTTGGTAGTCGTGATGATCTTACCTTTACTTCTTTGTAATTTAGTTTGTGTTATTTCACATATGAGTAAACACATAAATACATGTCCATGAGAATCTTGCTTCCAAGTATGTGCATTTTGATCTTTCTTTATCTATTCAAACTCGAATCATACTAACTGGTTCCTATCAGATTTGATTGCGAGATAAGGAATTGATCTGTTTTTCTAATGATCTTTGAGGCAAACACGAGATTGATTTGATGTTCTTTGAGGCCTTTTGTAATCGATGCTTGGTAAAAATATGAGCATAGCAGTGAACATGCTTTCTGGGTGCTTGATGTTTTACATGCAGATGAGATGGCTTGGTTTTGTTGTTCTTGTATGCCAACTTGGGCCTTGCTTCAATGGCTGCTTTAACTATTTGAATTGCTTTAGCCTTTGGCAATTATAGTGGTAAATGTTGATTTAGCCTTTGGTAACTTTAAGTACTTCATTGGTTGCTTCAGCCGTTGGTACACTTTTTGGTAATCTCTAGAAAGGTTGGGGCATTTGGACACATTACTAATCAAAAGCTGCTTTTATAGTGGTTGTTATGGTTGGTGTTATACTTCCTGTTATAGTTGTTGTTATAACCCAAAAAATACTTACAAAATTGCACTTCAAATGGTTGTTGTTATAGTTCTTGTTACAGATGCTTTGTAGTTTGATACTTACAATTAGTGTTAGTACTTGTCTATTATTGTTATTGTTGATTTTTGATATCGTGTGTATATTTTACAAATTAATGGTGATATAGATGGATTAAATAAAAATGAAAATTTTAGAAGTTGGTGAAAACATTCTTAAGAGTTTTACTTGAAGTTTTGGTTTATTAAACTTGTTAGCAATTGAATATGAATTTGTTTATGGCTCGTTATTGGGATGCTATTTACCTTGGTATATGGCTTTGTTAGAGGTTCTTGCAATTGTTGGTTGTTGATTAACATATCGAGAGATGATGACTCTGGATTTCAGTTGCTCCATAGGTGGTTTTTGTTTGTCTTCTGATTTATGTCACAGTTGTGTATGGGTCATACTCCGCTTGAACATGAGAATGACAAACTATAAATAGATGTTTTGAAGCATTTCCTTATGATTTTATCTTTTTGGATTTTAATTTAAAATTGGGCATGTTGATCTTATGCATATTTACATTAGATATTTTGAATCGCATAACAGTAATTTAGATGGATTTGTTTGTTTATTGAAGTCTAAATTTTACAAGATAATGATGGGCATTTTTGGTGCAACATATATTTTGATGCATTTATTTTAAAAGAGATGGGCATTCAATCCACCTCAACTATTTACTTCCTACTTGAATTTTTCTCTGTGGGCATTCAACCCACAATGGTGATGGATGAAATTAAAGTTTTTTATTGCATTGTTTTCTAAGGCCGTGTGAACTTTTTTGGATGATTTATACCAATTGCTTTCCATGTTAATTTGAATATGATGATTAGTTCATATTTCTACTGATTTTTCTCTTTTGGTCGGATTATCGGTTGAGCTATGATGTTCTCCATTTATTGCATCAAAATTCAACCATACATGTAAATGCTTGTGGTGCTAAAAATTTTTTAGTGTGTGAAAGGTATTTTAATGGCTTTTCATGAGGTAAGTACTGAGCTCAATTTCTATTTAATTTTGAGTTTCTTCTTTTGCTTCTGTGTTGTTGTAGCTCTTTTTCTAGTGGTGTTTTGTGTCTTGCTTTTCGAGTGCTTATCTTAGATTTTTGGCAACCAAGATCCTTAGCTATTTTTTTTGTATATGCAACGAATATTGTTATTTTTGTGAAAATCATTATTGTACAGGAACGTATCATTGAAAATAAGCTCAAGCAATTCAACATGCGCTAAGGGGACCAAATATCAACTGGTTTTCTGTGATTGCAGTCTGTGCGTCATTTTCACAGCTCAAGAAGGGGACAATGTTGGACCAAAATTTTACAGAAGTACAAAGAATTTAACAAATAGAGATTGTGAATTTTTTTAGTGGGTTGATGAAGTGAGAGATGTACCATAGGAGCGAGCTAACAAGAGAATATATGCATTTGATGATACGGTGAAAAATTATATTAGAGACTTGAAGTTTCTTATGAAGACTTTACTCTTTTCGATTTTGTGATTGTAGCATTGCTTTTATTATTGTTAGTATTGCATCTGTTTTGATTACGTATTTGTATTCAAGAGAACAATTTGTATTGTAGTAGATTTCTATTTTGTAAACAAACTTATTTTTTGGTCAATTTGATCTATCATAATTAATTGTGATTTTATTGCTATTGGAAGGCATAATTTGATTATTTCTTATGATTCGGTTAATGTCCAACTCTATTTAGTTTATAATATTGTTCTGATTGAAAATAATTTGATAACTTGTCAGAGGATTTATTTCACAGGAGGCACTTTCATAACATTGTTTTCCAAACAATTTAAATCGAACTGTGTTTAGATACTTAGAGGCATTACAGTCATTATGTCAACTGACAACACTTTCAAAATTGTGTTTATCAAACAGACAAACTACTTCTGAAACACTAAAGTCTAAACAACAGCTTTTGAAACCAATTTTTCTACAGCTACAGCCGAAACAAACACACCATTTATACGCCCTTTGATTATTTAATTTTAATCCAATCCACCTATCTTGTTTGTTCATATTTTTCTTTCAACGCTTCATGCTTATATATAAACTAAAAGATAGCGCGCGCACACACACACAGATATATATATATATATGTATGTATGTATGTATGTATACATGCATATATATATATATGTATGTATATATAGGTAGTATTTTTCATTTGAGCACTTAATAGGTGATATATGACAAACCACATGTTTATTACTATGATGGTAGATGATAAGAGCTACATTTACTTTTTCATAAAAAAAAAAGGAAAATAAAAATTTCAATAATTGGAACGCATTAAATTTAAAACTATTTACTTACAAATTTGTGTCATTGAACCTCTCATTGGGTGTTTCTTACCCTTCTACTTTTGACCTCTGAAAAGTAATACTCCGGAATTGGAGCCTATCTTAACTAAATTTTTAAATAGCAATCTTGAGAAGTTAACTTGAAAATCTACACAAAAAAAAACATGAAACCCATATTTTTGAGTGACTTCTTAGGAATTGAACTCCCATAGAGTATAATTAACGATGGAGTTTGCCCCTATATGAAACTTATATCCTAAGATAGAATAAATCATTTCTTACCCAAACCGAGTAGGGAAAATATTTGAAAACGTAGACTTTGAATCCTAATATCACTTATTTTACATGTATATATATTGCGGAACAATAATTTATCATTTGAGATGATATATCGTTCACACTATTTTATTGAATCCTAAAACTAAAAATTTCATCTCATGCATGGTCTATATCAACTATTCTATGTGCATAGCCTTATTTTATCTCCAAGCCTACATTATTTGATCATTGTAATTTAGTTAACCATGTAACAACAAATAGATAAGTATTCATAACTTTGCAACCTTATTTTTAGTTATAAAGAAGAGTAAAATTTTACAACTACAAATGCATAATAAATTATTTCAATGGGCTATACCTCATGATTTTCTCTTTTTAGACGTTCTACATAAAAAATTATGTTCGACTATTCTCACTTTTATATGTTTGTGTGCAGGATATTACTACTTTACAAAGACTTAATTTTCTTTCCTTTTCATTGAAATTTGTTTTGTATGTAACAATTTGATGTCATTTACGAAAAAAATATTCTAGAATAAGGGCCTCTTTAGGACCTCTTTGTGTCTGCTTTTCTTTTTAGACCACTGCCACAATACTGTTTGAAGATCTGATTTCTTGTTGTTTTATAAAAAATATTTTGTGATAGAAAATTATTTTTTTAACATGAGTTGTTAAGATGTAAAGGTTGTCATAAAGCTGCGGTCTGATCTTTTGAAAATAAAATAAAATTATAATATATTTTGTGATAGAAAATTATTTTTTTTAACATGAGTTGTTAAAATGTAAAGACTGTCATAAAGCTGTGGTCTGATCTTTTGAAAATAAAATAAAATTATAATAACTACTACATCTTTTTGAAAAACAGTTTCTTCTACAGCAGTTTCTTCAAACAGCTTTAACAGCCCAAACAAACCACATCTTTTTGAAAAACAGTTTCTTCAAACAGCTTTAACAGCCCAAACAAACCCCAAGAGAGAATTCATACTGCAATCTTGAATGGGCATATCAATTAACACATTAACCTAACAGTGTTAACATTTTCATAGAAAAAAAAATTAAAATATTCTTATTTTTAATAAATAACAAATCTTAATTTTTTAATTATTTAAAAAAAAAACAAAAAAAAGGCACATCAAGACAATTTGAATCAACCAATGTAGCAAAACATTGTGGAACCAAATCAAAACCCACAGAGAGACATGCCAAAAACAAATGCAACTCCTTGTGAAGCAAATCAAATGGTGACATAAACATGTTTACTTTGTTCTCTACAAAATATGTAGCAGGCTGGATATAGAGTACTCAACTATATAAGCCTTTATTTATTTTAATAAATTTAGCTTTATTTTAAGAAAATGTCTCCTTCAAAGGGGAAAAAAAATAAGCCAGATTCTGAAAAGAACTCACTGTACTTCCTCCTTATCCCATATGCATCTTCCAGCTTCACTTCCTGTAATCCATCCAAAAGTTTGGGCTTCACAAAGCTGCCATGAGTCCAGAACTAACACTTCTTCTGCAATTGCCCCTCCAGAAACTGAACTATCCTTCCCTACTACACCAGTTGACATTAGACAGTAAAGCAGGAAAGGAGTAAAAAATTCATGGGCATTTACATATATACCGCGCGCAATTCTTTATTTATTTACAATTTTAACATCCTAGTACTTCGTCTCGCATCAAAAATACCACAATTTTAAATTGAAGTTACACATACAGCTTTTCATGTACAAGTAAGATGGGCATGGGCATGTCTGTAAGAATTACTATTTAGATGGTAGATAAATAAATACATGAGAATTCATTGGTATGTATGTAAATCTTCCTCTTTTAATAAATGTTCATTCTGGAGAGAAGCCAGAACAGAGCAAAACTCTAGGAAAAAATTTGCGTACGATAGACGTAGGCAGCGCTGCGTACGATTTCTCGGTATAACGGGGTTATATCCGCGGTATAACCCCTTGTAAACTCCCACCCCCTTTGCTTAATGAGAAATAAACAAAATTTGCTATTTTAGATCCACGAACATAAAGGCCTTCTCTAGCAATAATAATTATAAATTTCATGAATAAATAGTGCTGATGTTTTATAATAAAAATAAGGGATAATTACATAAAAACCACCCAAAACATTGATACCTACAAATTAAACATCCAGGTGCTTTTTTGCACTACCGAACCTATGTATTTCCGTGTGCCACGATCAAACTATTGAGAATTTTGTTAATCGAGTGAGAATTTGAAAAATGGATGAAAGAGGGTGGTGGATTTATAAATAGCAAGTTTCGGGTGGTCTGCAATAGAATCTCAATCAATGTAAACTGATCAAAGCTGAAAGCGCTACGCATAAAAACCATCGGAAGTTTCACACCCAAATATTGCACATCAAGTCAAAAAGAAAAGCGTATCCAAGCATAAGTTTAACTCATGAAGCAAAGAATATAACGTGCAATGCCAACATTGATAGCCTTTTTCATGATTATAGACCTTTCTGCATGAAACTCATACCCATTTTATAAAAAAAACAATACATTGTGTTCTTTTAATAAAGTTTATGAAAATCAGAATCTAGTGAATAACATCATTAGGTGCTTGTTTTCCACATGAAAGTGATCCAAAGATCATGATCTTTACTAAGGTCAAAGATTTTACATTTACCACCAAATACCCACCAAAATAATTCATATCACATAAAAAATACAAACATTTTAAATTTTAAAAAGTGAAATGCACTTTTGATGCATAGGTAAGATGGCATGTATGTGAAAGTCGAAGTTTAGGTATTAGATATGTTAAACATAAGATTTGAGTGGAAAGTATGTACATCTTCCAGCAAAATTCGCGGGCACATTCATGAGATTAAGAACTTGACGAGCATACTTGATATAAATAACAGTGAGGCTATACTGATATTTCAAATTTGTTTGATATTCAACTTGAAAGAAAAGCTAAAAGTACAACAACAACAACACCATAATCCCACTAAGGGGGGTCGGCTACATGAATCCTTTTCCTCTATTGCGACCTATTTAGTGTCATATTTTCATTTAATTCTAATAAATTAAGATCATTTTTATACAATAAGCCCCAGTCTTCCTAGGTCTTACATCTGTCTTTCTTAACATAAGTCGAATATACTCTCCTAATCAGATCATCGGATGATAAAATATCAGTAAATAAGAAAAGCTACAAGTAAATAAGAATATTGTTGAGAAAGAAATCCAGTCGCAGTAGGTAAAGTTCATTTGTCTAAGACCAAAGAATAAGTCCACGGAAATCATAGAACCAACCATGAAAGAGAATTAAGTTTATTAAGAATAAATAAAGTCAATTTATCAGTCATTCATACAGCACCAGTTCATAACAACTAGAGCAAGATCAGTGCTTGCGCTTTAGAAACACGCCAGAAATTAATTGTGGTAATCTAAACTATCAAAACAAGCATTTTTCTTCTAAGGAGCTTCATATATTCAAAACCAACAAGCTCTAATCTGCGTAAAAGGAATTCTTGAAAAGAATTTATTTAAAATACAATTACCACATGAAATGGCAGTAATGCACCAACAACCCCGCCAAAGATTACCGCCATCACAAGAACATTAAAGCCATGTTATAAAGGCTCAGCAAAGATTTCAACAACTTTCGAAGAGGTGGATGTAGAGAAGATAGGATGGTCTACTTGCGAAAGAATGACTACTCATTAATGGGCGAGCTGCTAAATTTTATGCATTCACGAAGGAGGCGAACCAGCCAAAGTTGGAAAAAGGACGAACAAATGAGTGGTAAAGCGAGACAAGTGCAAGCAAAAATGGGATTAGGGGCCGAAGAAGGGATACCGAAGCGGAAAATCATGCAATCGCCTCTTTTAAAACTATTTTGGACATTTTCAATTGTAAAACAGTGGAATACAGTGAGGAAGCGGTAGAGAATTTGCGATCTGAAATAGCCAAGAAATGCCGTTCCGGTTGAAGCAACATTAAAAAAAGTTGCTATATCAAACAAAGGAGAAGCATTTTGTCAGCATTATCTGCAATGGAAAGAAGACAATAAGCATTCTCAAACGAGCCCTTAGCCTAATGCCTGCACAAGGAGATAGCAACTCCTAAAACTTTAAGTTCCATTTTTATCGAGAAGTTTAATCTTGAAATTATAATTACACACTCAAAGTAAAATTTTAATCAGCTAATAAATATTTTTGCACAAGCTTCAGGCCATTAATTCTAAAAGATAACCTAGGATGCAGCCACTAAAAAGGCTGAACTAATTTTATCAATTCTACAAAAGAAATTTCTGATAAAGAAAACAACTGCAAAAATCATCCAAGAAACAGAAGTAACAAAACTCCCTCATAAAGCCTCAATTGCAGAAGTTGCCACTCATCGATCAACAACGAGAACAACAAGCCTTTTATCCCACTATGGGATCGGCTACATGAATCATTTTTCTCTATTGTCTCCTATTGAGTGTCATATTTTCCTTTAATTAAAATAAGCTAAGATTATTTTTCATACAACATGCCCACGTCGGTTTCCCTTTATCTTTCTTAGCATAAGTCAAATCTAAAACATCTACTCTCCTAACCAGGTCGTTAGATGATCGACTCTTAATGTCACTAAACCATCTAAGGCGGCTCTCTAAAATCTTGTCAACCACTGGAGCTACTCCAACCCTTTCACAAATAAATTTGCTTCACATTTTGTTTCATAGTGTAAAACCACCCATTCACCTGAGCATTCTCATGTCAACAACATTTAACTTAATTTTATGCTTCTCTTTCACAGGCCAAAACACTGCGCCATAAAGCATTGCAGATTTCACCACAATTTTATAAAATTTTTAAGTTTTAAGTGGTATATCACACAATGAGCCCGATGTATTCCTCCACTTCAACCATCCAACTTGAATTTTACTAATAGCATCCCCATCTATACTACCATCACTTTGAACAATAGTCCTGAGATATCTAAAACGTTCACTCATTTTTAATGACTTGATCACCCATTATTACAAGCCAACCACTATATCAACTATTTCTATTCTATGTATTCGGGTTTATATCTACTCAAACGGAAGTCTGCAAACTCTAAGTTGACTTTCATAATAAAATTTTTCCTGAACTCTCTTTAGTCTTATCCACAAGAAGGATATCATCAGCAAAAAACGACACTGAGGCACATACTCTTGTAAATGTCCACTAAAAGCATCCATAATTAAAGCAAAAAAGATAAGGACTTAAAAGAAGATCTCTGATGTAATCCAGCTAAAATAGAAAATTATTTGGTCAATCATCCTTGTGTTCGAACACAAGTCACAGCTCTAATATAGACATCTTTAATAACTTGAATATAAGCAATATCAACACCGATCAAAGAATAACAAAAAAAATTAAGGAATCATAGAAGTCTAACAGAAGGATATAAATGAAAGCTACATATGTTGATCTTAGCTATAATTCCTTTCATGGGAATCGACCACAAAATGGGAATATCCTCTAGCCCCTATGAATAAGAGATCAGCAAAGGGGAATCCATCAGTTCACTTAAAAAGATTTACATACAAACCACTCAAATCTTATGTATTTATATATCTAACACACAAACTTCAAATTTCACATATATGTCGTTTTACCTATGCATGAAAAGGTGTATTTCACTTTCTATAAGTCAAAAAAGAGATTTTTTTTTATGTGATAACAGATTTTCGGTGCTATAAATGTAAAAAAGTAAAGTTTAAGTGTTAGATAGATAAATGCATAAGAATTGGGTGGCATGTATCATGTATGTAAATGCCCCAAAAAAATTACATACTTAACGTACTGCATTTAATCAAATGTTTGAACATTTATATAAGTGATTGAATATACTGAGTTATCCAATCAGGAAGCACAAGCAAACATTCTTTATTATAATTAATTTCTATGTTTAGACATTTAATTTGATAACTGATAGCAATCTGCTTCAAAGGACTCCTAAATTCATTAGATAGCATAATTATGCAACGACGCAAGTTAGAAGAAATCACAAACCTATTGGGACTCCTATGGATTTCAGTAAAAAATTACAATCAGTAAGAGAAGATATATCAGTTAAAAAAGGTAGATATCAAAGATTGGTTGACAAGTTTATTTACCTGTCACACACCAAACCTAATATTGCTTACTATATCGGCATAATGATTCATGAACAATCCAAATGAAAAATATATAGAGATTGCTTACGGAATATTGAGGTTTCTTAAGAAGAATCCTGACAGAGAGTTATTATTCAAGAAATCTGACAATATAAATGTAGAGGATTATACTGATTCTAGTTGGGCAGGAGAACTCACAGACAGAATATCCACCCCTAAGCATTGTTCCTATGTCTTGGTAAATCTTATCACATAGAGGAGCAAGAAGAAAGCAGTGGTCTCTAAAAGCAGTCCAAAATCTAAGTATCGAGGACTTGCTTTGATAATTTGTGAAGGAATGTGAACTAAAAGGGTACTAAATGAGTTGGGATACTCCACATTCAATCCCATATATATATTTGGTGACAGTCAAGCCATCATTAGTATTGTAAAGAATCTTGTGCATCATGACAGGACCAAGCACATTGAGATTAATAGACATTTCATTTCTAAGATAGTCAATGGAGGCATTATTCACTTAATCTACATTTTGACTCATCGTCAAGTTTTTGAAGTCTTCACGAAATCTCTACCTCATGACAGCTTCATTGATTTGAATACCGAGCTGGTTATTTACAACATCTATGACCCAGCTTAAGAGGAAGTGTAGAAATTTGTGTTTCCTAATTTAGATTTATTCTTTTCTTTTTTCTTTCCTATTATGTTGTATTTCTTTCCTTGTGGTTGATATATCTTTGGCAAGGTGTAATTATAAGAATTATGTTTTGCCCTACATTTTATCCATTATATGAGGAGAGTTATTGTAATTTTTTTATTAAGGAATAAGAGAATATTTTCTCTCATCCTTCAAGATGTGTCCCAAACATGACAACCTAGAAGCCCAAGCATGACTTGGGATGCATCTACATTTATACTAATGAATCAAATAAAACTTCCAAAAGAATGCTAATAAACTGAAAATTGGATACCCTTGAGACTTGAAAAAGTGGTCATGTTCAAAATCTAAAATCCACTAAAATAAGTTAGCAAAGAATAATACTTGGTTCCATTCTAGACGAACAAGGTCTGCCCTGTGCCAGTGCTTACCTAACTGATTGCCTTACTAATTATCCACGTTAAGACGAGCAGCCTGTAACAACCGATTCATAAACTCATACTCATTGTAGCAAATGTTAATCACATACAGCGTGTATGCACTTCTAGAGAGAGAATTTAAAATTTACAAGCTTAAAAGGAGAACAGCAACCTAATTCTTTTGCCACCATATGATACACAAGTAGAGGCCTATGTTGAATAGAAATAATTAAAAGAAAAAGGGTGATATGTAGAGATAAAAGCCCAAATCATAAGTTACAGAGCTGAAAGATTGATAGAATATTGAATTGAAATTGCTACAAACCAACATAGAATAATAATAATAATAATAATAATAATAATAATAATAATAATAATAATAATAATAATAATTGACAGAGATATTATTTCCGTTTACAAAGATAAAAGCTCATGCAAAAAGCCAAAGAGAACTCTTATTAATTTTAAAAATAAAAAATAGCATGCCTATAACTTCAAAAAGTTCTTTACTTCACAAACACAACAAAACCGAGAACCCAAAAAAAAAAAGAATTTCTAGAAATTATTATGAATCGATCAGGAACCTATGGAACCAGTAAATACCAGAAACTCTTGTCCATCAATTCTCTGAATTTTCAAAGAGCTGCTTCCTCAAAACATCATGCAATTTCCCAAAAAGTTCCTTTTTCAAAGAATCAAAAGCCAAATCCAGTCTTTCCAGCAGATCAGTAGAGTTCTTATTGTACATAAATAGCCCATTGTATAAATCGAAGCTATCGTTGCTAGTGTTCTGCACCAGCTTCAGCAGCGCCTCATACCCTTTGGTATCAATCGGGGTCGACTTCAGATCAAGTCTAGACAGCAAGCGCCCCACAGTATGTGTCAAAAACTGAGTCTCGGCAGCATTGGCATCATGATCGACACAAGACATCTCCACCATCCTGCAGCCCTCCCGCTCAAAAATATCAAGAAAGCTCTTGCACCGCTCAGCACGTTCATCGCAGTCCCCAATGCGTACCTTCTCAAAAACCAGAGGGAGGCCAGCCCAACCATCCTTGCCGCTCTCGGGGCCGAACATGGGGTGGGTGCAGAGGATGTCAAAATGAGGTGGGAGGTGCTTCAAAAAGAGGCTTTTCGGGAACTCCTTAACGGAGAGTACTTCAGTAAAGAGGGTGTTACGGCGGAGGCGTTGGATGGGAAGGGAATGGAGAACGGGAGCGGTGGAGAGGATGGAGGTGGAGAAGAGGACTACGTCTGGATGCTGCTCGCAGAGGTCATTGGGATCGGAGAAAAAAGAGGCGCCGAGAGACGCTGCGGCGGCAGAGTAGTCGGTGCGGGAATGAGCGAGAAGGCTGTGGCCCTGCCGGGCGAAGGTCTGAGCGAGGAACTGTCCGAAGTTGCCGAAACCAATAATGGCGATCTTGAGGCGTCCGCGCTGATCCAGGCGATCTGAGGCCCGGGCTTCCAGGTCGAAAAGCTGAGCGGCGTCCAGTGCACGGATCTCCGGATAATGGCGGCGCAGGCGACCTCCGATGGGGGCGGCAGCTAGGGCGGAGCCGAGGGTGTTGATGAGCATTGCCTAAAGGGCTGTTTGGTAGCCGGTTTTAAGCGGGAGAGGGCGTCGGATGTAGGCCAGGGCAGATGTGGGGAAGAGGGAGATAGATTTTGTGGGTTTTTATTTATTTATTTTTTTGTTTAAATTAATTTAATTAATTTAATTAATTTTATTGATTAATGACTAATGAATAATAATTAGTTTATATATTATCGAATTAATTATGATGAGATAAAATTAGATCTTATTATTTAATTGTTAGTTAATGAATAAAGATGTGTTTAAAATATTCAATTATTTAATAATATTTTATGTAATTCTTAATTTATATGATCAATGGTTAACTAATATCAATGGTTTAGATGTGTTTTCATATTCTTTTATGGATTTCTTATCTTCCTTTTTGTTTGTTCATTGAATGCTCACATGGGGAAACCACTTCTTCTAGACTTCTCCATGATATAATATTCACTTCAGAAGATAAGACAAGAGAGTGGTTTTGTTTCCACATTTCTTTATGGTTTGAAGTTAAGGAGTGGGACGTGTTTGTGAGAAACATGTCATATGATTTCCTCGTGTATTCTTGTATTTCTTCCTCTTTGATTAATCTTAGTGTAGGATGCCGTTCTAAAGTTTTTTTTAATCTTAGTGAAGGAGGAGATTGATCGAGTTGGAGGTTTTGGATGTGGTTTCCTCTTTATTTTTAGTCAGGCATAGCTCCGAGCTCATGGATTCTTATTATTTGTGGCTAATTTCAAGAAAGGAGAACTTTTTAAGATTTCTTTAAGAGATTTTGTTGTTTAATGCACTTATTTTTTGAAGCCATTTGTATTTCTATTTTCTAATGATACCCAACTTTTTTCTTAAAGTTTTTTAAGAGATTTTTGATTTAATGGACTTACTTATATGATTTTTTACATATATGATTTGTTCTGAAGTAAATTCGAAGGTTTTATTTATGTGGTTGATGGATATATGGAGGCATTGGTCATAAATTCAATGAATTTTGAAACTTGTGTTTTGTTTTTAAATTGCAGCATTATAACGGCTACTAGCTGTTGGATTTTGAAAGGTTTCAAAAACTTTGCAGATGTGAATTTAGATGAAAAAGCTTTGTGTGGAAAATTTGAGCTTCAGTCTATAAATCTTTGAGTGGCATTTTGAGAGGCTGGCAATGCACCGATTTCCTTATGAATTTAAGTGGTGTGTATGTAAATTTTTTAGTGGTATGTATGTAAATCTTTGGATGTTATTAGTCTAAGATTTGATAACTGGGTGGTATAGATGCAATCACATTTCTGATGTGCAATTTGGTGACTTTGGATGTGATGATCAAAAGTGGTTTGTTTATGTTAGAATAATCCCACCTTGTTGCGCCTCATTTTAATTCACAAGAAGCCAAGCATTTTCTTAAATGAAAGTATTAATAATTGGGATTCTAACTTGAATACAGCTTCCACCTATGATTCAAGAATCAAATCAACTTGTTATTTCCATTCATTGATGCACATGTTAGTTGGTTCATCCGGCTTGATGCCAACTTCCAGTTTCAGAAGGCAAAATCGATCAAGTACAGCTTGACAAAACCTAGAAAGGTTCTGAACATAGTACTTGTTGCTGACGTGCAGTTATTTGAAAGTGCCATGGCTAAGCAAGGCCATCCTAAGTTGGATGCAAAGGCTGGTGATATGACATTTTAATTTCTGAGAGCTTCTTAGCATGTAATATTTGTTCCAGAAGTAATCTTGAGAAGGTTCATCACCCTTAGTTCTGGAAGTTCAATCCAAACTCTCGTCTATAGATTAACATGGTTTTATGTTCCAGGACAAAATTTTAGAAGGCATATGAGATAGTAGATAATACACTACCTAGAGATTTTGCCCTTATTTTTTTAAGGACTTTAAAATCTAGGGTTCGAGGTTTCTGATAGGCGCGAGCCCTTATGGTTAATTACCTCCTCCCAATAACGGGAGAACACTTTTGATTAAGGCTGGTCATTAGGCATTAAGTATTCAGACTTAGCATATAATAACAACAAATTTGAAATCTTAAATTATAAAAATTATTACCACCGCAAGCTTAAAGCGAATGGTGGAGGAATGATGACGAACCGATCAAGATCTCATTGTTCCATCACCCCGGGTTTTCATGGTCCCAAGCCTACTAAGTCAGCGGAGATAGTCAACCCAAACTAATCGAAGGATCCTTGTCAGCAGTCATTAGTTGTTTCATTCAAAAGGAACTTGTAGACATAAGGTGAATATTTGTCTAAGGGGACTAATCTAAATCTACCTTAACTTATATAGGATTTTCTGCCCTGTCAAATCTATCATATGATTCAACACTCAAAATGTAGACTGTTCTTGAGGAACATATGGGCTACAGTCGTGACCGTAATATAATGATGTCATTTGATGGAAAATCATCCCGTAGAAGGCTATGATCATAACCATTTATTTGTGTGACATTTGATAGCAAAACCATGAGGACAGATGACTCGGGCCAAGTCCTTACCGGCGTAAGATTCATTATGAATATGAATTTAGTAGTATAATTGATATGATAGTGGTTCTTTGTGAGCTCAAATCAGTACTAAATTTATCCGTCTTGACAAACTGTTGTGGAGGGTAGATGAATTTTTCTTGGTATAAGCTTTCATTTAAAAATAAATTTTTTATGATTCAAAATATTTTAATTTTATAAATGAACCCCTCCAATTGAAATTTAAGATCGACACGGCCATCCTCGGGGAATGAACTTCTTAAATCTTGTCGACTTTGTCCCACTTACAGAGGATCAGATTCAATAATTGAAATAATTGAATTTGAAATAGACTTCGAGACATAATTTTAAAATAGACCTCTCCGATTGAGATTCGCTATCAACACGTTCACCATCGGGGATTAAGGTCTTTGAACCTCATCGACTGTCCCACTTACAAAGGATCAGGTTTAGTAATTGAAATAATTGGATTAAAATAAACTTTGAAGAATAATTTTAAATTAGACCCCTCTAGTTGTAATCTTCTGTCAGCTCGGTCATCATTAGGGATGCTGTAACTTACATTAAAAGCATCAGTCTTGTCAACTCCAGTCCTAGTAAGAAGAAGGTTCGTCTTGTCGACTTCATTCCTTGTATGAAGGAGGATCGGATTGAATAAAGTGGGGGATCAATCTTGTCAAATTTAGTCCGTGTAGGGAATCAGATTGGCTAACGCATGGGACTTACGACCTTGTCTTATAGGCAAGGCGGCCTAGTTGAGAACGTATGCATTTACATATATTTGAATCTAACGTTTTAAAAAATTAGATTTCTACAAAGCTTTGATACGTGTGCATGTTTCCCAGGGTAAATTGTATCTTTGCTTAAGCATGCAGCAAACCCGCGCAACATTCTCACATGCTTAAATTTAGTAAATCTGGACAAGCGACAGAGAACATGCGCATGTTTAATTTTATTGAATTGATTTGACTTTTAATTAGTGTAACACGTATTTTGAGGTATATTTGATTTGAGTTTAAATATTGTTTTAACCCACACAACATTCTTGAACCTTGTTTTTTAGTAATTAGCATGTTAGTATGAGCACATGCGGTATATTATATTTGTTGAGTTGTGATATTACAAAATTATGCACATATTTAAGTGTAGATTAGTTTGATCTTAAGCATTTATTTAACTCTTCTGACATTCCCGTACCTAGTTTTTGAGCGATTAAAATGTTGGTCGGAGCAGATGTTTTAAATATTAATTTTAACTGACTTTTAGGTGATTTTATTATTATCTACACAAGGATATCATCATTAAAATGTGTGCAAGTATTTTCACTTTAGCTTTTAATTTTGCCTTGTGTCCGCTTGTATATTTGAGGTTGCGGATCTTGTGGTGAGCAAATGATTTAGTGTGTATATCACAAGTTTAGTCAAGCTCGTTGACAAGTCATCGAGTCGCTCGTAAATTTGGTGTAGGAACTTTATAATTGAACTAATTAGTTTGCTGCAGGTTTCATTCGAGCTCATTGACAAGTCGTCGAGTCCCCTAAGCATGCATGATTTGGTCTTAAGCCTTTTAGTAAGATGTCTTTTGTCCACTTGTATAGTTGGATTGTGGATCCGGTGACGATTAAGGTGAATAAAGACTTTGATTTTTTATTATACATCTGTCCCATACTTAGCTCCCAATTGAATGTTCAAGTGGAACCCCCACAGGTTTCATTCGAGCTCGTTAACGAGTCGTCGAGCCCCCTGTGAGTCGTGCAAGTCCTACTTATATTTAATCTCTTCTTTTAAGATGATTTAAATAATCATTTCAATCTTTAATATGTGGCTTAGGAACTTTCATTTAATTGCATTTTTGTTAAAATAAGTTTAATTGAGCTACTCTTTTATAACCGGTGCTCCGAAGAAAATTTGACTTTATTTCAGCAACCTCCCAACGCCGTCCCTGTTTAGGATGCTGCTTCGGGAAACAGGGGTCTTCCTACCACTTAAAAAAACATGCATAGTCAGTGTTTTTCGACATTGCAAAAATAATAACACACACACACACAGAGTCATTCTTGTCGCATCAATTCGTCACGGGCTGGTTTTTGACCCACCACGCTTAAAAAAACATACATGTGTCTTGAGACAACTACAAGAAGAGAAATCACATATCATAGCAAAAAAAACTTTCTTCATATCAACAAGTGGCTGTTTATGATAAGGCAACATCTATCTCATGCATGTCAATTCATTTAGTCATTTCTTCTTCTATTTGATGAATTGTGAAAACATACTAATAAGCTTTGAAGTAAGAGCAACACCATTCCACCCAAAACTCTTAACCAAGCACTCAACATTTTATCTTTGGACCCAGCCATGCACCTTTCTGCTTCCACTTCCTATGTGTGATCTCTGCAACCATTTCATTTATGTTTCTCTGCATTCCGAATGATCCAACCATGGTGCAAACAATGCATGTGTCTGGTTAGAGACGACAGCTGTCTCAGTGGAGATCAGGCGTATCGCTGCCTTTAGCTCTTTTTTTTATGTAAGTTTGTTTATTATTTGCAAATGAGGTGGAGCATCTTGATTGTGTGCAAACAATACATGTGTCTGGTTAGAGACGGCAGCTGTCTCAGTGGAGATCAGGCGTATGGCTGCCTTTAGCTCTTTTTTTTATGTAAGTTTTTTTATTATTTGCAAATGAGGTGGAGCATCTTGATTGGCTGGAGTGGGCGGCTGAGCATGGGTATTGAGAAGTGTTTGACAGTTTATGCTCATATATGAATTTATTATTTTATTTTTAATTTAAATCTCAATTTGCATGTTACAAATTCTTCTATAAAATTCCAACAATATGGGTGTCATTTTTAGTTGAGTTTGATGTTTCAGTCGTGCTCGCACAGTCTGTTTGCAATAAGAGATCATTTTGGCGATTTCAGCAACGAACAAAGCGATTTAGACTCAAATTGTCACGTTGCTTTCGCTGCCTCTCGATTTTGTCATGTTTGTTCTTTTAAATCATAAAAGACTCCTCTTAGTCAATTTTAATATTTTGAATGCAACTAAGGGTTCGTTTTGCAAGTGGACATTATTTGAGATCAATTTCAAGCATGCTCAACGCACTCCAAAATGATCACGCAATGTCGCACTCTTCGATTGCTGCTCTCATCATGTCCGATCTACACATTTTGTGGAGTATATTTGAGAGTCAACGATCACCGCATTCTTTATGAAGGTGAATGATTTCTATGTAAACCGTTGAGTTGTATACAAATGTCAAAAGTAAAGTATTAGTTTTAAATATGCAAATGACATCATTGAATGTTAAGCTTATTAATTTGTGTTGTCATGACAGAGCTTTCCATGCACAACACAACTCATATCACACACACACACACACACAAAGCTGTAAGCTCATGAGAGGTCAATATCCAATGAAGACGTTATAAATGATTTATCCAAGTTGTTAATGGAGCGAAATAAAACCCGACAATGTTCAATAACACTTGCCATCTCAGTATTTTTCGTGGTATATTCTTCAATACAATAGCACAATCACGTTTATCCTTTGCTTGATTAGGATATCAAAAATAACAAACTTTACTAGCTTGACGTACCAGAAAAGTCATATTTTACATATCTTCTGTTCATTTTAACTTCAGAATATCTTACAGGTCGAGTGTCTGTGTTCCTTGATTAAGAATAAGATCAAATCACATATAGCTGAACATGTTGACATTTCGTTCAACATAGCCCAAATATTGCAATTGGATTACTTCATTTAGTATGTCGTCATAGCTAATCCTGTTATTTATGTGTATGTTTCCTCTAACACAAGCACCATAATTATAAGTGTACTTTCTTTCACACCACGAGCTAGTGTGAAATTTGTAATCATTTACTTCAAATATTTGTCATGTCTGAACACTATAATTAGATCCCAAGCAAGATCTAACAAGTCTTGGTCTATGATTTCGATACTTCTATCATGAACCTAGTAGAAATTCCAAAGCATACTAGTTTTTTTTTATAGAGTGCAATTAGATGACACATTGATGAATTGAAAAGTTACTTCAATGTACATGTGATTTGAACCATTTTGGAAATTCTTCTTTCGACTTTTTGCGAGTCATTCCCTTTGTTCAAGCTCTCAGTAAAAAACCTGAGAATATCCTTGTGAATTGTATGCCTAAGTTAATTGTTAGAGCACTATAGATAATAACTAAGAAAATTTTTTTATTAAGTTAAATCTTAATGCATGAATGGTTACACTTCATCGCAATTCAATTGAACATACAATGTATCTGCTCGAAGTTCTCTATCGTTGAGGTAGTGCGTACCATGCCTACCTAATGGTTCAACTTATATATGAAATATGGATAATTCTTGTTGCAAAGGCATCTCAACGACACCTTAATGTGTATGTTTCATTTGATTGAAGTAATAAGAACAAAAATTAATTTTCTCCTATAATAAATATGCCTTGCATATCGATCCCTCTAGGTGTGCTTTATTCTTAACAATATTTTTTATGTTATTCAGAAATCTGCACAGTTGAATGATTTAAAAAAAGATATTAGTTCACTCTAAAATAAGAGACATACCTCTTAAAGGGATAGATCCACCTGTAATGCACTGGACCCCCCAATATAGCCTCATAAGGCATACGTATAGGCAGATGTTTCATTGAGTCAAACAAATTAGGAGGAGATATCCATTCAAGCTTGCAAAGAATTAACAAAATACTCACATCAAGACTTTTCAAAGAATTAACATTCAAAGTTCCTACGCACAACTCCCTGAAGAATGTCATGATTTCGATCAATGATGGATCAAGTATCGGATTTGACGGAACATTACATGCAATAAGTAATAAGCACTGCATGAAAATATGTTAATCATGGCTCTTCATACCAAATATTTTCTCCATTCTCATATCAACACAACGACTTATGTTAGAAATACAACCAATTGAAAACTTCAGAGAATGCAACCACTCAAATTTAGTTTTTCATTGATGCAATGTGAGACAATATATAGCTTTGGGCTTTGCCATTTTAACTTCATTTGTCTCGTGCACTTCTAACCCTCTCCTCTTGCAATACTCCCTCAAATCCAATCTTGCTTTGATGTTGTCTTGTTTTTCCATTAATATTCAGTATACTATTAAATATATTATCAAAAAAATTCTCCTCAATATGTCCAATAAGATTATGTCCAATAAGATTGGGCCTCTAATATGAAAGATTCCAAAAAATGCTCTGCTTCATCAAGTTATGTGTAAAACCAAACTCTAGAAGATGACTCGAGACTAGTTCCAGTCTCTCGATGATCTTTGACACTTCAATGATCATCTGCAATATATCACTATCACTTACCTTTAGGGGTGGACTTGATCTTCAACTCTCTTTCTGAAAAATGCATCTTTATTCCTCCGAAATGGGTCATCACATGCTAAGAATCTTTGATGACAATCAAATCAAAAATTTTCATAAATATAATACATAAATATAATACATAAATATATTAATTGTAAAGTATCTAATAATAAAAAAGCACAAGCCAAAAACTAACTAGATTTTATATGTATGTAAAATATCAAAGAAGCAAAACAACCATGAAACTAAAAAATACCAATTTGAAGTTCTGAAGAAAAAAAAGTAAAGAGACTACATGAACTAGCTTGAATATATGTTAGAGTGTGTTATGGATTGAAACTATGTCTAAGTATGAATTTATAATTTTTTTTTTTTGAGAGCTTTCTAATAAGCTTACTAGATAATAGTGTATAAATAAGGTTCAAATAATATTTGAACAGGATTTTAACATAGTTCAACCATTTTTATTCTCTTAAATATGATTCAAACTTGTTTTGAACATAGAACTTTAAAAGTTATTCAACATAAATTAGTTTCAAAGTTCGCTCAAACCTAATTCAGTTTGAGCTCAGATCTTATTTGAATCATGTCAAGTATAGATAAAACTTCATATACAAGTTGGATTTAATAGAACTATGGAGTTTGAAGCTTTGTAGGGCTTCTTAGAATTAACAAACCAATGTAATAAAAGACGTGCACTTCTACATTGCTCCAACTCTTCAACATGTTTGATTATACCAACTTCTTAAGTCATAAGTTTGATGAATATTATTCCAAATTGTGATGAATTCACCAAATTTCTATCTCTAACTTATTTAATTTGAATTCACAAATTATCTTCCTTATATATCATTGTAACATACTCTTCATATCATCTTTGCTCTCAAGTATTTAACCAACTATATATACATTGAAAAAAAAAAACTTAAACATGAGATTATTATAATCATTAAATTAGAGGCACTTTAAGCTAATGATCATAATGAGATAAGAATTACTTTTTTTGTTCTCCGACTTATAGAATGTAGCTTTTAACCTTAGGATACATAAGCAATTATTAGACTTACTCTTTTATCAATTCAACTACATCACATAATATGTTTATTACTAAACTCTTTAGTGAAGCATTCATAAAACTATTATTTTCTTCATCATGTATGAGTTAAGCCACCTTCATTTGCTCATAAATTAACTTATGTAGTATCATTAGTAGTAATTGGATTGGCTGACCAGGCATCATTTCATTTGCTACTATTTGCTCTCCCTGTATAAGAATACATTAGCCATAGCAATAATTGGCTAAAAAAATCTTTTATTGTGAAAATAGTTGAGCAAATAAGAGAATGGCGCCATCGAAGGAAATAGAAATATCATTAATGAGAAATGCAAGGTTGTGCTTTGTTATTATTCTTGTTAAATGAATTGATATGATATATTACACTCCATTGAAATGATGCACCAACTGCATCTTTATAATAAATTAGTTCTTATTCATTTCTATATTTTTCAGCTTTTCAAAAGTAATACTTATTCAAATTTATAACTATTTACTCATGTTCCCACCATGCACACAATAAAATTTGTTATCTACTTTTCATTCTTCACCAAATAACATATATATATTATCGCTCTATTCACATATGAAAGCAAAAATATTACAAAGATAAAGATAAATAAGATTACTATTTGATTTGAATAGGTTATAACTAACTCAAATAGAAGATAAAATGTAATGATGCATTTCAGGAGGAGCCAAGAAATGCATCTCTATGTTTCATTACAAAGATATATATCTATAACATTTTTAGACATAGATATTATACATAAGGATATTAATTGTAAAGTATATAAGAATAAAACAACTCAAATCAATAACTAATTAGATTTTATCTGCAATCAGTCTGTACAATATCAAAGAAACAAATCAACCAAAAATCAAAGAAATATCAATATACTTGTCCAAGAAGAGGCTTTTGGAGAAATTGAAAACCATCACGTAATCCTTTTATAAATATTGATTATAGTGAATTTTTACATACTAATCACACAAAACATTCAATATATCATTTTAACTACGCAAACTTTAAATATTGCACTTTAACCAGCCTTTTCATTACAACCATCCTCCTTTAACCACCATTGAATTATTTGAGTGAAAGTTTTGGGTATTTAAAATATTATATTTAAGATTTTAGATGATTAAAATGTTATATTTAAAATTTAATTAATTAAAATATTATATTGAACGTTTTTAGGTGATTGCCATGGAAAAACCATCTCCTTATAAACAAACCTCATTTCCCCTTTCTCCCTGCCATTTCGTTGAGACAGAGGGAGGATGGGCATCGCCTCTTCGATGCTCACCCAATACGACATAGAGGAAGTCCAGGAGCACTGCAGCTATCTCTGTGAGCTCTCTCTTCTTTCCTATCTGCGCTTTTCTGAACCTCGCTCATGTCTCTCCGTTAAATTCGCTGAAGTCAATTGATTGGGTTTTTGCGACAGTTTCCCAGCAAGAGATATTAGCCCTGTACGAGAGATTCTGCCAACTTGATCGGAATGCCAAAGGGTTCATCTCGGCGGATGAGTTCTTATCGATACCTGAGTTCTCCCTCAATCCTCTCTCTCAGGTCAGGGACCCATTTTGATTTGAGCATAAGCCATGCTTTGATATGTTTAAGTTCTTATTTTTAATTGAAAAATTTTGTCCTCGCGTTCCTTGCAGAGGTTGCTGAGGATGGTAGATGGATTGAATTTTAAGGATTTTGTGGCATTCTTGTCTGCCTTCAGCCCGAAGGCCTCCCTCCAGCAGAAAATTGAGTGTAAAAGTCTACTCTTTTGCGCTTTGTGTGCGTGTGTGTTTGTATTTTATTTGTTTTTGATCTATGAGAATGATTTAATTGCTGGGTTTGAGGGTGATTATTTTGATTGAGTTGTTGATTAGGGGATTTCATATTGCAGTGATCTTTAGAGTTTATGATATAGATAGTAAGGGCAGAGTAACTTTCAAGGACTTGTTGGAAGTTCTTCGAGATCTTACAGGGTCATTCATGTCAGAGGAACAAAGAGAGGTGCTTCTGCTCTATACTCAATTCGATTTCTTTCCTTTTTATTTTATAGCTGTATGTCACATTTGTATAAGCACATAAAATGTAATTCCATTTATTTGATATCAATTGATTTTGATTATGCAGACAAGGAAGTATGTGACATATCCTTATTTTGGGTTTTCAGGAGACTAGTTTTTGGAAAAATGATCTTAGTAATATTCGGAAAGTTGCATCTTCAACATCCTTGTAAACAAAGCCTAACTAATTTTTGAAAATTAGGTGCATCTTTATGCAAATTCCGCTCTACCGACTTCAGTAATGTTTATAAAATGAGGTTTTTTATTTTACACATTTCAAAAATATCTCATGAAAACTTTATAAATCCACATTATGATACTTACAGTAGAAATCGATCTAATGATATTTTCATCTAGTTCTTGACCAATTGCTTTTGATTCTTATATTGGGTTCGTGTCATCACAATCTTGTTTTATTAGACATGGAAGCAAGCTTAGTTTTATTTCACGTCTTTATTTTCAAGATAAGATGTAATCTACAAATAGCTAAATCCCCACACCCAACCCCCGCCCAATACTCCATCCAGGCACACACATGCTCATTCCACCACCCACCACACAAACATACTCACACAATGTAGGTGCCTTATTTGAAGCTTCATTTATGTTTTGTGTTTTCTCAAATTTTCTTTTGAAGAAAGTATTTTTTTGGTTTAGCGATGATGCGATGGCACGTATGGATTGTGTTAATAAAAATTTGCATTCAACAGTGGAAGCAGGCATGAAAAATATTTTCTTTCAACTTTGTTAGTTGAGCCCTGCAATTATTTGTTTTGTTTCATTGGCTTGGTTGAGCCCCCATCACGACATTCTCAATGCCTATGCACATATAGTGTCTCTTATTTGCCACTAGCCTTATAGCCTATACCGCACCCACTCCATGTTGACAACATCGTTAGTGTATACTACAAAAATGCTGTCATTGGCCTTGGTGCAGACCTTATCCACATTGCCTACTTTATTGTTTTTAATGTCTCCAAGAACCTCCTTTAGGAGAGCACCACAATAACTCTAGCAACGATTCTATCATCGTTGTTTTTGCCTTCATCACAAGTGATAACCTTTCCGCTCCTATGGATTGCATCAAGCAACACCTTTAGTTAGGGAGCAACAAGTACAACAGGATCACTGATTGTTGGGATTTGTGTGGGTTGATGGGTCAGAAAGAGGCAAACTTTAGGAGTGAATAATCGTGGAGGCGAGATCACATGCTAGTGAAGGTACGGGAAGCTAGGTAGTAGTGCGGGAGCCAGGGGATGTTGAAATGATGTTGTCTTTCAGGATTATTCTAACTATAATAAAATCTCCATGATGGTATAGAAGCAAGAATTTGATTTTTTTTTCCTACCTTTTACTAGGCTACTTTTATCTTTAATCTTTTATGCTTCTCTTTATTTTTTGTAATGTATATATTTATGAAATTTAGCAAAAGTATTGTAAAACTTAATACTATTATACAATTATTATCAGGTGAACTAATTTGCAATGAACTATGGTCAATTTGTTGATATTTCATAACATATAAAATGTGAAAACTAAATAAATCTAATTAATTCCGAGTAAAAAACTATTTAACTACATGTTTACTAAATACATTGGCAGTTTGCAAACGACTTTTCGACGCACATTTCTATCAATGGATTTTGGCTTGACATTTCAAGCAACAATAGTTAAACCAAATGAAAACTAAATTTTGACTTTTATATTATTAAGCTTCTGTCTCTGTGTGGGGCAGCTATAGCTTATTAATAAGCTATTGCACAACAGCTGTGACAGGAAACTATTTTAGATAAGCTGGCTATCCGTTTGTTTTTTGCAGCTTCAAAACAGCTGTGCTTCAGCTATTTTTAGACAAATGAGCATTCTGCCCCTGCACTTCATACCAGCACATTTCATGCTTGAAAATAAATATCAAGTGCAAAAACATTGTAAAATAAAAATAGACACCTTACTAAATAGTGAGTAGCACACCAACCATCCTACACCACCACCACCTCCACACCAACACAAACACATCCACCAACACAAACACATCCATACACTAACCCCTCCACACTAACACATCCACAACACCACCAACACCTCCACACACAACACCACTACTACCCCCTCCACAAACAAACAATGCAACACGCTAACACATCAACAACACTGCCACCACCTCCACACGCCAACATATGACTCATTTACCGTCCAAGTAATCATATATATAATATAAAGTCACTACACGTGCAATCAACACCACTGCATATATTTGGCCCACAACAAGAACATAATAGAGGAAACAAAAAACCATAATCTAACATTAACCGAAAAGCACCCCCTATTTCTAGGCCATTGTACGTGCAATCAACACCACAACATATTTTCGGCCAACATCAAGAACATAAAAGAGCAAACAGAAAATCGAAATCCAACATCAAACGAAAAGCATCACATATTTCCAAGTCATTGCACATGGAATTCTCAAAAATCCCAAAATCTAACATCAACCGAGAACCATCGAAGGATAAGAACGCAGAGAACCCACGGAAGTCTCGGGCACATAAGCATTTGCAAAATAAAAAACCACAACATTTATGGTAAGGTAGAGAATACGAAAACAGAAATGGAGTGAATGATCAAAAAGCACCGCACAAAGAGGAACTACCGCACAGAGGGCAGATCAAATGACCAAACAGAGCCGAAGAGTAGAGAGAGGAGAGGGAGAGGAGAACTCACCGCAACAGTGAATCCAGAGAAGCGAGAGAGAAAGAGGCAGCATCGTATTCGTAAGAATTGCGAGAGAGAAAGAGAGAGGAGTTAGGGCAAGAATTGTGAGAGAAGCAGCCCCGTGAGTATCGTGAGAGAGAGGTATGTTAGGGTAAGACCCGCGAGAGAGAAAGATGCAGCGGAGTAACGAGATGGTAGCCCCGTCACAACATAACGAAGGAACGCGGGCCGCGGGGTCGAACCCCCGACGACGTTTCCTCATTATTAATCAGGCTCGCAGTATTTTCCAAATGACAGACCCAACGTTCCGAATCCGCGCTTCGACAAATAATCCGCTCCAAATGAGGTCATAATGCGACAAAAGAAATTTTTTTAATCCTATTATTTGAATATTGTATGATGCCCACATATACCAAATTCATGAAATTACCACCTCCATCTTCTATCTTATAAGTCATGACTTTGATGTTAGTTATTAATCATTGTCGGAATATTGTTGGTACTATTTACATGATTATGTGTTAACTGTTACATCTTTTTCTGTTTAAAGTACTATTCTTTTGATGGCTTTAAAAATTCTCTTTTAGTGGTCTAATATTTACTATATTGGCATTTGAACAGTGGGGTTATATCCTGAAGCTCTTAAATAGGATGCAAAAGTGTAAAACAAGTGAAATAAATCCACTAAATGTATAACTAGAGAAGACAGACATACCAAAGGAATGAGAAGAACATGACTTATCTTTTCATTTTGAAATGATCTATTAGATTATATGCTTTATGTTTTTGATCATTCAACCTTAACTAAAGTCATTGAGTTTTAATTATTAAAATTCTTTACTCTCTTAAATAGATGTTTGCCCATATCAGAGACTTGTTTATCGAGCACAAAGCTTACAGCATGCACATGTATGAAAAGACTAATAATGATCTGTTATTGAACTTGAAACATTTTAAATATGATTTATGAAAAATTATACAACCTTTATGTAAAAATAATATCAAATGCAATGCATAAATTCATGAGCAAATGATGATGGGTCATTTAAATAAAATCAAATCAAAGTCCTAGATCGCATCAAGATCAAAAGTTTTACAAAGACGTAAGAAGAAAATTGGAAAAGATATAACAACAACAACAACAACAAAGCCTTAATCCCACTAAGTGGGGTCGGCTACATGAATCCTTTTTCTCCATTGCGTCCTATTTAGTGTCATATTTCATTTAGTTTTAACAAATTAAGATCATTTTTTTATAAAATAAGCCCAAGTCTTCCTAGGTCTATCTATGCCTTTATTAACATAAGTCGAATCTAAAACATCTACTCTCCTAATCGGACCATCAGATGATCGACGGTTAATGTGACCAAACTATCTAAGATGGCTTTCATTAATTTTGTCCGTCACAGGAGCTACACCAACCCTATCACACATATATTCATTTCGCATTTTCGCATTTTGTCTCAGTGTAAAGCCACTCATCCACGTAATCATTCTCATCTCTGCAACACTTAACTTAGTATTATGCTGGTGTTTTAGAATTGGAAAGATGTTCCTTAAAAAATTGAATTCATGCTTCCAAGACCTAAACTATAATGCACCTTTCTTTTTCTTCCAAGTCAAGGTGAGATTGCAAGAAAGATAAAGAGAGCTTGTCTTGACGCCTTAGAAAAAATTTGCTTGAGCTGTTTGGGCCAGCAAAGAAAAGAGAAATTGTGTTTTTCCTCAAGAAAATAGTTAGTCAAGTGAGAGGAAAATAGGATAATGGGATTATTAGATGCTTGCCCACATCAGAGAATTTTACCAAGCATAAAGCTCTTGGACATGCGGGGAGGTCAGCCAAGAATAAAAACCATATGGTGGTTTTTGAAAATTAATTAGGCTTATGTTAGAAATTGAAATTGAAATTTTGAGGGATTTTATTTAGGCAATTGTTTGAATTTCAAGTTTAAGTTTGAGAGGGAAATTAAAATAGAACTAATTTGAATTTAAAAAAAAAATGGATTAATTAAATTGATTTGTTAAAACAATCCAATCTCAAAAGATGGGGCTGACCACAACATGCTAATATTGGATGTTTGCCTTAGAAAATAGATTTATGTAAAGATTTAATATTTGAATTTAAATTTAGGAGGGAAATCCTAAAGAAAAGATAATTGATTTTAAGTGTGAAGGATTTTAAATGTAAAATAATTTGAATTTGAAATTAAAAGGATATATATTTGGAAACATTTTGAAATGCAATTGATACTTTTCAAAATAGATCTATGAGATTTGACAAATTATCATGAAGTTTATATTGGAGGAAAATATTCAAAGTTGAATTTTGAATTATATGCATAATTGGGAAAGTCCACATTGCATGAATTAATTAAATAATTTAAATAAAATCAAGTGAATACGGGATGTAGCTTTCAGCCAAGCATCAGTGGAATGATTTTAGAATCATTCAGGAAAGAGAAAGTTCAAATTAAAAAATATTCCCAAAGAATAATTCATATGATTTGATGATTTTGTAATTAAATAATAGATTAATTAATATGATGAGGATAATGTATCATGAATGCAACTAATTAATAAAAATAACTTATCTTGTATATATATAATGCATGAATTAATGCAAGTGCAAAATAATTATCCAGAAGTAATTATTGATAGAATGATTTAATTAAGTGAACTAAAATTGATTTTATTCAAATAAGACAAATAAAATATGAAAAAATATGAAATAATTTTTGAGCAATCTTATTTGTCAATTCATACAAATGTTAATACATCACACCAAAATATCAATCAATTTTGATAAAGTTCACTAAACTAGTTGATTGAGCTGAGTTTAATGTTCTGTCTGAAATACCTATAGTGTAACAATTAGTATCATGTACACATATGTATTTTATCATCAAAATCTAAAATGTCACGTCATTTGGCTTATGGGGCTAACAAAAATATCATCAATTGCCAACTATAGTTTTGTATTTGGACATTTTTTTCAACTTGACAATGAGATATTTCATTCTTAGTATGTACCTTAATTTCATGCTAAATTTGCATGCCTTCATATCTTAAAAGTATTGTAGAGAATGGTTAGTATTTCATTCCAATATTTGTGTAATATTTATATCAAATTATTATATTTTTTAATCTTTCTTTGCTACTAAAGATAACATAACTTAAAATGCTGCTCATTTTAGGAGCACGAGCAAAAATTTCAGGACACTCAATCTTCTGTGTTTTAGTGTAGCCTTTTGCTATTATTCCGACTTTATCTCTTTATGAGTAGCTATTGGATTTATGCTTCACAATAAATACCTATCTGCACCCTATCAATTTTTTTATTTTAGTAATGTCACCCATTCATATGTTTTGCTTTTTGAAGGGCTTCTATTTGTTCTGTCATAGCATTATTCCAAGTCTCACTACTTAAAGCCTCAATGACAGCTTTAGGGAAATAAATATTCTGTTGGCTAATGAGGAAGGAATGACAGCAATAAAGAATTTTTTTGCATGATAAGAATAAGCTAAGTTATTTTCAATTGAAGCAATTTTGTTGACAGATTCAATCGTTTTCTAGTTTGATGCAAAAAATTGATTTGAATTGTTGGACCTACAGTGATTGATATGCCTTTCTCATTGAGTAAATCTTTAGTGGTAGAGAGGAAGGTGGGGTGGATATATGTTTGATTTGGGTAAGAGTGGTTAGCTCGGATGTATAGTTGTTTTTTTGGTGTGAGTGGTAAGAAAGGACAATATGAGAAAGCATTTATTTGTTAATGCTAATTTTTTGCTTGGGAAAAGTAGTAGCAAATCAGAAATCCTCTTCCTTCTTAGTGCTGTTAACAAATGCCTATATCTACATGGGGAGATGGTAGCATTTATAACCTTTGTGAGCATAAGAATACGCAACGAAAACTAATTTAATTGCTTTTGGATCAAAATTTTCCTCTTTTTGGATGTTATTTAAGGACAAAGAAAATACTTCTAAATATGTCGGGATCAAGATTATCTGAGCATTGAAGTGAGAAAATAAATTGGCTAGGACTCTAACACAACTTTTGAATCGCAGGAATATCGTAAGTCATCAGTTATGGTTTGAGCAGTAGTTAAGATAGCTTCCCTACATTATTATTTTGGATCATTCTTTTGGAAAAAAAAAAAAAATAATAACTCTTGTGAACTCGGTGGCCAACTACATCATTTCTTTGAGCTGCATAAATACGTGATAACTTGTGTATTATTCATTATTCTTGAAAATATGAAAAAGGTAAAATGGTGTTTTTGGCATTTTAGGATTCAACAATTTTAATTTTAATGTCAATTTGATTTAATGTTACGTTAAAAATGGCGGTGAAAGTGATACAACTTTTTGGCTTAAAATATAAAGATCCATAACATAAGAGTCCATTCATGACAACAACCACTGAGCTTCATACATGTTAAGTATAGACTATGGTTCTCAATTGTCACTATAAATAAAATAAAAATAATTTTTGGTTTTTTTGTTATTGAAAAATTGGTACATTTTGTATTTTGCTAAATAACTTGTTTCATAGTGAAATTCAAGAATATTAATATTTTTGAATAGTAATGAAAACAAGGTTTTGAGAGTAATAGAGGAAGGATGGATAAGTTATAGGAATTGGCACTATATCTTTTCTTTGTTGGATTTAAAAATTTTAGAATGGAAATATAATAACACCAATAGTTTGGATCTTCTGCGGTCATTGGATTTTTCAAGGTGATTACCCTTTTTCTTTAAGTCCAATCTTCATCATCGTGCCTTGTTCTTGAAATATACAGTGTAGAGGGTATAATAAATCACTTCATTTTGAATGTGATTAAAATTTTAATTGTTAATTAATAACGAGTTGTTGAATAATTTAAGTATATGGAGGATATTTCTAAGTGCGTGGGATTTGTTTATGAGATTTTTCTTGCCCATCAGTAGATGTCAAGGATCTATTGGTAATATATATATAATTGTTTTTTTAGAATAAGAAATTTATGAAATAAATTTAAGTGAAGTGTTGGTCATATGGTTTGTAGCTCTTGATTCAGTATTCTGGTATGGGGATTGGCCATCTATGAGATTTTAAAAGCATGAAAAGTGAAGGTAATACTTGATAATGCATAATAGGAGGTGCATGACATGGTAGTCTTTTATATTTATACCAGCATCACTACAAAAAAAAATAGGCTTTGGCGACAAAAAATAAGCTACAACAGCGGTTTTAGCTGCTTCTAAAACTCTAGCAGTGGTTTACAAACTGCTACAAAACCGCCGCCGATACTCATCTTCACAAAGCCTTGTTGCAGCTGTTGTAAAATCGCCGCCGGAACCTGAGGCTTCTGTCGGTCGAGGAGCAACAAAACCAATGTATTTCTGTTTAAATATTTAGGAAAAGCGGTGGTTTATATTAATTTAATATTTGACGGTTTTTATGGCTGCTCTAAAGGAATTTTTTTGTGGCGGTTTTATTACTGCTTTAAATAAGTGTTGTCATAGTACCTCTTTTTTTGTAGTGCATGTTATTAATCTCTTTATAGAACTAATTGTTTGATTACTTGTTGTTACCTTTTTCCACATATTATACATGCATGTTTTTGTTCTTTAGCTTGTTCTCCTAGCATTGTTTAACTTTTTCTTGGTGAATTTGTATGAAGTTTCATACATTATTCTTTTGTATCTTGAGCCTTCTTGTAATATGCATCATAGAAAATCTCTATGGATCATCTTTGTTTGGTGCAGCTACTTATGCTTCATTGAAGAAAAGAGTTTTTAATCTTGATTTCAGTAACTTTGATCATTAGGGCCTAATTTTCTATTTCGTTAATTATAAGTGAAACTTCCCTTAACCTTTTCTCCATTTGAATGATGGCAATGACTTTATGATTCTCCTTTTGATAATGTATACCTAACATCAACTTGGTATTTAATCCGGCAAGAAAATCATAAATTTAATCTTTTTCAACAACCTAAAATTTGTTGCATATTTGCTGCTTTCTATTTGAATGCATTGATAATGATTCATCTTTTGCCAAAAAACTTGTAATAAATTGAAGTATCCGTGTTGAATCTTCTTCCTTACTTTATGGCCAAGGTTTTGATTTTTTTTTTCTCATAGGTTTTGTCTGCATCACAGACTTTAGAATATGTTAATTTACGACTTTTTTTTGTTAAGCTAAATGAAATAACATGCAAGTGTCATTTCTGGAATAAACGATCCTATTATCTTAAGAATTCTGTTAAAAGACTAATAATGAACTATTATTGCAAATTTTGATCGGCAATACGTGTTAGCTGGAAGATATGTTTACAGGACATCTTGTTCAGTAATACATTTTCTTTCCTAATAAAATTCTATCATTTGTATGAATTAATCATTGAGTGTAATTTCAGCACTTTTGAGATGTATATCAATAAAGTATTTATAAAATTTGAACATATTTTTATCACTTGTATATTGTTAATACTCGTTGTGAATGAGAAATTTCAGAATGAAACTAAATTTATTTCAATTTTGATTCACAGCAAGTGCTCAGCCATCTGTTGGAAGAATCAGGTTATACAAGGGACGCTTCACTTGTGCTGGATGATTTCATCAAGGTACCAAGTTTGGCATACTCAGTTGACCAGGAGATTGTCTATCATGCTACAAAATATTCTCATTAACATAAATTAGTCGCGTTTAAATGGACCATAAGCTAGTATAGGTTGTGATAAATAAACCCTTTGTACACATTTCCTTTAGAATGAACATAAATTTAATATAAATCTTGCAAGAAAATTTAATGCTTGATGTTATTACTACCATACATTAATGTCCATGCAATTAGGTGGTATGTTTTAGCTGTATGTTTTGCACCATATTCCCATTACTATTGTTGAGAATCTAAAAGAGAATGTGCTCAACAAAACTTGTGCTCATACATTTTGATCCTATGGTAATACCTACGATAACAACAACAAGCCTTTGTCCTACTAAGTGGGGTCGGCTACATGGATCCTTTTTCTCTATTGTGGCCTATTTAGTGTTATATTTTCATTTAATTATGCCGCCTATGGCAATACCTGATGAATTAAAACTTCCACCTTTACTTGTTTAATGCATGTTTTATTTATTTTTTGTTCTTCTTTAAATGGAATGCAAATATCTTATGCAACAATATTGTTAAAATACTTGTCTACAATGTTTTCCGATATTATATATTATAACACTATGTTAGCATAAAATGTTGTATTCATAGTCAAAATTGTATTCAAGAATGAAATCTTATTGATTATTGTTCTTGGAAGTCTATGATACAATTCGAAGGAAAAATAAACACAATTCTCCACAGAATTTAAGACGAAACAGATTTCTTATTTCAATAATTCAAACAATTCAATGAGGATACAAATATAAGAGGTTGACGATCTCTCCCAATTCCTACAATTCAAGCGTAGGAAATCACTCCCAAAACCTAAACCTAAGACTCACAACTCAATCTCTTGCATTTCCCTAACCTAATACAAAATAAGACTATTTATACTCAACAACAATAATAATAAAAGACTAAATTGCCCTTAGGATCCCTAATAAAAATAATGAGTGCCTCATGCAGCTCTATTTCTAAACCCCCAACCCCCAAAGAGAAATTGTCCCCGTGGTGGGAAAAAATGAGTGCTTCTCCTCCCCCATGACTAGCTCTATTTCTTCATTCTCTGCTTCCTCGTCCTGCACCATGAGAACTTGTAATCTTCGATTCTTGCAATGGTGTCCTGGGGTAAAATTCTGATCTCACTAAAAACATAACCCCTTGATTCGTTTCTCCCGAATCTGTCTCTGTAAGACATTTGAGTGTTGCTCCCGGTCGTGGTCCATTATTCATGTCTCATGCAGCCTCACTCTGGACTTCCATTCTCTGAAAGTTTGGCATCTTCATGGTTGTAGCAGTACCGTATAACGATGACGCTCCATATGTGTTGCTCATATTAGCTTTCTTTATCTAGTTTTTGTCTTCCACCATCTTGGCTATCTTCATTAGCTCCCTCAATCCCTGCAGTCTTCGTGATCAGAGTGCTACCCGTATGTCGAGCTTTAAGCTCTTGATGAAATTCCCCTCCAGTCCTACTTCAGAAATCCCTCACAGTCGTCCCGACAATAATTCAAATCTCTCTTTATTTTCCATGACCGACCCCTCCTGTATAAAGACATAGAATTGCTCATGCAGGTCTCGTTTCCTTTCTTTTCTAATGGCTCAGAAACGTTCCAACAAACAATAATTAAATTCATCCCACGAACGAATCGGGTATCCAACCTCCCTCTACTGAAATCAGCCTAAGGCTTTCCCCTCCAAACACAGTCTTGTCGCCATGAGTTCCACACCCCCCCCCCCCCCCTCCCTGGGTGTGAAGATCATCATCTTTAACTTTCTAGCTCTAACATCTCCACCCCAACTTCTTCTTCCTCCATTGTTTCCCCCCATGTATTGAGGGTAAAAGTCCTTCCTTCAATCGTAGCCATATCCCCTCCCTGCTTCTCTCCCTTCTTCTTCGTACTCCTTCATACCTCTGGCATAATCTTTTCTCCATGTTTTGGCCCAACCGCCTCCACTAGAAATCTCTAATTCATCCATAATCGGTGTCCTGAGGGGGGGTTCGTGATGGTGAATGTTTTCCTCCTCATGTTCAATCTTACCACTGGTTCTCAAGTCAACCTTGGGATTTGCAAATTGAACCGCTGATGAGGTCTTGGATTGAGATATTGCATCTCAATAAGCTTTTTTATCATCTCTCGAATTTCTCCCATGCTCTCGAATCGATCCTTCAGTCGATTATCAATAGAAGAGAAGCTATCCTCTATGTTGACGAACCTTTCTTCCATCCCAGATTTGATTTGACTTATCTCTTCCTCTAACTTTTTCTCTAGATCATCTACTTTCTTGGCTGCCTTTCTTGCTTGGAAAAATTTCGGTCAGGTAAGAGAAATCATTAAATGCTGAATTCTCGTTGATGACTTCCCAGATAGCTTTTATCGCGAATGTATCACAAGTCAGCCGATCCTGTCAATGCTTCCCGGCTCGCTAGAATTGCAAGATTCGGTCACGAAGGTCCGAACACCGCGATCCCGCTAGAAGGCCTTAGGATCGATCGGCGATAGCTCTATATGCCGCAATCCCTTTAGTCCCAGCTGCTTTTAATCGCAACTGTATCGATTCTTAGGGTCTCTGCGTCGCGATTCTGTTTGCACACCGCGACTATTTCACGATTTGATGTCGCCCGCACGCCGCAATCTTCTCAACCACTCAAATCGCGTTGTAATGCCGCCTGCACGCCCAATTCGGTTGTACGCGATTCGGTAAGCCCCGATCCCTCATCTCCTTCCCCACAAGCATCGATCGCACCTGTATCGCAGTGTTCGGTCACGAAGGCGAAAAGCTTCAATCGCTCTTTCCCAACAAGCTCTGTTTGCGACTCTATCAAGTAGACGCTTAGGAGGAAGAGAAAACTCGGAGTTTCGGATCTCTTTACGTCGTTTCCTAGTCGTTGTCCCTGATCGCGATTGTATCTGGAGGTGAAGTTGCCAAATCTTCTGGATGTTGTGCTCTTCCCATGCAACGATCCTTGCCCTACTTTATGACAATCTCGAGCACCGTTTCCCTAGTAATCTTGCTCTGATATCAATTTGATATGACTTGACGAAGAAATCGACACAGATTTTCATAGAAATTAGGACAAGTAGAAATTCTTATTGTAATAATCCAAACGACTCACACAAATACAAAAGATAATCACCTACAATTTGAGAGGTAGACAATCTCTCCCAATCCCTATAATTCGAGAGTTAGGATATCTCTCCCAAACCCTAGACCTAAGACTCACAACTCAATCTTATGCATCCCCCTAACCCTAGACATAACAAGCCTTTTATACCCAATAATAATAATAATAATAATAATAATAATAATAATAATAATAATAATAATAATAATAATAATAATAATAATAATAATAATAATAATAATAATAATAATAATAAAAGACTAAATTGCCCTTTGACTAAATTTTTTAATTCTTTTATATGAACTTAATTAACTATCAAATGGGGAAATTATCCACTTTTTATTGTTCATGTTTAAACTAGTTAAGTCTATTTTCAACTTTATCTTTACAAGATGACACTCTAATTGTTTCTTTATTAGGACCATCTCTAAATTTTTGTTTCTTAATTTTACCCCACATCCATTTTGACATTCTCTTTTTTTCTTCATGCTTAACTTGGTAATGATCCACTTTTTAATTCTCGACCTCTTAGATCTATATAATATTGTTGACTTAGAGGCCGTTTTGTTTGCTGACTAAAGTAATAGAAAGTAAAAGGAATATCATGTGAAATAAATATAATGAATTTGAAAAACTTAAAGTTGTTTGGTTGATGCGTGAAAGATAAATGCAGGAGATTACCTTTCTTGGTATTTGGTTAGAATTAAAATGAATTCAGTGCAACAACCCAAGTGTACAATCCCGACGATGGAGCTCAGCTGTGTTTGGAATACACCAACAATAATCTCTGATAATAACAATTACACAAATACAAAAAAGAAAGTTAATTGTTAAGGTTAAATATATTCATGGAGGCTTTTATTTTCCAAGGAAACGCCTACGCTGAGCTTTTATACTGCAGGCATCTACTGTTATTCTCTTGTCCATCACGAAACTGAGCACTCCGTTTCTCTGAAACCTGAACAAGAGACCAGTTACAGTCATTGGAAAACTGTTCAACTGAATTTGCTAGTTTTGTGGCTCCCAGAATTTCGCTGGGCCAAAAGGACCAGTTCCAGCCATTGGAAAACTGTTGAACTCCACTGACAAGCGACAAGAGAAAGGCCAGGGGTCTAGGCAACCACTTGACAATGTCATGGACTTGTTTTTTCTCCACCTCACTTCTCCTAGACCAGGGAATCCACCCTAAACTATTTAAACACCCTGATACTAAATCTTAAAAAAAAATTCTCTCCTAACATGATCACAGGGTATTGATAGGCAATCATTTAATAATTCTTAGGTCCATAATTACTAAAAACTTCTCTCCTTACATTACCATAGTGTATTTATAACGCTGTGATTTTCATGGTTTTGCTCTTTTTACCTTTCTTTTCCTATAATTGTAACCCTCTTTGGTGCATTCTTGTGTACATTTTCCATTATTACAGGTTTCCTCATTGCATTTCCGCAAATTGGTCTCATTATTGTAGCCTTTGCCACTATATTATCACATTTTCTTTAAATTTTATTTTCTATCAGCAAAACCATAATTTTTCTCTATGGATATTAATAATAATATTTACATATCCTTGTTCTCATGTTCTCTTTTAATTGAGGGATGTAATCTAAATCCAACAGGAGAGTTGCAAAATATTCATTCAAAATATTATTTGAATGAAAGAACTATCTAAATTGGTCGTGATTGGTTTTTGGGCCATTAATGAGGCATATGGAGGCAAAAAAAAACTTGTTAGGATTACTTAAAAATGTCTATAACAACAACTTGTACTCTTATTCACAAATATTATCGTCTCTTCTCATTTCTTTAGTCTTAGAGATGCATATTTTTAGCTTCTTGATTCTTGATTCAGAAAATACATATTATATGATCAAGTTTTCTCATATATTTATTTCATTTATCTCATGTTGAAGCAAAAAAAAAAAAAAAAAGTGTCTGATAGGTCTTTGACCATTGGTTAAGACGTCTTTTCTATAATCAAATCCCTTTACTCTCCAAATATCTAACCTATTTATCAATTCGGTTGAGAAGCTATTTTTATCACAATATCCCTCTAACTCTCTATTTATCTATATTATTTATCAATTTGCTATCCACTCAAAAGCTAATTAAGAATCTAAGTGTCACGTTTTATCCTTCATATTATCTTTCAAGTATGGTGCACAAGGGCAATTAGGCTTTTGCTAAAGGGATGACCATCATAAGGAAATCAATAATCAAGAAAACATCATGCAACCTCATTATTAGGTCTTCATTTAGAACCTTTAAATCTAAATAGAAAATAATCTTGCTTCAATTCTTTGGTCACCTATGATTTATTTTTCTCCATATCATATTTTCTTTATAACTATTCAAATAATTCAACATCAAGGAATTTGATGATGATCTTTTTGAACTTGCAAAACACAAACCTCTCTTTTATTGAATGTCACAAGAGTTCATATTATTTTGTCTCCTATTCATGGTGCCATGTGGAGATCATTCTCTACACTTAACATCTCTAGGGCTTGGTGTTTTTTTGTTTTTTATTGATGACGTTTGCTGTTGATTTTTTAACTAAAAGCTAGAAGTGATATAAGAATCATATTCTCATATTTTTTATTATGAGCAGAATAATTTTTATGTTAAAATTAAAAGAATGGAATAGTTGAACGAAAGACTATCTACTTGTTGTCAGAAGAACCCTTTTTTTTTCAGAAAGTTATCACAAAGTAATATTAAGTAGAGGCTTGTTTAGCAGTCTCCCACATTATAAACCGTTTGCATATGAGTTCCTTGGTTCAAGAGACCTATATCCAATTTAAAATTAGTTTTTTTTTTTAATGTCTCAAACAATTTTTTCCCAAAATATTTATAATTATTATTTTGTTCATTTATATTTTCAAAATAGAGAAAATTTAATTCTCGAGCAATTAAATGTGTTTACATTAGCTATTCTTTTATATTTGAAGGCTACAAATGCTGTCATCATTTGAGTTGAGAAGTATATGTATCCGTTGATATGACTTTAAATAATGATCACGACTTACCCAAGGAGAAATATCACGCGCAATTAATTGGTCTCTTAAATTACTCTTCATTACCCCTTATCTCGGCAAACAACTCCATTTCCAAATTAGCAACCACTCTTGAAAATAAGCTTTATATTCGAACTACTTTGTTATTATAGGTTTACTCAAGAAGAAGGAAGCCTCAATTCTTGCAAGTTCAATCAACAAAATCTAACCTTATCATTGAATCTGTTGAGAGAATGACTTTGCAAATAAAGATACAAGGACTCTAACTAAACATCCTTTATATTTGTTTTTATCTTATAATTTTTTTTTCTTACAATCACCAATCATTTTTTATTAGTCTACATACTAATTTTATCCTTAAAAATAACCTTTGAGTCTTCTAATAATGTGCATTGAAATTATGTTATTAGAAAAGAAATGGGTTGGATGTAGATGGGTTTTTACTATAAAATATAATTATGAAGATTTAGTGGAAAGATTTAAAACTATATGAGTTGCCAAAGGCTCTACTCAACTATATGTTATTGATTATCTTGAAATCATTGATGTAATTCTAAAATGAATATTTTTAAGTTCTCTTATCTTTTGCACTTAATGGGGACAAGAAGTCTCAGCAATTTTATGTGAAAAATGTTTTCTATGATGACTTGGATTGGTGAGTATAAATAAAGGTCCCATCATTTTCTCTCTCAAATACATAAAAAAAATATAACTTAACATATATAGGTTGAAGCAATTTCCAATGGTTTGGTTCTAAAAATTTTGTCCAGATGATGCTAAACATAAGAAATAAGTGAAATATTTGTATTAATAGTCTATACCGATGATATTATTGTGATAGTTAGTAACTTCAAATTAATCAATAATCTAATGAAATTGCTCCAAAAAAATTAAATCAAAGATTAGGCAAGCTAATGTATATTTGTGGCATGGAACCTATTCACTCATAAAATTGATTCATTATATCATAATAAAAATTCCTAAAAACGTATTGAAAGAAATGGCTATATTGAACATAACAATTTTCACAAGATGTGGGGTATCAGCAACTGTGGATGAGAAAATTTGATACGCTTGTAGATGAACCCTTCTGCAGACAAGCAAGATCCTACTCTTATGGAAGGAGTCCCTTTTAACTGGGTATTCTATATGCCCTCCAGAAACTAGAAATTAATGGCATCCATCTAGTTTGTTTGTATTTAGTTAGGCCATTTAATATTGCTTTTTACTTGCTTAATTTGCACGATTTGGTAATGTTTTTTTTCTTTTAATTTACGCATGTTATACAAATGGATTCGGGGAGCTTAGTCTCCTATCTAGTACGTCGATAGTTTTCTTTTCATTTCATGTTGTTCTTTTTCTGCAAATAGTTGTTATGTTCAAACTGTTTTTGAAGGACATAATCTTTTCAGATTCTAGGCAAATCTGGCATGAAAATGGAGGTTGAAGTTCCGGTGGACTAGATGCTGGCGTTTTTTCTGTGCATAGAAGACAACAGACCAAAATTTTTCCATTATTGCTGTGTTTTGTTTTGCTGCAATAAGAAGGATCTTTCTATATGATTTTGATTCTTGAGCACATTTGTTTACTTATTTTTCTTTTCTTGTTAGCCTGTTCTCATTTTTTGTGCACCGTGTTACACTTGATTATGAGATTATTGTTGCCTAACATAGTTATGTGATGAATGGAAATACATTGGTATGTTTCATTACACACACACACACAAACACACACACACACACAGATCTATATATATATATATATGTATAGCTGTTGTGCTTTGGCTCCTGTTATCTGGCTTCAGTCATGGTCTATTTTGTACTGGCATTAATTGAAGATGTAACTTTTAATCCTTATAATGAACCTGATTTTTTTCAAATTGGTACTAGATATGAATTTGTATCTGCTTAAACTTGAAATTCGGTTTTGTTCCATGCTTTGAAGCAGACTTCAATTCTATTTTTGTTTCCAATTAATGTAAAGCATACTTAAATTAATATATTGGGATGGGGGAATTTTGTCCTCTCTCTATCTCTAGAATATAATAAATTATATGAGACCCCCTTTTTACATCTCCTTTCTTATAGAGATTATTGAAATATTTATATTCTTCTTTTATAAGCTCTAATACTTAGGAAGTGTGAGAACGCTAATAAGTTATCTTCCAACCGTCCTTTTAGGTTTGGTGAACATGTTTCATCCCACATATTAAAAGAGGAGCTTTGCGTGAGGAAGAACTTCATGTATGAGAAGGTTCAATCAATATAGAGTGCATGTGCACGATAGCGCTTGTAATGTAGTGAATGAATTAATTGAATGAACAAATGACTTTGATAATTCAGGAGGCATTGGAGCCTATGCCAAGGATGATACCCAGAGTTCATATGCCATATAATGCTTTTGAATTAAGGGGTTCGAAGAGGAGAGATATTGATTGAGAGAGTAAGGAGGAATTTTCCATCGATAATGGCAAAAAATTGACAACTTACAATCTATATTACATGGATTCTTGTCCTTTCAGTCATGGGAGGGAGAGAAGGAGATAAGATAGAAAAAAAAAATGCAATCATAGGAGAATAAATATTTTAAAGAGGTTCTTGAGGCAGAAACATCAGAGAATTCTAAAATTTTATTTTTAGGGTTTTACAAAAGAAGATATATTCTTGCTAATCATATTGCATTCTTCAGTCAGTCATTTGCTTACTGAAAATCAATGATGTTTTGAAATATCGGTTCTTGTTTATGTTATTAAAGGAATAAGCTCTTTTGTGGTTCAATAATCTACCATGAAGGGTTAACTTTTTAAAGGGAGCTCAAGAATATTTTTTGCGCAATTTGCTAGTGTCCAAAAGTCTTTGAAGAGTTCGTAGGCTTGTTGCGAATATGGCAAGAGTCTGGAGAGACTTTGAGAAGTTTTGTTATTAGATTTCAGTTGGAGAATTTGGAAGTGAGAGATTTGGAGCCTGTTATTGCTCGTGCTACATTGGCTGATGGTCTTTTATGCTATGCTATTATGTTGTAATGCCTGAGGACATTAGTTAAATTGTTGGTATCTATTGAGGAGTCTAATTCATCGTCAAGTTGAGCGAAGAATAATGAGCCAAATTTTTAGCCGAGAAGAAATTTTTGTAAACTCATTAAGAGAATAGAAGTCGCTTTGAAAGCACAAAATCATGAGAAATTTGAGAGATACTGAGTTCATCCTATTGTAAAATGAGTTGCCTCTACGACTGAGATTATTGAGGTCATTCAACATAAAAAAAAATCCTTAAGAAACTTACACCGCTGAAGGTAGGTGGTCATCTTCATGACCCAAAGAAGTACTTTATGTACCATAGAAATCACGGGCATGATAATAAAGAGTGTCATCACTTAATAAGTTTGATTGAGGATCTAATCAAAGTTAGGAAGCTGAATGATCTCATTGTGTGGGAAGTGAACATAAAGGCATAGGGGAAAGCACCCATGGAGGAAATTGAGGGTTTGTTTGGGGCAGTTTATAAGTGCGGGCGGCATTTACAAAACGTTGAAAACGCCGCTGTACTGTTTGGTTCACGCGTTTCACCAGCTTACACATAGGGGAACACACTCATGAAGGAAATTAATGGTCTGTTTGGGGCAGCTTATAAGTGCGAACGGTGTTTTAAAAATGTCGCCGTATTATTTGGTTAGCGCGTTTCACCAGCTTATCCGAAACTGCGTTTGAGTTTTTACACTAAACTTAGGCCACGACCAGCCCGCGGGCCGCATTTCAGGATAAGCAGCTTATCCTGAAACACACAAGCTGCCCCAAACGGACCCTAAATTGAACATGTCTCAACATAGTTTATTCATATTGTGGGGATAGCTTGGAGGAGACAGGCCTAAGGCTTTTCACTAATCTAACCTCAAATAACTTTAGTCAAGAGAGGTATGCTTTATAAATTTTTCTAGGATGGTGAGTCACCTATAGTTTTTATTGACGAGAATTTGCCAGTGAAGAGGAATCCATTCAATGATGCTATCATGGTCACAGTGTTGATCCCTAATATTCAGAATGGTAGTATTTTGTTTGACACTAGATGTTTAGTGAACATCTTGCTTAAATTCATTAGTAAAAAAATGAATTTGGGAAATTCTCATCTTGTCCCTACTTTGAGATTTTCTTTCCTTTATATTTTTTAGAGAGCGTAAAAAAACATGTGGAATAATTATTTTGCTAGTAACCTAGGGAGAAGTAGAGAATCAATTCACGCCTATGATAGAATTTGTGGTAGTAGATGTGCCAACTATCTACATTGCTAGCTTTGGTTGCCCCTTATTAAACACATTCAAAGTGGTCATTTCATCTCATCACATGTCTATAGATTGTCTAAAAGTGATCAAATTATCATGGTGTGAGCAATTTTGATGCAATCTAGAGCATGCTATGTGAAGGTTGTAAAGAATATGCAGGAGGAGATCTTGTAGCTTAATGTGTAGAAGCAGAGCAGCTTAGAAGCAATAGAAGTTTTCGAGGAAGTCGCTAAAGTGAAAAATGACATTGTCAAAACTTTTTTTCTTAGGATTAAATTTTAGTGTCAAACTAAAAAACAAGTTAATCGCTATCCTAAGGAGTGTCAATGTATTATTTTGATGTATTTTTTTTGGTGTTGCCGCCAATATATCCATCCCTAGGGGAGCCGACCTAAATCTATAAATATAGGGCAGGCTATTCTCCAGGCTGAGAGAGCTTCTTTATCTCTCTACCTTTAGAGTAGAAGAAATTGTACAAGTACTTATTTCTGTTTTTTCTTAAGATGATTTCATCTATATTTCTATTCTTCTCCCTTTACAAGCCAACTATTAGTGCGAGACCATTGTTAATCTAGGATCCAATACATGATATTATATATTGTCTTGATTGACTATCAGCATGTTGAATGCTCTCAATGATTTATTGAGTTTTGATTTGATTGTTACATACTTCAAGTCGAGTCCTAATTTTATTGTTTGAAATTAGAAATAACATTCTAAAAAATAAATTTTATTAATTTCATCATTTGAGTAAAAATAAGCATTTATTTTAAGTTTTATATATTCTATTGATTATTGTGTGTGTGTGGAGAAAGAAAGATAAGGAGAGAGAGAACCTTTTTTACTATGGGTATTTATAACATGCACTTCAAACAATTAAATATAAAAATGAAAAACATTTTAATTGATTAAACAATCTACTCCCTTGAAATTAACTTATATACTTTTGCTTGGTGTAATCAAAATAAGTGCACTAACATTGTCAAGTTAGCCCTTTGGGTAGCATATGCAATTTAACTTTAATGTTTAATTTAAATTTCCAATATTAATAATGGATTTTTTTTTTTTTTTTTTTTTTTTTTTTTTTTTTTTTTTTTTTTTCAAAAAAATTGTTTTTTTTTAATTAATTTTGGTCTTTTGTAAAATAATCCAAAATGATTAATAAGAAGCTCATGACCAAGAGAATCCAATGTTTAACTAGAAATATAGAATCGATTCACTGGTTTAGTCATTATTTCTGGACTCAACCAACCAAAGGATCAATTCATGGATGAAGGAATTCCTAAAACCTTGGATTTAACTAAAGCTGGACTTTATTAACCATCTAATAATAATAGAATTATGAAGATCTGGAGTATAGAATATAAGAAGCATGCCATGTTAGACATTTCATGTTCTGATTAATTCATGCATGACTCATTCTTCCATTGATATTATAAAACATAAATCACACAATTCTTCAACATTACAACCACAATGATAACAAGAATGGACAACTTGCCAGTCCATCATTTATTAGCCTTGAGATGAACAATAGATAAGGAGAAGAAGTTCAAATACAAGCTGGTGCATGAATGTAAGGCAAGTGAACAAAAACAATGGAAATAGGAGCAAGTTTAATCGGCTTCAAGCCATCAACTTCTATTGGTCTTAAAGTTGGTATTTTTCCATGGGAATTCACATCCAAAACTCTGCCATTTAGTAACACGGTTTGGCTGTGCAAGTTCCCATCTTTTGCACTCAAGTGGTACTCTTCCCTTGTTTTTTCAGAATGAGAGGCCCCATTTACGCTAACTTTTATATATGTTGTATTTCCGAGATCTAAGTTGAGTAAGAGAAGTGTTATACCTTTCTGTAAACAAAAAAAACACTTTCAGATATAAATGGATAAAATATTGAGGGAAGCACACAATGCCTATGGATTTACATATCTCACAACTAAACTTCCATGTTTAGATACATAGCATTTCGGTGCTTTACACATATGCACGAAAAGGTGCACTTGACTTGTAAAAAGTTGTTATAATGCCATTTTTGTTGTGATATTGAAGGTTTGAGTGCTATGTGTTTAACTATGAAAGTTCAGGTGTGAGATAGGTAAATA
>NW_018164444.1:74832271-74833199 GCF_001263595.1 Phalaenopsis equestris
TATTTCTTATTTTACTGCATATCATACATATTTTTAGCATATGCAAATTTACATAATATGATTTTAATTTTAAATTAAATTGATATTTTGACTCTCCCTCATAATGTCTAAATTATCATGATGTACAAATTGATTGCTTTTGGTGCAGTGGATTTGATTATGTGGGGGTTCATCTTGGGTAATTATGATATTTCATGTGCCTTGACAGTCTATTTTACGAAATGGGTGGTCAAGTAATCATCATGCACGGATTTGTGTGATAATACACGCATTGTTCGTTGTTATCATCATGCACGGATATGTGTGATATTATTGTGCTTGTATATGTCAAACATTGGGGAGGCGCAATGGGGAGCAATTAAATAGATTCTATGCTATTTAAAAGGATGGATGATTGATATTTAGAAAATGTGATTGGATCATACGGTTTGGTTAATGTTAATCTGGGTGGCGGTTTAGATACCTGATGGAGTACAAAAGGATATATTTTCCTTCAGTGATATTACTCTATAGTTTATTTTGAGAAATTTCGATTGTTTAACTTTCATATAAATTGTTAGAGTTAGATTTTGAATGATTATGAAAAGAGTGGTGTATATATTTTTCACTAGCTTGATAGATTATTTTTCTTCTAGCTTGATCTCAACTAATAAAAGTCAAAATGTATGTTGATGAGAAATGTGTCGAATGTAGATTACACCCTTATCTGGTACGTATGATGGGATTGGGATGAGTCAAAATAAGGTGTGATAATTTGTCCGATTTGGATTTTAGGTGTTGTGGATCGAGGGAAGATTTGATCATCTGAATTGATGAGCTCAAATCTCATTGGGAGTATGGTTGTAATCAAGTTGAGATTTTTCTTGGGTTATGTTGCTTTAAGGAAATAAACAAATGAGTGATTGGATAATCATAATAATAATACTAT
>NW_018164444.1:74833299-74833813 GCF_001263595.1 Phalaenopsis equestris
ATATATATATATATATATTTGTGTGTGTATTTTTGTAAGCATGTATTAAAACTCATTAGTAAACTATCATTAATACTTTAATTGCAAGACAAACAAAATAATTAAATGATAATCTCATATATCTCAATGCTATCTCCATCTAGAATCACATCATTTTGTTAACTACTCTTGCTTTATTTTACTTTTCGCATCTATAGCACCAAATTCTTTCATCACATCAAAAGTATCATCCTTGCTAACTTTTAAAAAGTGAAATGTACCTTTTAATGCACAAGGTGATGTGATATGTGTGTAAAAATTGAAATTTATGTGTTATATATGTAATTGCATAGGATTTGAGTGGTATGGATACAGGCACATGAGCGATTATTGCGTGCGAAGAGCGCACGCAAAAGCTACGTGTTTTCTCCGATTACAGCCGCACATCACTGCTGACCTACTGTCATACAGCCGCGATGTGCGGCTGTGATCGGAGAGCGCACGCCGCTCTGCGTGCGCTCTCCGCACGGATTTA
>NW_018164444.1:74833933-74838665 GCF_001263595.1 Phalaenopsis equestris
ATATATATATATATATATATATATTTGTGTGTGTATTTTTGTAAGCATGTATTAAAACTCATTAGTAAACTATCATTAATACTTTAATTGCAAGACAAACAAAATAATTAAATGATAATCTCATATATCTCAATGCTATCTCCATCTAGAATCACATCATTTTGTTAACTACTCTTGCTTTATTTTACTTTTCGCATCTATAGCACCAAATTCTTTCATCACATCAAAAGTATCATCCTTGCTAACTTTTAAAAAGTGAAATGTACCTTTTAATGCACAAGGTGATGTGATATGTGTGTAAAAATTGAAATTTATGTGTTATATATGTAATTGCATAGGATTTGAGTGGTATGGATACAGGCACATGAGCGATTATTGCGTGCGAAGAGCGCACGCAAAAGCTACGTGTTTTCTCCGATTACAGCCGCACATCACTGCTGACCTACTGTCATACAGCCGCGATGTGCGGCTGTGATCGGAGAGCGCACGCAGCTCTGCGTGCGCTCTCCGCACGTATTAATTAGATGGCACAGGGAAGTTAAGCATGCACATGAATAGACCTTTTCACATGCCAAAAGTGTGTATTTTAGCTTTACTATTAAAAAAAATTATCTTACTTATCCACCCCATTGCATAAATTTTTAAATTTTAAATGACCATGCTATATAAAGTTTCCAAAAGAAGAAGGGGGGCATTTACACAAATACCACCCAATTTTAATGTATACTTAGCTAACACATAAACTTTATTTTATTTTATTTTTTGCATTTATATCAGCCCAATCTCTTTTATCATATAAAAAATTTCACCACATTAACTTTTAAAAAGTGAAATACACACTTTCACTCAAAGAAAAATTTGTTGTTCTTCGCACCGCAAGCTTCTGTCAGTTGTCGCCTGCAATCGACTGTCGCCTTCCACTACATTTAACAATGAACCAAACAACTCCAAAGTACTTCAGATACAATACATTACTCTAGGTGTGTGAGTCAATCCAAGTTGTGAGCCGGCTCGAGCTCAACTCTAGAAGTAGCTCGTCAATTGAGCTCGATGAACTAACAAGCATGCTCAAGGTAGCCCTGAGTTGACTCATTAGCTCGCGAGCCAACTCATTTAAGAAAATATCAATATAAAATATAATCAAATTATATAAATTTTGAAGATTTTATTTTTAAAGAATTAAAAATGTTTAAAAAATAATATTTTGCATTTATATTAATTGATCTATTATTATTTCTCTCATAATTGCACATTTTATTTGTCATTTTATTATAGCACGTCCTTAAATTAATATTATATAATAAACATGTCGGCTCGAGAACATGTTTGAACTCTTAGACTTAAGCTCGAGCTCGAGCTCGAGCTTAAATTCAATAAAATTAATGAAAGACAAGCTCAAGGTAAGGGGTGGCTCGAGCTTGACTCAGTCTCATTTACAGGTCTACATTACTACTACATTATATTCACATTACATTGCATCACATTTTTTACTTTGCATATCTTAATTCCATTCTAACTATTTTTAATCCCACTTTTTTTATGAAATTGTTTTTACACCACTCAATTTCTATGTATTTACATATGTAGCACATAAACTTTACTTTTTATATTTCATGCTAAGCTTTCCATGCCTGCCACATAAATCTTTCATATGACTAGGGCTGTCATAAAGGCTCGTCTCGTGTTCGATTTGTTGACTAAGCAAATGAGTCGAACACGAATAATTTGTTTGCACTCGATATATAAACGAGTCGAACGCAGACAAAGATTTGTTCGTTCATTTTCAGCTCGTTTTTGCTTGAAATAATTAAATTCACAACAAGGCGACAAAGATTTATAATCATATAGAATTATTATTTTAAAAATAGACTAAAAATGTATTAAACTCAACTGAAAATGAATATTTTAATATAAATAATGAAATTTAAAACTCACCCCCCCTCGTTCAAATCACAAGTCTGCGTGACTATGATTGTCAAAACGACTCATTGTTCGCGAATAGTTCGTGTTCGACTCGCCAAGCGAACAAGCCGAACAGAAACAATGATAGTTTTTAACTAGTGGAATACAAACCGAGTCAGGACTCGCTCAAACTCGACTCGTTTGCACCCCTACATATGGTCTGAAACATATCACCATTTTAATATTAAATGCAAAGAAATTTAGTAGTGGAAAGTATATAAATATACCATTATTATATTACTTGTTCTTTTCTTGCGGTCCACGATGCATTAGTTTTTATTATTAATTAATTAAATCGAAAAATTCAACAAATTAAATTAAATTAAATTAAATTAAAAATTAAAAAAATATACAAGCTACAGCTTCTCCATATGTACTCCATTCCTCCCTTATATATAGAAATACCACAGAACGTAGATGACACTCTGTTATAACTCATATCGGCCATTTGAGGGAGAGGGAGAGGGAGAGGGAGAGGGAGAGGGAGATCGACGTTGCCGCCGCCGCTGATTCGCTTGGTGCAGGTCGGGATCGGGGCTGGATCCTGCCTTGCATCAACTGAATCGGAGGAGGAGAGCGACGATTTTGGGGCTATGGATCTGAGAATCGCGATTTGTTTTCTGTGGAGGTTTGGATTTAATTGGTTAGTAAATCTGCAATTTATACTTGTCTTTTGATTTTTGAGCATGCTGGATTGATTTTGGTTTAAGAGATCAGTGAGTTGAAATGGTCTGTTTCGAATGAATCGGCGTCATTTTGTTCTTTGAAGATCTAGGGTTCCTTCTGCTTTTGTGATGATTAGTTATGAGATTAATTTGGGTGTGGATAATGCGGGTATTGAACCCTAAATTGTTTGTTAGTTAGACCCGACCAGTTTAGAGTGTATGGAAGAGAGAGAATTAGAGAGAGAGAGGCTTTAGAATTTTGTTTGCTATTTACAAATCAGCCTCCCTTTTTCATCCATTTTTCAAATTCTCACTCAAATATAAAAAATTCATGGTAAAACCCCAACCCATAGTTTTCATTTTAACCAAATTCTCAATGGTTTGATGGTGGCACGTGTAAATATATCGGTTTGATAGTTAAAAAAATCATCTTAATGGTTAATTTGAAAATATGAATGTTGATCAAAATTTATTTCTAAGCATTTCAAGGAAGATTTACATAAAAGATTTGGTTTTCAGTTCATTCAATTAAAAAAGAACTAAAATCAAACAAAACCAAACTTCAATATTTTTGAAACCAAAACCAATTTTTTTTTTTTTTTAGCCGTATCATATCGACCAAATCAACTCTGGTTCAAGTTGCTGGTCATTGATTGACCAAAGTTCATTTTCTTTATTGCCAATATATTGAATCTAGAGTTATATTGAAAGAAAATTGTTCATAGGTATGTTTATATAGAAATATATGCTTGAAATCTGTCTAAAGTTAACGTATATGATGGAGAATTTACAATTTTTCATCAGTGGTTTTTCACCAGCTGGTTATTTATGAATATGCTGGTGCTAACATTTGGAAAATGACAAAATCTTTTTTTTTTTTTTAATTTTGATTATGATATGATAATATATATACATATATACATGCATCTGATTGTCCTTTTCCGCTTGGGCTTTTTCCTTTCTAATAAAGGTAATATTTTGTAAGGATATTTGCAAGCATATCACAAAATTCATTTGTAACTTCATATTTATATTTGGTGTCATGAATTTATGCCTGAAAAGTTGTATTATACTTTTACAAGGTAAACATAAAAATCTGAGTTTTATGCATGTAAATATAAAATTTTATGTGCCAGTGGATCTTATCCAGCAAGTGACTAATTATTATGCTACTTGTGGTTAGTTTTGGAATCCGGGCCTATCCCTTTTCTATCACATCTCATTGTTCTAAAGTTCAAATTATTGGTACTAAGGCGCTTTATATACTTTTTTTAGGCTGACATATGTCTCCAATGTGAGAATACCCCTCACCCACCTAGATTTATTAACTTAAATTGAAAAAAGTAGCTTTTAAGCGAAAATTTTGAAATGGTTCTCTAAAATTAGTGATTGGCCTCCTTTTAGTGTTTGGCTTTTCTTATATAAAACTGATTTGTTGTCAGCTTTAAGAAACTGTAATGTCCATGCTTTTCACATATGGCTTTTTTTTCTTAATGTGAGTGTTAACTCAAGTTAAGATAATAACCCTAAGGAGAAAAGTATCAAAATAGTCCCATAGCTCTTTGTAATGGGTTATTTTAGTCCCAGAGCTTTAAAAATGTCAATTTAATCCCTAAATTCTTCTTCTTCTTTTTTTTTGTTTTTATTTTGATATGACACAAATAAATATTTATCATCCAACACGAATCTCAATGCAATCTTTTAAATAAGAAACATTTAAACTTTAATTAAAAGTCATCCAGAGTTTTGATTTTAAAAAAATTATAATCAAATTGATTGACTCAATAAGACGGACCTAATGATATGAAAACTAGCCCGATCTGGGTCAAATCAAGCCCAAATCAAGTAATTGAACCGCACTTAGAAGATTTTCAGACATATTTGAAAGATCAAACAATTGTTAAATATGGCAATTTTATACTTAAATCAAGCGTCTTGACAAGACAAATCCAACGAGCCCAAAATCACTCAATTCCGACATCATTAAGGCCCTCAAATGTCCATTAAACGAAACATGATTGAGGGAAGCTCTTCGGACTGTCCGATCAAAATAGTTCATATTCATATTTTAATTACACCCAGAACACTGTAAATAGACCTCTACT
>NW_018164444.1:74839678-74873979 GCF_001263595.1 Phalaenopsis equestris
GGGGGGGGTCTTAGAGTTTGAGAGAGAACTTGATGCTTTAAGAAGAAGCCGAATTCCAGCACCGTCGTTGACCGTCGTCGAACACCGTTGACCGCCGTCGACCACCGCTGTTCGTTGTCGACCATCACCGATCGTCGTCTTCTGACCACCGTCGACCATCACCGATTGTCATCAACAATCGCTGATCAGACGCCGTAAGTCAACGTCGTAACTTAAAAAATCTAGTAACTCTCTCCCATCTTTGGGATAAGAGCTCATCACTACGGTCCTTATGCCAACTACGACTAATTTAATCATCAGCTCATGCAGCTCCCGCCTCCGGCCCCGCGGCCTACAGACCTCATTAATACTCGCCAACTACCGTCTACGTGGTTCACAACTCGTGCAGCTACCGACTCTAGCTCCTGCGGCCTGCGGTCGTCATTTCATACTCGCCTCTACGACTTATGTGGTTCATAGCTCGTACAGTTCCCGACTCCAGCCCCCGCAACCTACGGTGTCAATCATACTCGCCACTACAGCCTATGTTGTCCACAGTTTTCGCAACTTCTTACTACAGTTTCTCTAGCCAATCAGAGCTTATGGAACAACTATCTACAACACTCATGGTGGACTACTACATCCGCAACAATCAATAATGATCATTGCAATCTACTGTCACCAAGAACTGCAATCAGATTATAGTTATATAACTTTGTAATTTCACCTTCCCTAATTTAGAAAAAGAACAAACATGTGTACTCATCATTCATAGTGAATTATTTCAAATGAGCTAAGCTTCGTGGTTTTTCCCCTTTTAAGAGTTTTCCACGTAAAAAATTGAGGTGTCTCCTGCTTACTTCTCTTCTATTTTCTGTGTGTGTTGAATTCTCGTGCAATGTTAAGATGATAATTCATTACTCTACCGTCACAAATTTTCTGACACACATCAAATATATATCTAAACTTCGGGCCACCGGGAAACCAAAGTAGTTTCGGTGTAAACAGAGAAGTTGGAGATTGTTGACGAAATTGTTTTCAGATGTCACGTTCATGTGAAGTGAGTTGGAAAACTGACTAATTCTTCCGGCCCTTTTTGACCAACATATGTCAGGTACGCGAAGAAATCTGCTTCCCTAATTTTGTCTCTCATCTTTTCTGCTTTTTTTATTCTTCTCTAATTTTGTCCTCTAGAAATTTTTTTTTTCTTTATATTAATAAATTCAAGAGTTGATTATAATGGCGGTTTATTATTATTTTTTTCTTATAGAATTTCTTGTCCTTTTTTTTGTTCGAGTCGTTATTGTTTAAAATATAAAATAATTTAACATAATTATATATAAAAAAATTATGATATTTTAAAAAATTAAAATTTATAAATTATAAAATATAATAAATAAATAATAATAATATATTAATATTCTATATAATAATATACTAATATAGATACTATATTATTTATATATATTAATATTAAAGATGCCAAACAGGCTCGTCGTTCGAGAACAACTCGTGTTCGGCTCGTGTTCGACTCGTTTGTTAAGAAACAAACACGAACAGTGACTTCACGAACAATTTCGAATACGAGCTTATTTCAAACAAACTAAATTTCAAACGAATCGAAAACTATATATGACCCATAAAAATAAAATTCTCCAGCAAACTCTCTTCTGTTTTTTTTTTTTTTTTTTTTTTTTTTTTTAAACGAGCAGAATAATTCTAGCCATATATTTCTATTATGCAGATAAAGAAAGCTTTAGTTCACAAGTGGTTTTCTGGAACAATCTTGCCAAAATAAAATAACAAAAAGAAAATTTGCATGTCCAGCCTACAATTCTTATATATTTACATATGTCACACTTAAACTACATGTGACATTAGAGATCCAAGTGTTATGTGTGTAAATATAAAAGTTTTAAAGGGCGAGATATGTAAATACATAAATTGTTAGAATGCTTGGTCATCAAATCTAAATTACATGTATTGTTTTAATTTAAACACATCATTGTAGAGGAAGAGCCTAAATACTCTTTTTTTTTTGGGTGGTGAAGTAAGAAATTAGGGTGGGGGAAATAAAATTAGACTTGAACGCACAAATTGGTTTTTGAAAATATTAAAGGGGCATTTACAGACATAGCACCACCATTCTTATGTAATTACATATCTCATTCCTAAACTTTTAATATTTACACACAGAAGACTCAAATCTTCGCATTATTACCATTTTTTAAAAGTCAATTAGACATTTTCATTCAAAAGTTTTAGAAGCCATATTGCAATGTATGTAAATATCAAAGTTTAGGTGACGCGGGTGTGGGAGTATTCCCGCGCAGATGGGGAATAGCCAGTCGGCTGAACCGGCTAGCATAGGGCACTGGTCCACGTCACTGCTGGACCGGGTGGCTTTCAAATATCAAAGTTCAGGTGACTGTCGATTCCCCTCTCTATTCTTTTCCTTTTCTGTTAGAGAACCCTCCTTTGTTATTTCCCCCCATTGGAGTCTTTTTAAGTGTTGTTTTTTGGAATTAATGTCAGTTTTGCATGTGCTTTTTGGTTTCAGATTTTTTTCTTAGTGTTCTCCTCTGCCTGCTAGGGTCGTATCCGAAGATAGGTGGTGCTTCAGTTGTATCCTGCTCCAAGGTGGTGTTGCATCTTCCTCTATCATTTTCCCCAATCCTTCTCCTCCCCTTCCTGTTGGGTAATGTGGAGACCTGATCCACCGAAATTTAATTAGCTTCCTAATTACGAATCTCACCTACCGCTCACATACCACATCCCACCTACCGCTCACCTACCTCACATCCATCTCCTACCTACCGCTCTCATGGTTTCTATAAATAGCCTCTTTTGGCTTCAAGGAGAAGCCAAGCCAAGCCCTCTTGAGAGCTAAGAGAAAGAGATGAAGGGAGAGAAGAAAATAAAGATTTTCTTGTAAACGTCGAGGCGCTCCACGGTGTAATTTCTCAAAGAAATAAAATTCTCTGCAGCTCCGTGAACGTAGGCAAATTTGCCGAATCACGTAAATCCGTGTGCAGCTCTGATGTTTTTCTGCGTGCAATTTTTCTCATTCCATTTTTCACTTTATTGTCGTCGTTTTTCACAACACTTCCCTCTAGCCGCCTGCCTCCCCAAATCATTTAGCTCCTCTACCGCAACCTCCTCTTAGCCATAACCTACCGTCCAACCCTCTCTACCAGTTTCTATCCCCTTTGCTGCTGGTCTTGCTGTCCAGCTCTCCCGACCGCCCACCTGCCTCCTACCGGTCATCTACAATAGTTCCCCTTGTTGTCTGGCTTGTTCTCCCATCAACCAACATCCTTTTCCACCCCTCCCTATAGTTTTCCCTGCTACCCCACTCTCCCAATCCCCAACAAGCCACCAACCAGCCTTCCAACCTGCTCGACAGCCCTCCACCTTCCCCCTTACACCTTGCCGCCTTATCGATGCTAACATAGCCCTCATATTGGAGATTGATTTGTTATTGTATTTCCCCTTTCCGTTTGTGTCGTATTGTAACACTAATTCAGGGTTAATAAAAATTTGCTTTCGTTTCCGTTGATTTCATAACTAGTTCCAGTATCATTAGGTCTTAAGGTATGTAAATACATAAAAATTGTGTGCTATGTATATAAATTTCCCAATATTAAAATAATCATAGAGATAAGAATACCATGATTAGTGATTTAGTAAAGATTGATCTACATTTGCAGAATAAAGAGATAAAAAATTCAAACAAAAAATATAGTAAAATTGAAAAGAGTTGACAAAAAGATATCAAATCCTCTTATCAACATTAATGTGTAGTAGGAAATACCCCACTAAAATTGGAACAATTATTTTCATATAAGGAGAGAAATAGAATTATTCACTGAATAAATCTCCAAGGGTCTGTATGAGAATGGACTAAGCAAATTTACTAAATCATGCCAACATCAGGATTTGATAATTCCAAAATTTAACATATTACACCTTAAATATGCTAAGGATAAATTTTAAAACTAATTGCACAACCATAAAGACTAAAGATATACCCAATATGAGATCTTCGTTCAGGATAAACATAATCTGAATCAAAATATCACCTAACACTACAATCAGATCCATGCATATCATAAGGTGTCTGCCTTTCTATTTCCCATTATATACATCCTTAAGAAACTTCTTTGCAGCACTAAAATCATTCATGTCCAATGATGTACTCAAATGAACTTCCATTTTTCAAGATTTGTGATATATTTCTCACTATAATTAGCATATAAAACAGAAGATACACATAAAATCTATGTGGAAGCTGTCTGATGTATATAACATGAAATTTTCACTTTTATAACATTGCCTGAATGTGCTTTATGCCTTGTAAGAACTTCTTTAGTATACCCCTAATTCATTGTTAATGAAACTTCAAACTTTAATGGTAGTTTCATGCTAATCTCCACCAAATAGGCATGGAGAAAAGTCATCTTCATATCCAGTCATTCTAACTCTAGGTCTAGTATTACAACCATTACTTACAAAGTACTAATAAAACTATAGTTATGGCTTATTATCACAAACTCAATCATTAATATCCCCTTGTGCAGCAAATTTGGCCTAGTAGTTGATAGATTTATATGCAATTATATGGTCTAGAGTTTAAAGCCTAACACATATAAGTGTATGCGTGAGTTAAGTATAATAATAATAATTTCCCAAAAATCTTATATATCATGTTATTATCCATGCACCACAATATACTAATAAAGGTAGCAAGATGCATGTTTATCATTAACCTCGAGGTGTGAAAATCTCAATTTTAACATGAAGTCCCAAATCTACCAATTGATGAAATGTCCCACTCATTTTTACACTTTATCAAGACCAATGTCAGTCAAACGATCAAATCATTTTTCAAAAAATCTCATTACACAAAAGTTACATTTTCTTTTCTATCATATTTTTGACATAGTTTTCATCATATGCAGTGCAAATCTTAAGGTTGACATGGATGCACATCCATGCTTCCCTCCACTCATAATATTGTTATGTCCACATTGGCACGAGACTTTTTAAATCTATATGATCAAAATAACTTCTAGAAGTCATTTTGATCATATAGGTTTGAAAAGTCTCATGCCATATAAGTCTGCATATGGGTATTTCTAGAAATTATTTTTAGTCATATTTTACATAATTTTCAAAACTGATGTGGCATAACCATGCAGACAGCAATTAGAAACTCCAACAGCCTATTTTAATGTCCTAAGCACCCACATTTATGCAATAAAGATAAAATCCCAACCGGCGAACATTTCAACTCGAGCAACAGACTTGATAACTAGCAAGTTTCCACCATTAAGGCAACTCTATCTATTCCTTTGGAATTTTTTTTTCTACACACACATACACACATCCATCCATCCATCCATCCATCCATCCAATTCTCTTTAAGCGAAAAATAATGAAGTGGTCCAAATAGCTGCGCTATACCAAGAGTCTTCATTTCTCAAGCTATGCTAAAGCATCCTATCAATTGAAAATTATAAAAGCCATATCAAAATGGCGAACCATTTATTGACATAAGATGACATTTAGTATAGACTACAAGGCATTTAAGTTTTATAAAAAAAAAAAATAACCCCGCCTAATATTATCTTATATTCACATTTAAATGTCATACAATTCATACTAAATGTCTTCTAATATAAAAATAAATCTTTCTATACTGATGTTTTTTTCCTTTCATGCTGTCATTCATGTCTTCAGAGGTTTTTCAATCCAACATTGCATCCATTTTACAATGAATTTATTCTTGGGGCATTTACATACATAGCACATAATTCTTACTTATTTACATCCCTCACACCTAAACTTTCATATTCACGTGCATAGCACTCAAATCTTTAGTATCACATGAAAAATAGCACTATTACCACTATTTAAGAGTAAAATATACATTTTCATGCATAGGTTTAAAATACCAAAGTGCTATGTATGTAAATATGAAAATTTAGGAATTTAGGTAAATATGAAAATTTAGGTGTGAGATATGTAAATACATAAGAACTGTGTTCCATGTATGTAAATTTCCCTTTATTCTTTTATAATACTCTAGGCCAAATAATCAAGCGATGAATCATCTTTCATTTGATCCTTAATCCACTATTTTTACTGCAGCTTGCAGCAATTAACATCAGCAAGAAACAGGACAACTAGACACTTATTTTGTCCCCCTTTTCTTCTCAAATTCTATACAACTCTATCATATTCACAACCTAGACACTTATTTTGTCCCCCTTCTCAAATTCTATACAACTCTATCATATTCACAAGGAAAAAAAAAAACTTATTGTTCATTAATATTATGTGACATGTCACTTTCCTAATCAAACAGTTCAAATCAAAGAATATCACTTCTTTTCCGACAATACCAGCTACCACTACAGTCATGAAGATAAAAAAATTCAACTACTAACACTAAAATATAGTCAATGTTCGTCAATTTGTATAAGATGCATTTCGTACACAAATCATACTGCATTCTAGAATAAAAGCAAAGATCAAACTAGAGTCATATAAAGGACTCACACCCAATACACTTGAATGGGCAATCTTGTAATAAAAACAAACAATGAAACTGCTAGAACTGCAAAATTAAGAAATAAAAAGATGGAATAAATAAGGTTCATGTTCCTTCCTATCAGTGACTGAAACTCTACTCATTTTTTTCATTTGTATGGAAAAATGCACAAATTGAAATTTCAAACTGCAACATCAACAGACAAAAGATCGCCTGAAAATTTTGAAAATAAAAATTAGATATGATTGTAAAAACTTCGGAGTTCAGCAAGATAATAGTAATTTACTGATGTTGCAACTTACCATGCATGGATTTGATAAAGCTGTCCAAATCTGATAAGAATAAATCACCTTGCATGGAAACAGGTGAAAGAGTCTGATAAGTGAAAAATGAAATATGATGCCGATCAGGATCATTTCTCGGCTTTGCAGTTTCGATGACCCTAATGCAGACATCTCTTTCATGACACTGGAAATTACCCTGACAGGCAACACTCAATCCACGATCCCAGGCTGAATTGAGAATCTATAAATTTTGGCATTAATAATGTGCTTGGTTAGAAATCAGGAAAAAAAATAATAATAATAAGAGGAACTTACATAAATACCACCCAATTCCTATGTATTTACGTACCTAAAACTTAAATTTTTCTGTCATATCACATAAAAATTACCACCATTTTAACTTTTAAAAAGTGAAATACATCTTTTCATGCAAAAATAAGGTAGTGTGTATGTAAAAAATGAAGTTTAGGAGTAGGTGTTAGAAAGGTAAACCCATAAGCATTGAGTGGTATGTAAGTAAATCTTCTAAAAAAAACACGTACAGCAGAACTTTAGGCGCATAAAATGTATAAAGAAATCTACTAACTTCACCTGCCAACTCTGACCTTCTGGGTCAGACCAAGCTTCATCAGTCTCGAGCAAAGAACCCGGTGTTTGACTAACCAAGGTAAACTTTATCGTTACAAAATGCTTCTTAAGCAAATCAAAAACTGGAGAATAACCATCCTGATTGGTAGGATTATAATATCCTGCTGTTAGTTCTGCAGCATGGCTTGATGTTCTATACCACCAATAAATTGATGGAATCTGCACAGGAATTCAGTAAGGAAGATCCCCAATAAAAGAAGATATGAATTTTCCAACTGTGTCAAATAAAAGAATTCTCATGCAAAATTTACAAATCCAAGAACACATTTTGCATCACAGTTGGCCATGCTGATGGTGTAAAATGAAAGATGGCGCTGTCATACTGTAGGCACCCTGCCCTGCCTAACATTCCCTATAGACTCACTTAACTTGATCATAAATGCTCATTCTTGTAATCATCAACATTTAGAGTTATTTTATAAAGGGGCATTTACATACATACCACCCAATTCCTATGAATTTACATATCTAACACCAAAACTATAATTTGTACATTTATACCACCCAAATCTTTTATATCAGATAAAAAATACCACCATTTTAAATTTTAAAGAGTGGAACACAACTTTTCATGCATAGGTAAAGTGGTAAGTATGTAAAAATTGAAGTTCAGATGTCAGCTATGTAAATAAATATGTAAATCTTCCTTTTAAAATCATAATGTTCCTATCAAATGACCTTAACAAGGCTGGTAAATATTAAAGACCAAGTATAGAGCTTTATGATAGATCAGAAAGTAAGAACATACCTTTACAACTAACTTTGTTCCTTCAAAGGCAAGGCTTGCAAGAGATAGTACTTGATCAGCATGGTCGAATAGGGTTTGTGCATACCAACGAAGGAAAAATCGTCCGTAGTAGCTGTCATATTCGCCACGATCACAGAAGAAGCCCGTTTCGTGAGGCCTTGAGTTATAATGGCCAGCATTATTAGGGCCCCTCGCCCAAAAAGAGTGTCCACGAATCCTGGCAGCTTTTCGCAGATTCTGCTGCATATACTTGTCATAGCACTGCAAAATGAAATCGAACAAGGGACTCATAAGAAAGATCAAAATTGTGAGAAGTACATGGGAGTCCAAAAAATCCAAATTGGTTATATAGAAATAATGATCTGTATCCATTAGTTTAAGGGGTTGTTTGGAATTAATTTTATTTTTTATTTTTTTTGTTTTTATTTTATTTTGATTTGAAACAAATCATGCTTGACATATTTAATTAAGATGTGATTCTTTTTAAAAACAAACAAAACACCAAAATATTGTTCTGAATATTTTCAAAAATATATTAATTTATTTCTAAAAACAAAAAAAAAAAACCTTGTAAAAAACACAGTGAGAAAATATATATTTTTAAATTTTAAAAATAAAAAATAAAATTGATCCCAAGTAAGCCCTAAGCTTTCTGAATTGATGGACACCCATTATTAGATATATGGGGCTCAACCTGAACCCCAATGTTCCAAAATCTAAAAAGTAGCACCATAGTTTATGAGTATGTGGCTCTCACGATTCATGATGGCTTCTATCATGGCCAAGCAAGATCTAAAGAAGATTATTTACACAAAAGATTCATGGGTTTGAGTGGACTCTTGATTTTGACACTGGACAATGTTGAAAGCTTTGATTTGAAGGAGAGTTATGTAGGCTTTCAAACAAGGAGAAGATTATTGAGATCTATGTAATAGTGAAAATTAGTCCTTCATTGGATGTGAGCAAGAGTTGGATTCTTCATATATTCATAGTAACTAGTACATATTTGCTTAAGCTTCTACGATGACGAGTATCCAAATACTGATGGGATCAACTTAGATCCTTAGGAGTTGTTTGGGATCACTTTTAATTTTAAGTTTTTTTTTTTAATTATGTTTTGATTCTGAAACAAAACATGTTTGCTTATTTGATTAAAATATGATTTTCTTTAAAAACACTAAACACTTTGTTTTTAAAAACAAAAAATAAAAACATATAAAAAAACACATTAAACAAATATGGCTTTAAAAATAAAAAAATAAAAATAAAAATATAATTTATAAAAAATGAGGGTAATATGTTTTAGATTCCACTCTACTAACAAAAATAAACTATTGGCTCAGAAATTAAATCTTAATGCCACACTAAGGTTGGTAAAAACAATTTAAGGAAAAGTAAATTAAGTTGCATATAGTTCAAAGCTAGACCATATAACTAATCGCAGCATGATTAAGAAATTTCATGAAATACCTGAAACTCACCAATACCAGGGTATCTCCACCCTATCTTTTCTGAATGTGAAGGAAATCTCAGCTCACCAGAAGCACCAAGTCCAATTTCAATGGCAGAAATTAGGTCCTCCTTAAATAAGTCATCAAATTCCATCCTGAAGCTTCTCATGAAATCAAAATAAACCTGCACATATTGATCATACTATAAAACTTAAATTTGCAAAAACATGCACAAAAGCTATGGATTTTTACAATGTAGAACGATATATGCCAAAAGGATGATAAATCAACCATATAAGAAGCACCGGCAATTACCTCAATGCCAGTTCTCCCTTTTAGGACGCGCTCTTTATCAATACCCCAAGAAAGACATTCCGTGTTTCTCCTTCCTTCGTGGTCTGTAAAAAATATATCTTGATTATCTTGCCCGATCTCCAGGATCCATTTGGGAAGAGGAATAACCATATCACCAGATTCTTTTCCACCATATTCATGAAATGCCAGTACAACCTTAAAATGAAAGGAAAATATTAAGGAAAATTTATATGTATACCACTAAAGTCTTATGTATTTACCTATCAAACACCTAAACTTCAATTTTTACATACATGCCACCTTCCCTATGCATGAAAAGTATTTCAATTTCTAAAAGTTAAAATAATGGTGTTTTTGTCTAATATTAAATATTTGGGTGGAATAAATGTAAAAATTAAACTTTAGGTGCAAGGTATGTAAATACATAAGAAGTAGATGGCATGTATGTAAATGCCCCAAATAGCAAACGTTCCGGAACTCTTAGAAAATGTAATTACACGTACAAGGAAAAAACTGGTTCATGCAGTTTTGATTGACCAACCACTTCTATACATGATCCGTGAGAACTGCGTTGGTAATCTAAATGGCTTAAATAATCATGTTACCTTTAAATACAGAGTAACAAAGAACGAGCAGATGGTAGGTAAGGTTCAATTTTATTTTCATTGTCCTCATCTTTTGGTTAAACATTACGACGCGGGTGTCGCAGCTCGGGAACGGAACATAAACCTCCCACACGTAAGCGTGTGGAGCGCCTGCTCGCCTGGACCGGTTCAGTCCAGACGTGATAGTTTTGTGGAGTGTTGTCCGGCCCTTGGGCCCACTCCTATTTATCCTATTATTATATATTTATGTTTATGTTGTTCTAGGACTAATTTTTCGTGTGTTTTTTGTTGTGAAGACAGTCAAAATCTCCAAGTCATCTCTTCTAGGGTTGTATACAACAACTTCTGATGTGGTGATTATCCTCAACTTTCCCATCCTCCGCAACCTTTCCTTTGCTACTGCCATTTTCCTCCCTGTTGCAGCCGCCAAACAACCCATTTGAACTGTTTTCTGCAATTTGCCTATGCTGCCAGCTTCCAAAATCCTCCTCTTATTATCTCGTTGTTTTCCAGTTGTTTCCATCTTATTCTCGTGTATTCTTGCCCATAACAACAAACCTCCACCGTCATGTCCTTCATCCCTTGCAATCTCACCCCATCCCTACCTTGTTGCCGCCTCTCCAAGCCCGCTAATGGCCACCACCACCACCACCCGAGATATACCATACTCGTGTGTCATGTTGTTGTTACTTCGTTTCCGTATGTTAAGTGTAACCGCCTATTGACTTTTTAAGTAATAATATTTGTTTGTTTATTATTTTTGCTCAGGTACTATTTGATCAGAGCTAATCTAACCTTAGTCCTATCCTAGGATTTCTAGAATCCACTAATAACCAACCCTATCTCCATTCAACACCATTCGCCTTTACTAATTTTTTCAAACCGGCCACCCAAAAATTTTCTTTTCCACCCTACATCAACCATACACACCATTTCAACCCTCCGGCCTTAAACCCTAATCATGCCACCGAGGAGACAATCGTCAAACACTGATAAGGAGTTTACCATAGAAGAAATGCATTGGGAACTCCTTCGTGTACAACAAAAGCTCACTGATATTGAGGAAAGGATTTTTTTTCTTAAGCCCCCACCTGCAATAGCAGAACCTATCAGTGGAAGAGTACACAGCAGAGTTTATGCAGCTTAAGCTGAAAAATGATCTGACTGAGCAAGTTGAGCTCACGATAACCAGGTATTTGGGAGTTTGAAGCCCACTATTGACAACGTGATTCAACTACAACCTTACTGATCCTTGAGTGACATTCAAACCTTAGCATTGAAGGTGAAGAGACAACAGAAGCAAAACAGGTACCCACCGCCATTCAGATAACCACCCACAGTTTGAGACATCAATAGGACGTCGAAGGCAGTTGAGAAACCTTGTCAGCAAAATAATAGAGCTAACCATAGTGAGAAGAAGTTTGAGAAGAGCAGTACACCCACTACAGTCCCAGTCATAAAATATTTTAAATGTCATGATTTTGGACACATTGTATCCAATTGGTCGATGAGCCGAGTTGTCGCCTTCACCGAGAAGGATGCAGTGGAAGAATTTAGCGAAGAAGAGACAACTAAAGAAAATAGTGAGGAGTAACAACTTCCACAAGATGAGGCCAAGACGTTTGTAGTTCGACGGGTTATACCGACTGAGGCTACGAGAGATCAACAGTGGTTTTGCCACAACATATTATACACTCATTGTACTATGAAGTAAAATGTATGCAGTCTCATAATCGATGGAGGGAGCAGCAAGAAAATGACGTCTACATAGATGATGGACAAACTGAGTCTCACAACTCAGAGGCATGCCCAACCATATTCTTTGACGTGGTTGAAAAAGAGAACAGAGTTAGTATGGACAAAATATGTCTCATCTAATTTTCAACTTGGAACTAACTATAAGATCAGGTGTGGTCTGACGTGGTGCCATAGATGTCTACCACTTTTTGTTGTGGAGACTGTGGCAATTTGACCACAGGGCTCAGCATGATGGGTTCAAAATACCTACTCCACCAAAGATGACAAGCACACAGTTCTACTATCTGCGAAGTTCAAGATTACAGGTGTCATTGCCGGCAGAGAAGCAACCGTACAATCAATTTTGGTGATAAAAAGGAGAGCAGAACATGAGAGTCAATTTCAGCACAAGCCAACTAGTACAGAGAGAGTTTTAGGACGCCATTTTCAACAGCTTAATGTTATGGTCGCCGACGTTCAGAGAGATTCAGTTTGCCCTTACTTCATATTAGGTTGAGTCAACCTGGGATTGCTTTGGGAGGATTCGACAGAATATACGTGCACACAGTCTCACTTCAGTTCCGTAGTATACCCCCAGAAAGTTGGATCAATAAGGATGGCTGCTTGCAAGTGGCGAAAACTCCTAAGGTGTTTTGGGAGATAGTACAACAAATATTAAGATCCAGGTGCTTCTAGGGCTGCAGTTAAAAATTCTTCAGTCTCGGGAGGTTACAACAGTGTCGTCACCTTCAACATTCGAACAAAAGTTTCGACGAACAAGGTCGAAACTCCCCCCTCGGGAGATTGGCATGAGCATCTCCCGCTTGGGAGCGGGAACCGGGCCTCTCAAGTGTAAGCGCTCAGAGTGTCATCTTGTCTGGACCGGTTCAATCCAGACTTTCTTGTGTTGTGGAGTGTTGGTCGGCTCTCAAGCCCACTCCTATTTATCTTATAATTATATATTTGTATTTATGTTGTTTTAGAGTTAATTTTACATGTGTTTTCTTTCGGGACAGCCGTTAGCATCTCCAAGTCTTCCCTTCTAGGGTTGTATCTAAGGGCAAGTGATGATTCGGTTGTATGTCATTACAAGATGGTGATTATCCTCAAGTTTCCCATCCTACGCAACTTTCTCTCAATTACCATTGTCATTCCTCCCTGTTGCAACTGTCGAACAGCCCAGCGGGACTGTTTTTCTGCAATTCACATCCGTTGTCACCTTCCAAAATTCGTCTTCCTCGCTATCGCAACCATTCCAGCGCCACTAACACTTTTTGATACTACCTACCTGCTTTCCAGCCCCCCCTACTGTTTTCGATCACCCACAACTATTCTAACCACCCTTACCGCACTCCTCCATTACCTAGCTGTTGTCCCACCATCTGCCACTACCTAACCGCCATCCCCTTGCCATATCCGGTCACCCATAGCTTTTCCCAACCACTCTCGCCACCCTTCGCCACTACCTAGCTGTTGTCCCACCCATTCCCCGTGTTGTCCGAGTTGTTCCAACCACCCAAACTCATCCCCCGTGCCGCCTTGTTGCCAGTCCAACCACCAGAATCACTTCCCCTGCAAACTAGCTATTGCTCCCCTCGTTGTTTTGTTGTTTTCCAGTTGTTCCATCTTATTCCTATTTGTTGCCGCCTAGGACAGCAAACCTCCACCTTTGTGTTGTTGTTCCCTTGCAGTCCACCCATCCCTACTTTGTTGCCAACTCTTCAAGCCCCTAACGGCTACCACCACCGCCCGAGATCCGGCAACCTACTGGTTTTTTCAGTAATAATATTTGTTTGATAATTGCTAATTGACCTAACTCTGGTGTGACACTAAAAACAATGCAATCTAAAATTAGTGTGTTTTAAGATTGAGAGCATCAAACTCACACAGAAAAAAATGTATAATGATTGCCAAGCACATAAAATGAACATTGATCTACGACATAAATCAATTAAAAATGCAAAACTATCAAACAAAGCACATAAAAGTGAAGCTAATAATGATTTACCCACTTTAATAGCTTTTATTAGAAAACATTGTTACTCCCATTGAAGCAAAAAGCCATTTCTATAGCATAATAATGGTTCCTACTCCATCATCATCATTACCCTTATCTAAACTATTTAAGGTCAACACTGTGAAACCTCCTTGTTTGTTTGTTCCTAGTGAGTGTTATCTAAAAGGTTAAATTTTCTTTTCAAACTATTTTGAAAAGTTTCTATACACGCATCTCGGGTCAAGCCATTTTAATTCCTAATAATGTGGCACTAATTTTATCAACTTGATTAATGGGTGCATGCGATATCCTTCATTGCACATATTCAAACCGCAAGGTCTATTTTCAGTATCTTAATTACAGGTAAGTAAAGACTTTCCTACAATAAAATTATTTCATAATTCATCCTTCCTAGCTTTGCGACATTTATGTTTTAATAATTTATTTTCATTACACTCAACTTAGATATTAACAACTCGTTTACAATGCAATATTTAACACCACCGCCCAAATTATAATTTTATAAAACTTAGGTTTAAGCCCTCATGATATCCTCCTATCACAAACACTCCAAAGGTGCTTCTTTATTTTAACCATCAAGCTTAACAATTAAAATCATATCATCATCCATATCGCTATTTTCTATATAATTGACACAACATACTTAAACTATCACACTTAACAACAATCACCTTATCTTTTAGTAATATTGAATGATAATTGCTAAAATCATGTCAATAAAATTACATATCATATACTCAGTCTTTGTTTTTATTGATTGAAGTGGATGTTTTTTTATTGGAGCTATGTAGGCAAAAAACAATACATCAAACCACTAGGCTTTGAATATCCTTCCCAACCTATGATGTAAAGCTACAATAATTGAAAACTTCTAGGTCAGTCCACAACAATTTTCAATTCATAATTTAAGGTGCAAGAGAAAAGAATAACCTCTATAAACATGTGTGTGAGAAGAGTAACTTCAACAAAAAAATGTTTTACCCATTGAAAACTATAAATAAAATTACCTGCAATTTCAGCTTGAACTCACGAACTATATTAAACAGATCCCTGTAACCAGACCATTGATACTTATGTGGGCTCCAGCCTTCAACAATTCCCCACCAACAATCAACCACAACTCCATCAATATGTAAAGCTTTTAAATGCTCCAATTCTCGACGAACTGCTTCAGGATCAACCAATTGGCAATAATCGTTGATAAAGTTGGGCTAGACATAAGCAAAAAATAACTAATTAAAAGGGGTCTGCCAGCAACTATAGTACATTTAACATAGTAAAAAGTGCTTATTTATGCAGCTGGAATGGGAAAGCAAAAAAGAAATTCTTGATTAGTAATAATATTTAAACTTCAAAGATAAGATTAAAATTCAATTAGGTTCACATTTTCAAAACTATTCAAGCTAATCTGACCTATCTACAAGTAGTCTTGTTAGATCAATTGGAACAGTCAAGGTAGTTCAACCTTTTACAAGATTAGGCGCAGTGAAATAAAGTGTTTTAAAAAAAGTGGTAATGGCAAAAAAAAATATTATAGCATCTATATATCTTCCGAAAAATTTGAAAAAAAAAATCAAGAAAATAGAAACATCAGATTTGGGATGCTCAGAGGATTAGAAGAAAAAATAACTTGTGGAAAGGATGATTGATAAGGAGAGAGAAATCCAATGCATAATGCAGTGTAGGAAGTTGTCCTCAAGAACTTCCCTCTAGGAAGAGAAACTGATGCATAGCAACCTTGGTTCAGATAAATACTTATCCTTTATGTTCTATTGCTTTATTTTCCTATAAGCAATTATAATTAGTTATTAATTACTTAGTTAGTTACAGCCACTTATAATCCATGAGGGTTGTCTCCTTTTCCTGTCTGCTATATATACGGATGGGAAGAAATTCGTAAGCATTGGATCATTTCTGGAAAAAAGGTTTTCCAAAGTATTTCCATTTGTTTCTCTGATTTTAGCTTCTTGCCAGACCATATACCAGAAGTGCGTCCGAAACATGCTTCTCTTATTTTATTTTCTAGTTCTCCAAAGGATTAAAGGTATGAAGAGACAAAAAAGATCTATCCAGAGAAAAAAATAACCATCTCCTGATAGATTTGAAAGGATTTGAACGCTCAATTAAATTTTGTCATCAATCGAAATGAAGATGGAGGAGATGTGTAAAGCAGCACAAAAATCACTTGCAATGAACTGTGGAGGAATACACAATCATTTTTTATGCTATATATATTAAGCCTAGTTATCAAGTTTGAACTAAAATACAGTTCATAAATTTAATGAAGGAGATCTATGCTTTAAAACAGCACAAAAATTCCTTTCACAAAATTGGTAAGAAAGTTGAGACAAAGTGCAACAATTACCACATACAGTTTAGACGACAATATTTTATAATGACAAAAAAACTGTAAGCGAAAGTTTCTAATAATATGCAGCATGGACTCTTCAAAAATCTTTCTGTGTCTGCATTGGACATTTATAGGACCCATACATGCCTCTACACACCCTAAATTGATTCTTATCTGAACAACTAAAAAAACATGTTCTGTTTTATTTGTTTATAAACAAAAAATCAAAAATGGTCTAAACATACTCGTGATACACCGGTGAAACTATGTTTTATTTTTATTTAGCCAGCTTTACAAACTGTGTTTTTTCCTAATGATGACCAAGTTGACAGTAAAGAGCATATTAGCGTTAGCAAGGATGATGATCATTGTGTCAAATGTGTTGGATCCAATTAGTGATACATCAACATACTCATATTTCGTGTGTTTTTGAATATTATGTACTAAATTTTGTGTAGACAATACAGTGTTATATCGACAAATTCATATCAAATGATTAATGTTAATGCGTGTTAATAAAAAATCGGTATACTTATTGAAAAATTAAAGTATAATTATAAGTAAGCCAATTTTAGTTTTTCTTTCATTAATACTAGAGCCTTTTGTTGTGATGCATATGATATTGTACTTGGTGATGATTTTTTATAGAAAATATTAATATTACGGAATTTGATTAAATATTTTATATTAGCAATTTATTAAAGAAATTATGGTATGAGATATTGTGCCATACTAACTTATGACTATGTTGTATCTTTTATGTGTCTTGTCTCAGTGTCCATGATAATTAAAATTAAGATAGTCATAAAATAAGATCATATTAACTTACAGCAAGCATTATATAAACTGGAATGTATGGTGTTCCAACAAAATCACCATCTTGCTCTAAAGCCCCCTGCATTAGCTGCAACAATTTCATAAATAAGAAGGAGAATTTGGTTGGCAAAGTTATATCATTTAATGAATGACAATGCATAAAAAACGAAGGATAAATAGATGATCGAAAGGTTGTATTAAATTGGAGTTTGTTTGGGACAGCTTTCTGTCTGCTTTGTTTTTCAGATTGTTACGAGAGTTTTTTTTGAAAAACTACTTCCTTGCTGTTTTTAGAAATCTCCGTGGTAGGAAGCCGTTTTTTACAACCTAAGTTGTTAAAGTGTGGGGACTGTCACAAAGTTGCGGTCTGACTTTTTTAAAATAAAATAAATTTGTAATAGTCACCGTGGCTTTTTCAACAATAGTTTCTTTTGCAGCAGTTTCACAGATGCTTCTTCAAACAACTGCAGCTGCCCCAAACAGACCACTAAATGCATCATATCTTTACCTGACTAATTAATATTATTGAGATGACTAGCTAGTTATTAAAAAGAAAATTACAAAATTGAATATTTTGAATGTGACAAGTCATTCATAATCTTTTTACATAGGGCAGTTCTTTAATTCTTCATTTAGGTGCAATAAACACTATAAATGTACAAATTTTGTGGTAAATATTCATTCGGATTATACTTATGTGAAGTATTAATAATTATAGTTTGGACGATTTATACACATATCATTCAATCTATTGAATCCACATTTCTAAAATCAAAACTTCAATTTTTACATACATGCTACCTTCCATATGCATGAAAATATGTATATCACTTTTTAAAAGATAAAATAGTGGCAATTTTTGTGAGATATGAAATGTTTGGGTGGTATAAATGTAATAATTAATGTTTAGGTGTCATGTATTAAAACATAAGAATTGGGTAGTACGTATGTAAATGACACTATTTTTTGGGATACAAGTTGATAAAAAAAAAAACGCATATTCACCTGCTCAGCATCGACACATTCGGAGGAGTTGATGGGACTAGAATTATTAAACTTATTGTTCTTAATATCCCTTTCTGCTATCACAACTGAATCAAGCGAAGATGAAGATAAGCCCTCATCAATCTTGAGAAAAGATTGTTGAGAGTCTAAAGATGCTTTGATCGCACGATTCTTCATAGAAGTGGCAGATAAGGGACTCTCTATTGAATGTACTTGGAACGGTGCCTGCAAACAAATTTATTAAAAGTAAACAAGCAAACAATATGTAACACGAGAACAAGTAATAATGAGCACACCAAATGTTATTCTAGAATATCGATTTAACAATAACTTTTATGACTCCTAGCATATCTCCAGACTTTCAATTAATTTTTGGAAATTTTACATAAAGTAGCACACAATTCTTATGAATTTGCATATCTCACACCTAAACTTCCAAATTTACTTATATAGCTCTTTGGTGCTTTAAAAATTTGCATGAAAAGGTGTATTTCACTTTTAAAAAACAATAATAATGTTATTTCTGATGTGATATTAGGTGAGAGATGTAATTGTTACCAACAAATTACAATCCAAGCTCTAATTCTGCTTGTAGAAGATCGGTCGCAGGCATGTGCATGTTTCAAAGTGACTCTTTCATTTCATGTAAGAGTAAGAAGCAACCTTGTGTGTCTAGATCATTTACACAGTATAAATTACTCCTTCATATGGAGAACATCAGCAATATGCAAATTAGTAACAATTACATTAATTATGAGCACATAGAGCATATTGAACTAGATTTTCACTTGATTTGAAAAGAATTCAACAAGCAAATTATTTTTCTTCCTCATATTTCCACAAACCTTCAGATTTTTTTACATATGCACAAACACCATACCATGACAATATCATCAGTTTATTGTAAGCAAGTTGATAACAGCAGTAATTTATCAGAGATATCACTATATCAGCCAGATATATGCCATAATTATTATCGTGCTAATGAACGCTATGGAGTCAATACAATTAAGTAGAAGGGGCAGGATTGAAGCAGATAGAATAATACAATGAGGAAATGAAATTCGATAAGAGTAAACAGGGGAATCGAAAGGAATCGAAAGTACCAATTGAGACGGAGGGTGCGGTGGAGCAGCAGCCGCGTGAGGAGGAAGAATAGGAGGTGGTGGTGGGGTGGGGGATGTCCGGTAAGTCGTGCCATCGAGATCAACGGTCCAACCAGCCTCGCGTGCGAGGGCGGCGAGTACATCGTTCATGTCTGCGCGTGCCGGAAGAGGAAAATTACCATGCTGGCGTAGTCCGGCGAGCATCCGGCTGGTGATCGCACGGCGGTGCCTTTCACGGAGCTTCGTCCGTTCCTTCTCCTTCTCCCGTTCTTTTCTTCCCTTTCCTGGTACGACGGAGGTAGCTGGTGGAGTGGTGGCTGAGCCCACCGCGACGGCCGCCCCGGCCGCGGCCGCACGGGGACGGCGCTGAGGCGGTGGGTTGGAGTAGTGGTCGGAGCTGTGGTCACTGTGCTGTTGATGTTGATCTAGATCTTGTTTCATGCTCATCGCCTCCGGGAACTAAACCCCCCTTCGATTCTCCAGGATCACCATTTCCCTTCCCCTTCCCTTCCCCTTCGCTCCCCCAGTCTGTTCTGCACTCCGAAACTTTTGGGATACTGGGATCACCATTTCCCTTCCCCTTCCCTTCCCTCCCCTTCGCTCCGCCAGTCTGTTCTGCACTCCGAAACTTTTGGGATACTTACACACAGGCTACCCTAAACAATGATATTTACATCCTTACCAGCCTGCTAATTTTTTAAAAACCGAGCTGCGCATATACTTACAATGCCACACATATATAATAATTGAAATTTAAGTGCATAGAAATTTAATGATACGCACGTTAGTCTTTATTTCATAAAAATTTAAACCCAAGCATTAACATAAATGAATAAATAGCCAAATTGCAAGTAATTTGGAACTATTTACACGCAGATCATTGCTCTATAGAATCAAGTTCATGTATAAGAGTCTGTTTTGGGCAGTTACAATTTATTAAAAAAACAGATGTTAAAATATTGAAAAGTATTCTGAAAAGGTCAGACTGCAACTAGAAAGTTGTGACAATTATAAAGATTTTTTTTTTTACAGGTCGGACCGCAACTAGAAAGCTGTCACCGCATCTAGTCAGGACAGTTGGTAAAACAAAATTTTTAGCTGCAGTTTTCTTAAAATAATTGTCAAAACACAGTTTGCCCAAACTAACAAAACGGTGGTGTCACAACGCCATTGCAACACCACTTCGAACGGGCCCCAAATCTTTGGCCGACTTAAAATTCTCACGCTCAAGCTTTTGCTTTTCATCGTAAGCTTTGAGAGAATAATACATACGATCTGGACTTCATACATAACATTATCGTATACCGAGTTCTTTGAATGCATCCAAACTCCGTATATAATATTATTTTTCTGAGCTTGACTACTTCACTCGCTCGAGCACACAAATATATTAAAATTAAGGTTCTCATGAATTTTTTTATAATTAGAACCATACTCAAATAAAATGCATGTTTATATAACAACCCCTAATTAAAATGTAATTATGCCCATAGAAGCTTTTTGAAGCCCATGCGTTTTGCACTCTGAAACATAAGAATAATTTCAACTTCACACTTATTGCATGAATGCCCCTCGTCCAACCTTCAAAATTAACCACCACGGTTCTATAAATAGCACATTCCGGAGCCTTTAATGATAAGAATTAGAGGAGTTTTATTCCTTAATTAGGAGCTTAAAATGAGATTAAGGATTTAATCGTTTATACTTTGCGGCTTGGAAGATGAGAGTTGGAGATAATTAAACCCCTTAATTTAAAGGGGTTTAGTTATCTCCAATATCTTACCTTCCCTGAACTCAACAATGGCGGCTTCAGATTTTGATTTTGATTAGTTTCTTGAAATTCAGAATAATTCAATTTTGATTTAATGCCTTTATTTTCATTGAATCGCAGCAAATTAATGTTGGGATATTTATATAAATAACACCTAGTTCCTATGTATTTACATGTCTAGCAACTAAACATTACTTTTTACATTTATACCTCTCAAACATTTCACATCACAACAAAAGGCCTAATTTTTCTGTGCGGACTACTGACGTAGCTCTACATGCCGTATAGGTTATTTCTGAGTTATTCAGGTTATTTCTGGGTTATTTTCAATAATCCCGAAATAAGTCATAAATAACCCGCGATCTTTATTTTTGGGTTATTTCGAGATTATTGAAAATAACCCTGAAATAACATGAAAATAACTCAGAAATAACCTCCACGACACGTGGAGCAACGTCAGGAATTCAGACAGAAAATGCGCTTAATAAAATACCACAAATTTAATTTTTTTTAAGTAAATTACACCTTTTGGTGTTATTTACATAAAAATTAGAGGGTTATTTTTACTGGTTTTTTGTTTTTGCAATTTATTAAATAATGTATTACTTTTGATTCTTAAGAAAAATTAAATTACTATTTCTTACTTAATTTGTTTAAATGAAAATTTTTATTTAATTGGTTTAATAATTTATCAGTTAATAATTAATGGATACATTGTATTATGCTAATTAATGAATAATAAAGTAATGATATATGAATTAGTTTAATAAAATTCTTTTTTAAAATTTATCTATGTTACTAAATTACTAATTACTATGAAATTGAAATATTATCTTTTTACAAATTAATGAATAATAAGTAGTAATTGATAAATAGTTAATTTAAAATTTCAATTATTAATTTCTAATAAAACTTAATTATCCTTAAACCTATTTAAATTAATAAACTGAAAAATTAACTAAAAAAAACTTGAGAAATTTAACCGGATTTATAAAATCCAAATTTATAGAATTATCCCCCAGTTTGAGCAGTCCTCCACTCTCTCCCCTTCAATGCTCTCTTACGCCGCGCCGCCGGACTTCATCACCTCTCATCTGTCTCTCAAATTCCACCATTTTCTTCCCAACCAACTTCTCCTCCATCGCCTCCATTCTTGCGTCTCAGAGGTTGCTGCGTTCTCCTCAAAAACCCCTCCTGGAAAACCCATCCAGGCGGTCTCCAAGGGAGGGCAATGGGACTCCATGACCGCCCGCTTCGCCGGAGCTTCTAACATCCCCTTTCTTCTTATTCAGATCCCACAGATACTCCTCAATCAGCGAAACCTAGCTTCTAACAACTCCGCTGCTCTCTTCGCTGTTCCCTGGCTTGTGAGCTCTATGCTCTTCAGTTAATGCTGATTTATCTTTTTATTAATGTCCAATCTTTTTTGAATTCCATCATACATAATTGAACAGATTTGACTATTTCTCACTCTCACTAGTCTTAAATCTTGAAACAATTAGCTAAACAAAAATTAAGTTTTTGGGGCATTTACATACATGGACACAATTCTTATGTATTTGCATATCTCACACCTAAACTTTCATATTTACACATACAATACTCAAATCTTTACCACTTTTAAAATATGAGTGTTATATCTACACATACAAAAATAGCACTTTTACCATTTTTTAAAATAAAATACACCATTTCATGATGCATAGGCCTAAAGCACCAAAGTACCATGTGTGTAAATATAAAAAGTTAATAAATACATAAGAATTGTGTGCTAGGCATTTAAATTTCCTTAAGATATAAGAAGATTTAACATTTGTCATGTCAAACAATTTTCGTATTTTAATCCCTCTTAAGCTTTACTAAATCCAAAATTTTCAAAATTTACTAAATTCTACGTGCAGCTAACCTGAATATAAGTAATCTGTTGAAAGAAATATGATGCAGGGGATGCTTACTTGTCTACTTGGAAATCTCACATTGCTCTCCTACTTTGCTAAAAAGAAAGAGAAGGAGGCCATATTAGTTCAAACATTGGGTGTTGTATCTATCTACATTGTGATTGTGCAGCTAGCCGTCGCCGGAGCGATGCCTTTACTGCAGTTTACGGCCACGTCGGCTGCTGTTGTTGCTGGGCTTGTGCTGAACTTCATGAACTATTATGGATGGCTTCTACAATGGGTTTGGCAGATTTGGGAGGATTTTATCACCATTGTGGGAATTTCTGTTCTTCCACAGGTGAGTTTGTGGGAATTAGTGGAGTTTTAGATGTTTTTGTGATGGTGGTGAAGATTAGATGTGTGTGCTCATTCATCTCATTTGATGCAGGTTATGTGGTCGACATTTGTCCCGTATATTCCAAGTAGCAATTTGCCTGGGCTTATTTGTTGTAGCTTGGCTATTGTGGTCATCATTTTGGTATCAATCTGTCAATCTTGTCATTTTGAAGTATGTTCAATACAATATGTAAAAAGAGCATTTAGTTTCTTTAATTTAAATTTGCAGAAATTTATAATGTTTTAGCACTAAACATAGGGCAAATTTGTTATCTTCTATTAATTGTGATATGAACTGGCGAGGGATTTGATAACTAATCTTTTGTGGGGGGTTGCTTATTATTGGGTGCTTGAGGTAGAGCAAAAGTAAGGAGGAATTTGGTCTTTGGTTATTTTGTATCTTTAATTTAAATTTGCATAAGAAGCAGATGGTATGAGCACTAAAAGTATGGCTAATTTGTTCTCTTTTATAAGTTCTTTACGAACTAGTGAGGAATTTTACAACTAATTTCAACAAGGGATTCCTTATTATCAGGTGCTTGAGTTAGAAGAAAATAAGGAGAAATTCGGTGGTTGATATCTAGATGAAAACTTGGGCTAATGTACACATCGAGTATTCGAGTTTTGTGTTCTATTTTTAAGAGCATATCTAGCACATGAGGCTTCTGATTGACGCAAGTTCTTTAAGGAGTAGATATTGCATCATTTTCTTTCCATGATGAAAACGTGTACCGTTCAACACATCGAATATTGTGCTCTTCATATAAAGCATTTTTAGTACTTGTTTCTAAATGGCCAAGTGTTAAAAGAGAGGTTGATATTGCTACCATTATGGAGAGTCTAATTCTTGACTCGAACACATGCCATTAACATGCAATTTGAATTGTAGTATTATTTACTTTAAAAAAACTCTCCAAAACTTGTTCCTTGAACAGTACAAATATTGAGCGGACACATATTGATCACAATAAAACACTCTGTGTTGTTTTAATCTATGTGTATTACAAATCAATCTCATTTTATATCATACCACTATTTATGTGTATTACAAATCAATCTCATTTTATATCATACCACTATTAATTTTTCCTTCTATACTATTGTGTTTTAGTATTAGTGTCTTAGTATTAGTGTTGCTTGAAAAATATGTTCGTAATGTTCGTAATTAATATCATAAATGGAATAAATTGATTTGGTAAGAGCCACAAGTTTTCTTAAGAGCGAAAACCATACTTTTCTTTTGGGTTGTAGTTGATGGTAACTTGGGACGGAAGTTATCTGTTTTGAATCATTCCTTATGGAATCTCTAAAAAGATGTTTATTAATAAATTTATTGAATCATTTAACCATAGAATAAGGTCTTACTTCTTGATTTGTAGTTTGAAGTTATTTATATTTGAGGACAATAACAAGATTATATATAGGCCATGTCGTTCTTTGTTATCTCACTCATAATGCAAGGGATGGACAAACATATCGATCTCAAAATCTTGATGCATCTATTTGGATTATGTTGTTATTGGTTAGATCTCTCAATTTATTTTTCTATTGAGTTTTTCACTCTTGAAGTCGCTAGGAGGTTCTTCTATTTATTTATGTCGAGGATTTTGGGGTTTTTATTTTGTGAGGCTCAATGCATTTGGATTTTAGAAAAAAAATGTCCTTTTTCCCCACTCATTTTATCTCCATTATATCATTGTAATAGTAGATTAATTCCTATTTCTTATATTATAGAAGATTGTGAATACTTCACAATATCACATAAATGTTGGTGATTCCCTTCTTATAAACGGTGTTTGTTCATTGAGTTCAGCCACTTTTGCATGAAGAAGCTTTTTGTTCAAGCACATTGTTTGTTTTATATTTAATGCATTTGATGGCAATAAAAGGTAATAAAGAAAAGTACTTCTAAGGTTAATAAATGTTGGATGCAGAGGAGGTCAAAGGTGGAGTCTTAGTTAAATGATGAGATAAAGGTGAAATAATATTGCGGTTACAAATATGATCAAATAAGTTTAAGGGAATAGATAGGCTAGCTCACGCACATACATTACCAATCACTCCCGCTACAACTCAATAACATGACAGTGATTGATAACATAGGCCTAAAATACAAAAAATGACTCATAACTCAAAACATAATGGTTATGTAAATAAGACTCAGTTAATAAAACACATGAAAAAAAGTATATGAAGAAATGCTCATAAAAATAAAATCATGAATATTAAACTAGCTCCAAGTATGAGATATTAAGAGGATTCATTTACACTCCTTGTGGTTGGATGCAAATTCTCAAAAGGTGTTAAAATCTTTAAAATTTGCAAATATTTATTGATTGTTATGGAGGTGAGACAAGTTGGTGAATTTATGTTTTATGTGTAATTGCATTGATTTATCATCATCATCTGTGTTGAGACACCATATATCTTAGATGCAAAAAGGTGTGCTTCATGTTAGTTGTTTGAGCTAAAATATTAGACATTAAAAAAAACTCAATGATTACAGTTGCACAAAATAATTAAAAATTATAGGAACATCACGTGCGGAGGAGTTAGCAGATGTTTTATATAGCCAAAAAATCCCCTTAACTCGATGATATTAAATCCCGAAGTTGAATAACAATCTTGTGATATCCATACTTAGGAATGACTTGCTTTGAACAATGAAAATGAAGATAACTCTTTGTACGCCAAGTAGCTGCGTGTGTTTATGATATGATCACAATATGTGTGAGAAGGGTGCCAAATAGTAGCTCTAAACATAAATATCGTCAATGTGTCATAATATGTCCAAGTTTGAAAGAGTTGTTATGTGAATAATTGGAAACATGCTGTAAAATCAAAGACATGTTGCGGCAAACTTAAATTATAATAGCACAACCATGTTTTGAAATGGTGTTTTTCAGCTGACGGCAATGGGCAATAGTAATTTCACATTAATTAGGATATGGATGAATGAGATTCTCTAACAACCTTTGAAAATAAGTTGAAAACACAATAGTTTTGATTCTGCTATTTATTAAGATTTACAGACACGAACTGGTAAACTTTCTAAGAAGGCGGTTAGATATGTCAGATCGATATCTGGATGGACTGCCACTCTACTCTTTATGTGGATGCCTGTTGCGCAGATGGTATGATTTCTTTACATGTTGGTATTTTCATGGTCTTACAACAATAACCATTAGAAGATTCTCATTTTTACCTTTTTGTTTGATATATATGCAGTGGACAAACTACATAAATCCTGATAATATAAGAGGATTAGCAGCTTTGACACTTCTGCTCGGCATGATTGGGAATGGTTTGATGATTCCTCGAGCTTTGTTCATTCGTGATCTCATGTGGTATGCACCCCTCAAATATGTTATGAAAGTTTCCACAGCTGTTTTTTTTCCCCAAAATTGTTCAGCTTTTACTTCTTGACTTCTTGAGTTTTTGCTTTTTTCCTTGTTTTTATAAGCATCAAATGTATCTTGTGTAAAGTTAGAGGAGGTGGTGAACATTTGATACTTTTCAAAGTTACTCTTTTGATTCTACTAGTTATTAAATTTATTATATTTTTTACTATTTTATCAAATGCTTAAGCCTCTGCAAGCAATTATTTGATACAAGTCCTGTGGCATATAATAAGAATGTATGATTTTTATTCCTTTTCATGTTTCTTATTTTGTTTATAGGGAAACAATATATTATATGAGGTTTCAAATAATTACATTTCTAGTTAAACTAATTTTCTATCTTGGAATCATGTATTTCCAACAACAACAAAAACAATAACAACAATAACAACAACAAAATCTTTATCTCGCTAAGTGTGGTCGGCTACATGAATCCTTTTTCTCCATTGTATCCAATTTAGTGTCATATTTTTATTTAATTCTAATAAATTATTTAATTCTAATAAATTAAGATCATTTTTTTATACAATATGCCCAAATCATCCTAGGTCTACCTCTTTATTTCTTAACGCAAGTCAAATGTAAAACATCTACTCTTCTAATCTGATCATCAAATGGTCGACGCTTAATGTGACCAAACCATCTAAGACGACTCTCTCTAATTTTGTCCGTCACTGGAGCAACACTAACTCTATCACGGATATATTCATTTCGCATTTTGTTTCTATTTTGGAATCATGCATTACCCAACTCATTATTTTCTATGTAAATATGTTTACAATTTCTATCTTTGCAAGTGTTAGCATCATTGACTCCCATATATATTTCTTTAAACTAAGCACATTTAAAATCTCTGAACGTTATGTAAGACTTTGAAGGTTTACGGGGGCAACATGGGCATCATTGCTTCAGGGGTGGGGGAATTTGGCTTGGATGTACTGGTAATTATAATTGCTTTCATGTTCTGTACTCTAAGAGCAGTTTCATATTATTTCCTAGGGCATTTATATGCATACCACCCCATTCTTATGCATTTACATATCTAGCACCTATACTTTATTTTTTACATTTATACCACCCAAATCTGTCATATTAAATCTAAAGTACCTCTATTTTAACTTTTAAAAAGTGAAATATACTATTTTTTAAAATGTGGAATACACGTTTTTCCTTAGTAACGCGTCATATATGTAAAATTGAATTTTAGGTGTTATATATGTAAATACATAAGAATTGAGTGGTATATATGTAAATCTTCCTTATATATTTGATAGTGATCAGGCTTCTATTTTCATTACATATATATTTGAAAGTGATCAGGCTTCTATTTGCATTACAGTTTGAAGAGCATTAGCAGCAAATTTTTCTGGGCTTCAACAGTGATCATGCTCACCTGTCTAGGTTTTCTACTTTCTCTTACTGCTATCAGTTTTTGCTATTGAAATCTTTTTTTTCCAAATCCGCCTATCTTTTTCATGAACAAATACTAAAAAAAATGAGCTTTGCAAATTATTTTTCCTTTGCATGGAATTATTTACTTATCTACATATTGCAATCTTATTCTTCTATGTAAATTCAATCAGGAATGGCTGCACAGCAAGATAGAATAGCTCATGGATACAGTTCACCATTTCAATCCATAAAAGAGCTATTTTTCGGAACAAGATAAGTTTAAAAAATTTTATTACCATTCGATTTGAGTTTCATCTTTACTTAAGGTCCACTGCCTATTTGTCGATGGTTTGGGTTGTAAGATGAGTGCATTAGCTCGGTTAGAATGTACTGAAATGTAAAGTGACTTAGTTTTTTTCAAAATGATGTTATTATTAATTTACTATGACTTCATGAAATTTGTGATATATCGATTCAACGTAAAAGCGTTTCCATTATTGAATTTTGCAGCTTTACACTTATTGCCAGTTATTTGTTCATGCAAATTTATATAATTTTCTGCATTTTCTTTACATTTGTATTCCAATTAATCTAAACTGGTATGTTAATGGCAGAGCAGTTTTGAAAAAATTGAAGTTCCAATTATTCTAACACCTAAACTTTAGCTTTTACATTTATACCGCCCAAATCTTTCATATCACATCAAAATTACCATCATTTCAACTTTTTAAACATTGGAATACACTTTTTTATGCAGATGTAAGGTGGCATATATGTAAAAATTAAAGTTCGGATGTTGGATATGTAAATACATAAGAATTGGGTGGTATGCATGTGAGTTTTCCTAAATTATATAAGCCTTTTGTTGCTGGTTGAATCATTGGCTTTGATATCAATTGTTAGGAGGTGAACTTGAGCCAATTATATATATGTGAACCCTCAAATGAAAGTTTTTGATATCAATTATCATGCAACAAGAGCCTATCCAACCATGTGGAGGCATTATAGATATCATTATATCTAAATTACTATATAACCTAAATTATTTATAATAAGAATCTATATTATTTCTTATTATAATATATTTTTTATTATTGAGGATATTTTTATTATATTATTTTATATTGCTTTTCTTAAGTTCGTTGGTTTCATCATATCTAAATTACTATATGACCTAAATTATTTATAATAAGATTCTTTTCATTTCTTATTATAATATTTTTTTTATTATTGAGAATATATTTATTATATTATGTTATATTGCTTTAATCTCTTGGCTATGTATAGCCTTATATAAGCTTGTACTATAACCTCAAAAAAGTTAGTCCTATAACTCTCTCGTTTTTAACCTGCATGATCTTTGAACCATGAACTAAACTTTAATTATACATCAAATTCACATTTATTTGTAATAAGTTCCCCCCTTGATTCAACATTTACCTTAGGAAGAACTTGATCAATCTAATCATAACCATCAGTTAAAGACATGGAGCTACTAACATTCATGATATATCATAATAGCAACACTAAAGAGATGAGGACTTTTATCACATAATATAATTCCTTACACTCAATCACTAATAAATACAAAACCATGAACTTCTAGCACCTACTATATAAAAAAATGTTTTACATCATGGTTTCAAAATAGGATATTTTCATCATCTTTGTAAACATAAATATAAACACAAGTCAGATCAAATCATCTCCTATTCTTCACGGACACACCACACAAACGTGTGTGTGTGTGTGTAGCTTAGTATGTCAATGAAACCTATCAATTTTAACTAAAGAATGAAACTAATATATCTGTGAAAGGGTTGGTGCATCTCCAGTGACAGATTAGAGAGGTCATCTTAAATGGTTTGGTCACATTAAACATCGACCGCCTGATGATCCGGTTAGGAGAGTAGATGTTTTGGGTTCGACTTATGTTGTCAATTTTAACGAAAGATTAAAACAAATATATCCGTGAAAGGGTTAGTGTAGCTCCAGATAGTCATCCTAGACGGTTTGGTCACATTAAACATTGACCATCTGATCATCCGTTTTGGAGAGTAGATGTTAAGAAAGGTAGCGGTAGGCCTAAAAGATAGAGGCAGGAGACCAGGTCATGTTATATAAAAAATGATCTTAAATTATTAGAATTAAATGAAAATATGACGCTCAATATGACACAATGGAGAAAAAAGATTCATGTAGCCGACCCACTCAGTTGGATAAAAACTTATTATTGTTGTTATTGTATTAAAAATATATACATATATAAAATCATTATTATGGCTCATAAGTCCTCTCAAATAAGCAAAAAATTAATGTCTCCTCTTTAATATCTCATTAACCCAACACCTAGTTTTAATTCAAATATGTTTATCATTTTCATTTCCTTTTTCATTTCACTTACTCTCTTTAAGCTAATCCCACCCAAACAAGGCCTAAAAAGAATTTAAATGATACTGGCAAAGTTCATTGTTTAAGCACTATGTAGTACATTTACAGATCTATATACTCAATTTGATTCTTACTCTCACTTTAACAAAATGACTTGCCATGTGCATTTGTAAAAATCTCAATACTATATGCTGAATAGAGAACCCAAAGAAACATTTCGACAGACATGTTGCATGCACAGAAAAAATAAAGAAAAAATAACACTCAACCTACAGCATGTAGAGAAGAACAATGAGATGCCAAAATACCATTGCCGTCTACTTAAACTCTTCAACTCCATCTCCTCTCATGAGCTCATCCATGGTTTCCTCATTCATCCTCGCAGCAGCCTCCTCCATGACCTCCACCATCTTTTCCACCTCTCTGCTCATCCTCTCCTGCTCCTTCAACACCTTCTCCAACTTCTTCCTGTGTTCTTTCATGGAGGAGACTCCAAACTCCAGGAATATCTCTTCATACTGTTTCCCCTTTCTCCTCTGCACCATCTTCTTCGGCGAGCACCCAAAGCAGCACATCACACGCGTAGGCGAAGGAGACCTTCTCTCCACCGAAGTTGATGTTCGTAACTCCTTCAAATCCTTTAATCTCTCTGGTTTCGGACTTGCGATTGAGATAACCTCTGGTTTGGATTCATCTGATTCGTTCAAGTTCTCGGGTTGGATTGAAGAAGAGGGCATGTTCTCCTTCTCCTGAAGGGAAGAATGGGAAGGAAGCTTTGAGGGGAGATTGGATCCGGGGAAAGTTTTGAGCTTTCTGAAGCGGGATTCGAGGTCGGTGGAAAGGGTGAAGTCGGAGAGATGGGCGGTGTTGAGGGCGGCGATCTGTTCGAGAATGCAGAGATCTGTGGCTTCGGAGATGATGAGGTCGATGTCGGAATCGTTGGGAGAAGGGAGGTGGGGGGAATAGGAAGAAGCCATGGGAATGCAGAGCTGAGAAGCTCGGAGTTTTCAGAGTTTGATTGCTTTGTGGCGATTAATGTAGGAAACTAACGGTTATATCCACAATTTGGAATTGTGTGCGACGTGAGTTCGATTCCCTTATGTTTTTTCTTAGGAGCCGTTGGAGAAGGGGCGGGCCAGAGCAAAACTGATTATTGTATCTATGATTTCAAATTATAAAATATTAATAATTAATAAGCAAATATGATGTCGAGTCCTAATTTTATGGCTCGATCAACTGAGTTTGATAGGCTTCAATTTGATAAGGCTTTTGCTATGTTGAGTTGGCTTAGTCTGTTAATTGATCTCTGATTTTGGGTTGGTGTGATTGTTTTGGTCGGCTAGATGTTGTCGATCGACTAAGCTATTCTGACTGTCGGCTATTGTTTTTTGGATGAGGAGCTCATATCGATAGAATAAGATTAGACTATCGAGTAGGGTGTGAATCACAGTAACTTGATAGATAGCTCATTCCTTGACGATGAGGGTCTTCAGGGTACTTGTGGGCTATGTTATTGACAATTCTTGGCCCCTAATGAGAAATCTCAAAGACATTTGTGAAATGGCTGGTGATATTAAACTCTTTTCCCAAGTCAGGAAGTCAGGTTGAACTGATAGATAGGTCAATGTCTCTGCTCAACTCAATTAGTTTTAGTATTTGATTCGAATGGTCTACACCGGGTTGGCCTCCACCCTTGTTCATGGCGATCCATCTGGTCAAATAAGTGAGTCCTTTGATTTTTCGTTAGTTGACCCTCCTCGTTGTACTTCCTTTCCTGTGGACCCTCTTTGTTGTACTTCTTTTCTTCTGGACTGCTCGATCTCATTGGGATTCGTGTTGGCGCATTTCTGATTTCCATGGCATTTACATCGTCACCCAACTCTTATGTATTTACATAAATACCGCATCATTGCATACTCTATAAATTTATTGCTCAATAATAATAATTAAGTCAGATGGATTATGACATAACTTAGATTAGGTGGATTACATCTCTTTCAATTAATCATTAGTGTTAACACATTTAATTGTATACTTATAATTAAATAAGTATCATTACTATTGTTAAGTTAACCTCAAATAAATTTTTATCTTTGTACCCTCATGTTGAGATAAATAACTATTATTTATTAAAAATAATATAAATATATAGGGGTGCTATTCTTATTATTTCTATTAAGTCCAATTTCTCTTTTTCTTCATAATAAAATAGCAGAGATATAGTTGTTTACATATTCTTGTATATTAAATTAATTTTTGTAATTACAATATTATTTATTCTTTTGCATTTTTGCCATTAAATATAGTAGATTTATTGGTACAACTAATGTTTGATAAATTAATAACATTGGTCATATTGTATAATAAACACCTATAAAAAAATTATTATATTTAATTATACATTCAAATAAAGACTTGGCTTTAAATAGAAAATGAATTCTTCTTTATTTGAATATTACAAAAGCAAACAATATGTGGGTTGGGTTCACATCAAGCTAATTTGTATAAAGCTTATTTAATGCATTTTTTTAAAAATATAGTTATAAAGTGCTCTGACAAAATATTTAAATTTATTTTTTAATTTCAATAATTTATATTTTCAATATATCAGTGCCTTAAATTAACATTTAAAATAAAAATTTATATTTTATTGTTATTTGAACTTGTAAATAACAATTAATTATGCAAATTATTTTTACCAGTATTTGTATTTGATTTCCTACCAATATTTGTTTTTTTCCAATATTTGTATTTGTATTTAATTTTTTCATACGTATGTGTGTGTGGAAAAAAAATTTCCATACAGAGTTCGAGCGCAACTCTGTGTCCATACTCTATTAAAATCTTACCTACGTAAAAAATGATGAAAAGACGCTTATAATAGTGTTATTACAAAACAACTCTAATAATACCAAAACACCACAGGTACCACTGTTTCACTTTAATAACTCCGCAAAACAATTCAAATACCACTGCAATAACACCGACGATCGGCGCCAATAACATCGCCCGGAGGACCACACAAATAACAATGCGATAACACCGCAATAACCCATGCAAAAGAACTCCAATAACGCCACAATGACACTGCAATAACACTGATGAACAACGCCAATAACACGGTTCAGAGGATCACACAAATAATGCTGCGATGTTATTGACATATTTTCAACTTTTTTAGGTTGGCTCAATCAGATACACTTGATAATATTTTATTGGAGTCCAGACGCAGAGCTGTGTCTGGACTCTGTATAGAAACATTTTTCGTGTGTGTGTGTGTGTGCCGCGTGATGTGACTCTTTGGTTGACAACTGCATTATCAGTTGTGAGTCCCCTTGGGTCACGGGTTCGAGCCCGCCTGAGTGCATCTGCGTTGCAGTGCGGGATCAAATAATTTAGCTCATAAGATTAGTTGAGGGCTCGTATCATAACCTCCTGCGAAGCTTTATATTATAT
>NW_018164444.1:74873989-74877139 GCF_001263595.1 Phalaenopsis equestris
TATATATATATTAGTGTTCAAAATTGGCTGATTTTTATATTTTTTCCAATGGAGTATTCAGCTGTTTACATTTCTAAAAACCTGTTAATAAGACGCAAAAGTCAAAATTACTTCTTCCTTCAGCATCAATTTTGTCTCTTCGTTTCTGCTCCGCGTGTTCGCTTTCCCTCGCGTTTTTCTCTGTAATCTCTCTGTATAAATCCTCAAACTTTGAACAGAAATTCTCCCGTCTTCTTTTTCTTCTTCTTCTTCCTTGCAGAAGAGCAGATGACGATGGCCACGCGTTGCAGCTACGCCTCAAATCCCCACCACGTATGCGGCAAGAATTGCTCGCAGAGACCTCCGCGATCGAAGGCTCTTGCCGTTGATGAGAAATTAGGTTTTCTTCTTTTGTTTTTTTTCTTCTCACCTGCTTTTTTTCGATTGTTTATTTATTTATTTTTGCTGCGAGGTAATTAATTGTTCTACAGATTCTGTAGTGTTTTGACTTCGGAGTAATTAAATTTGTAAATCTTCACAATTAAGTTATAAAAAAATTGAATCTAATATTTAGAGATTGTTTCGGCTTTCTGAATTTTTTGTTTCATTTTGACTAATTTTTATTTCTATTTTCTTAGAAGGAGGAAACATATTCTTTGTGTTTTTATGCAGCAATTTATAGTTTGATTTTCAGAATCAAATCATGCTAGAATTTATAGCAGGCAGCGGGGAGCGAGGAATCTCCTCTTGAGGTTTAGGGCCGATCCCTAATATTAGCAACTATTTTTTTAAAGGATGGGATGCTATGTTGATTATGTTTTCATTAGAGTAATTAGAGGTGCAATTCTCCACGATTTTATAATAAAAATTGCAGCTAAGCAACAAAAGATGGAGATTTTCTGCGTTGTTCGTGTATTTGGTCTTTTTTTCTTTTTCTTCCTAGAAAATGAAAAAAATGGGGAATTTACATACAAACCTCCCGATTCCTATTGATTTATATATCTAGCACCAAAGCTTTGCTTTTTTGCATTATACTACCAAATTTTTTTATATCACATAAAAAAACCACTAATTTTAGCTTCTTAAAAATGTAAAGCATATTTTCATACATATGTAACTTGTTATGTATGTAAAAATTGAAATTAAGATGTTAAATATGTAAATAGACAGGAATTTAATGGTATGTATGTAAATCTACCAAAACAATGTTTAAGAAAATTGATGTGTGCCGGATGGTTCGCCACAGTAGAGTGATTATTTAACATATTAAGATTGTGCGAGACTCCAACACACACTCAGATAATAAAATAGAAATAACTAGAGGAGACAACTAGATTTTTAGTGGAAAACCTTGGAAACTAGGAAAAATTGCAGGGCATAGCTTTGTTAAAACAATCTACTATGAATGGTAAGTTCACATGTCCACTTTTCTTCAGAATTAAGGAATATGGAGTTACGAAGATAATTATTGTAAATGCACAATAGTGTTTCATTGATTATAGTCATAGTCTTGCTGTAATGAATATAGTTTTCAATTATAGTATGTTGCGAGACTCATATTCGATTGCGATGGAGATAATAGTCATCCATGAATATTGTATAAGGTGACCATGACTCCAACTTGTTGTATAAGTCGTAGTTGAAAGTCATGGTAGTAGTAACTTTTTTGTGGGTCACAGATAGTTGTCTCAGGAGCGTTGTTTGGCCACAAAAGGCAAGCTACAAGAGTTGTGAGCTATGTAAGTCATAGTTGGTCACATAAGTTGCAGTGGTGAGTTGTAATAATATCGGTAGGTCGCAGCGGCCGGGTGTTGGGGGTTGTGAGTTATGGGTCGTGTTGGTTGTAGTTGGTCATATAAGCTATAATGGAGAGTTGTGATGATGTCCATAGGTCACAGAGGCAGAAGTTGGAAGTTGCAGGAACGGTAAGCCCCGTAGGTCGTAGTTAATCACGTAAGTCATAGTGGTAAGTTGTTATGACGTTCGTAGATCGCATAGGCCGAACTCATGATTTGTATGGTTGTGGATCATATAGGCCACAGTTGGTCACATGTCGTATTGGTGAGCTATGATTTTGTCCATAGGCTGCATGGGCTAGATTTGGGAGCTGCACGAGCTATGAAACTTGTAGGCTAGAGTCGATGACATAGGTTGTAGTTGTAATATGTGATAACATTCTTCAGTTGCGGGGCCAGAATTGAGAGTTGTATGAGCTGTGAACCACACAAGTCATAGTCAATCACATTGTTCATAGTAGTAAGCTATGATGACATCCATAGAACGCAACTACCGGAGTCGGGAGTTGCACAAGCTGTCAACCACGTAAGTTGTAGTTATTCACGTAGGTCATTTCGGTGAGATGTGATGATGTTCGTTGGCCGTGGAAATCAAATCTGGGAGCTACATTAGTTGTGATCTATGTAGACTACAGTTGATCACATAGGACGTATTGGTGAGTTGTGTAGATGTTCGTAGGCTGTAGTGGTGAGCCGTGTTGATGTTCATAGGCCGCAAGGGCCAGAGCTGGGAGTTGCACGAGCTATGAACCACGAAGGCTGTAAAGGGTTACGTAGGTCGTAATAATGAGTTGTGATGACATGCATAGGCTTCGAAGGCCAAAGTCGGGAGCAACATGAGATGTGGACCACGTAGGTCATAGTTGATCATGTAGGCCGTTATAGTTGGCTGTAAGGAGAGAACCTTAGTAGTCAAGTCAATGTCACAGTCTCCGGGTGTATTAAACACCCCATTTGGGAGATATTGTTGCACCATATGTGGGATGCATTATTTAATCGTTGCACTGTATGTGGCAAGTATTTTTACATTGTCATCGAGGTACGTCATTGTACCGTATCCGGGGTATGTTATTAAGCCATTTTCGAGAGGTGTCATTACACTGTATCTGAGGTGTGTTGTTATATCGTATACGAGGTGTTTCATCATTCTGCAGCGTACGTTAGGATTTCACAACGCACATTGTGACATCACACGAGACTTCACTGCAAGGAATAGGTGAGGGTCAATGATGGACGATGGTGGTCGGCAAGTGGTGGTTAGAATTGGTTGGTTGTGGCAGTTTTCGGAGAAAACAACGATCAAAGTTGGCTGGAGGAGGCTGCGGAGTTGGCGACGATGACTGTCAGAGGCGGGGGGCGTCAACGGAGGGGGGAC
>NW_018164444.1:74880000-74884193 GCF_001263595.1 Phalaenopsis equestris
AGCTGTCCCTACTAGCGAGAGCTAGGGTCTCGGCCTTTACGTGTGTACAACCGGGGAAAGAGGCGAGACCACGGAGGGCTTCAGTACAGGCAGAGAAGATCGACGATACCAGGAGCGGCTTCGTGCGGTTGTCTGCGGTAGAAGAAGCGCGGGAGACACGAGCAAAGTTTCGATCAGGAGAGCAGAAGGCTGCGAATGAGGGGGAATTTCTCAAGAGGTTGATTTCCCTGCTTGACCTAATTTTAAATTGACATTAATTAATTTTAATTAAACTTAATTAGTAGCATGAAATATTAATTTTAATAATTTTTAAACGTCAACACAACCAAACCTTAATTTGGCTTGAGAGCCACTCGAACTTCAAGTCAATTTTGAGTTGGGGTCAAATCAGCTAAAGATTAGGGTTTGCTTGAGGTAACTGCATCTTATTGAATAATCTGCTGATAAGTTAGGTGCGGTGATTATTACAAATTTTTATTTTTTTAGAAAAGACAGACTATTGTCAATAAGTTGCCACCGCACCTAAATAGGTGCGGTGTGAAAACGCTGTTTTATGCGATTTGAAAACACAAAACGCATAAGCTGCCAAAACACAGTTTACCCAAACAGGTCATGTGCGTTTTCAAAACGCCACCGCACCAAATAAGCTGCCCCAAACGGGCCTAAGGGTTCGTTTGGGGTGGCGATGCAGCACCGCACCGCAGTTTTGTCTTTTCAGGTAAACTGCGCTTTGATAGTTTTTTCAAAAAGTTGTCATTGAAATTTGTGTTTTCTCACCAGTCCTAGTTAGGTGTGGTGTCAATTTTCTACCTGCAATCTGACTTAAAAAAAACAAAAAAGTTAATTGCCACTTCTTCTTTTTCATCTTCAAATTATTTTTCAGCAGCTTTACGGTTATTTTTTAATAAGTTGCAGCTGCCCCAAACAGACCCTAACTTGAAAGTTCAAACTTTTATTGACTCGGCATTTTTTTAATATATATATATATTTATCATTTTTAAGGTATTGAACTGTCATGAAAAGTCTTAATTGCAATATCATTTTTAATTTGCATTTCTACCTTTCTACTGTTGAAGGAAATACTCTTGAACCCTGTGAAAGCTCCTGTTGTTCTGCTCTCCGCTCACTGGATTCATTTCCATGCAGTTCTTTGTTATTGAAGATGTCATGTGGCTCTCCTTTTAAGTGGACTGACTGGGTAGTTAGCAGTTCTATATTTTCTACAAATGTGAGGCTTATTTATGTATTTACTTTGACTTTAATGCCACTTTTGCTTACTTTCTAAAGATGAAATACATGTTTTTCTTATATAGGCTTATGTATGACACATGAATGTTTCAAGTATAAATATGAAATTTACGATGTTAAGACATGTAAATACATAAAAACTGTATGGTATGTATGTAAATTTTTCTTTAATTTATTATGGTAATTGCAATCAACTAGCCCTTCCCGAGTAGTGCTGCAAATGAACCAAACATTCAACAAGCTACTCAACAGGTGCCGGATTACTAAATAAACAAGCTTGAACGGCTTGCCGTTTGGTTCATTTATATTCATAAATAGTATCATTTTAAGCTTGTGAATAAGCTTGATTAAAGCTTGTTTACGACTCGATTACAACTTTTTTTGTGAACGTTATACTGGCACAATGAATATTATTTGATATGGCTCATTTATTTGTCAACATGTTGTTCGAATAAAGCTCGTGTAAGCCTCTATTAATGCTCAACTAAGACTTGATTATGACTCATTTATTTTGTTAAACAAGCCACTCTTTAATAAGCTCGATTATTTTCTTGGAGAAAAATGCCTAAATTTTCTTTTTCAAACTAAAACACCTCTATTTGTTAATCATGAAATATTTATTTATATTTGGTTGCTACTAATATTGATTTGAATATTATTAGAACAAAGTTCCAATAATATAGTAGTAAGGCTTAGGTTAATGTGTGCAACATGTCGGAGTTCTGATTAAATTATATTTGAACAATGTTTAAACTTGTTTTGAATCTTGTTCTAACCATTTTTTAATATATATATATATATATATATATATTAAATGGATGGGGAATGGTTGGAGGCTATTAGATGAGCCGCCCCGTTCTCTCTAGGTGTGTTAAATATTCAAGTACCACATCATACACATGGGGGGATTCTAACCCGTGACTTGAGAGACTTACGATCTAGAGGCTATTAGATGAGCCGCCCAGTTCTCTCTAGGTGTGTTAAATATTTAAGTACCACATCATACACATGGAGGGATTCTAACCCGTGACTTGAGAGACTTACGATCTTTAGACATATTGTTCTACCAATAGGCCACGGAATGCACACATGAATTGAATAATAATATCTAAATATGAGTCCAATAAGGTTCAAGTAATTTTTTAATATGGATTAACATTAGTTTGAGTATGGTTCAAATATGGATCACATATGATTTGGACAATGTTCGAAGAAGATTCAAACAACATTCAATCAAAGTTTGACGAAGGTTTGAACAAGGTTTATTACAACCACAACATAATAGATTATTAGTGATTAAGCACAATGGCATGATAGGTACAAACTATCAATTCAAGTGACATAACAAAATGGTCATAACATAACAACATGCAAATCAAGGGGTCTAATTCAATGACCATAACATAATATAATCCAATTTAAGAGTTATACTAAAACGAAAATAACATTATTGAGTACAATATAGAGCTATAACAACATATCTAAATACAAATGTTTAATAAAAAATAATTATTCACATTAGAGAAAATTATTATATATTAGATTAATGAAAAAAAAGTATAAGAAAGCCCTCAAGTATATAATATTGAAGTGCTCGTGCCAAGTCAAGTAGTTATTCAGCAGTACTACGCACCATTTATTCTCAATATCTTTAACCATCTCAAGTAATAGTCGATGAGTTATGGCACCAGACATTTGAATAATGATTGAACAATCTTTTGATAAATATTAAACTATCTTTGAATAATGATAGACCAATCTTTGAAAGAGGATCAAATTCTAGTCGAATAAGAATTGATTATTCTTGACAAATCTACGAAAAATTGTCAGCTAATCTATGAATTGTGATTAGAATGAGATTCAAACCATTTTAGAAGAATTTTTTTAACAATAATCAAATCAACTCTGAGTTGTCTTCAAATAATTATTGGTTCATCTTTAATTCAATGTTTTTGACCATAATTGATCTATTTTTTTATTATGCTCTAATTGCTATTCAAATATACTTTGGAAATGATTTGATCAATAATCTTTAGAGCATATTTCTCTTAAAAAATAAACTAATGTATTTTTAATATTTTAATATTGTGGGATATATGAAGTTAAATTTCTCCTTTTTTTTATTTGAACTTATTATGAAATTCGTGCGGATTGTCAAATCTTAACTTCATAAAATCAAAGCTAAAATATTAAAAAAAAAGGATAATTACATGGACATAATATGAAACATTGATATTTATAAATTAACCATTCAGGTGATTTTTTTTGAAGTAACAAAATCGATGTATTTATGCGTGCTACAATCAAACTGTTAAGAATTTGATAAAAATGAAAAGTATTGGTTGGGGTTTTTATCATGAAATTTCGTATTAGAGTGAGGACTTGAAAAATAGATGAAAGAGAGCGGTTGATTTGTAAATAGCAAGTTTCATGCGGTCTTTATGTGATTGGGTATATATGCAAACAACTTAAGTTGATAAATGGATAATAATTTAATCATTATGTAATTGGGTATATATGCAGACAACTTAAGTTGATAAATGGATAATAATTTAATCATTTTTTACAAGAATAAATTTTATATTTATTGAATTTATTTTAAGATAAGTGTAATATAATTTTTTTTAACATCTTATGTATTTTACTCGCTTTAAAATAATTTTGATTTTTTTACTTTATTCTAAAAATATTCTTACCACGACTTAAATAAATGGGATTGCTACATATCAATTCTTCAAAATATTAAAATATAATATTTTAATCTTCTGCTATTAAGGGTCCGTTTGGATGTCATATCGTAGTTTTTTCTGTTTGGAAGTATTTTCAAAATGCTGCAGCTAAAAGCTATATTTTGCTGCTGAATTTGACTATTTTCGATGGTTGTTAGAAAGTTATAGTTTGACCTTTTAAAAAAAATTGTAATAGTCACCACAACTTTTTAAATA
>NW_018164444.1:74884293-74919224 GCF_001263595.1 Phalaenopsis equestris
CAATCCCTCTTTCACCAAATATAGTGATGGTAACGGAAGCTCTATAAGAAAAATAAATAACTTACACCCTACAATTAATCTACCTTTTCTGACGAATAGAAGCATGCCGGAAAAGAATTAGGCAAGGAAGATGAAAGAAAAAAAATAAAATAGAAATCATGCTTCTTTTCTAAAGGTTGAATGGAACTCAAAAGGCAAACCACGTATCTTCTGATTCTATGAAAAACAATGCGATTAACAGAAGTTTGAAAACACAAGCACTTCAAGATGGGAAGTGATGTGTTGCTAACTTGCAACAACAACAACAAGCATTCATCCCACTAAAGTGGGGTTAGTTGAACGAATCTTGTTCTCCGTTGTGTCCTCATGAGTGTCCTATTTTCATTTAATTTTGATAAATTAAGATTATTTTTTATATAACATGCCCAAATCTTTATCAAATGGAAGTCGAATGGCATCGAGTGTCAAATAAGTTGAAAATAAACAGACTCAACCATTAAATTTTGGCACCGCATGAATCAAAGCTACAATTTTGTCAACATAAATAATCAAGCTTTTTTGACAAACTCTCTACGATCATTGATGAATGGTTGTTAGATGTTGGAGCAACGCCACACTTGACTACTAATCAAAGTCAACTACAAATTCATAGCCTTATGGTGGAAATTTACAAGTTTCCCTAAGATATGGACAATTGATTCTGACAGCAGCTATGTATACTACATACAACTACGCATAAGCTTCGCTTGTCTCAACTCAATCATGTTATTAAACTCTCCTATGTTCAATTTGAAGTTCATAAACTTCTTAATGGTAATTTTTGTTCAATTCAATTGCTCCTTCGGGTTAAATAATCATGAATTTGAAAAGCAATCAATTTCTTCTCAAAGGTCCAAGCCATGATGATCTCTACCGTATCTGACCCTCTCGAAAGCCTCCTTCAGCAACCGGTAAACTTGCTTTACTTCTGTCGACCAAAATCAAACTTTCGCATCAAAATTCAGGCATCCATCTATTCAACATTCACTATTTTGGTAAAAAAAAAAAAAAAAAAAACAGAAAGGATTTGAAAAACTAGAAATGAAAATGGGTCTCTACCGTATCTGACCCTCTCCAAAATTAGTTAACGCATCTCAATATATTTTTATGCATGTTATCATGCAAAAAATTATAGAATTCATTTTTCTATTTCTCTTTATTTTATTCTGGTACCACTGGAGACAATTCACAATACTGCATGGCGTCCTTCCCAAATAAGTATTATACATCATTCATTGACGATTTCTCGCGTTATTGACAGGCGTATCCAATGTGTTACAAATCTAAATGACTACTCTTTCTCTTTGTTTGGAACAAAGATTTGAATGTCAATTCAATCATAAAATTAAGACTCATTGTTCAGATGGTGGAAAGAATATTTTAGCAATAACTTTCAAAGCATTCTGCATCAATTTGTTATCATTCACCAAATGATATGTCCCCATATTCATGAATAAAATGGAGAGATAAAACACAAACACCAACATTTGCTTAAAATATCTTGCATTCTTCTACTTGATTCTCATAATCTACACCAATTTTAGGACGACACACTTCTCATGGCATCTCGTCTAATTTATAGAATGTCTTCACCAAATAGCAACATTTTTTCTCACTATCATTTAAAATTTTGGGTGCATTTTCAACCCTTAGCTCAAACCATACCATCCAAACAATTAGATCCTAAATCTATTTCATATATCTTTCTTGCTTATGCCTCTCAATCCAAAGGCTTCAAATGATACAATCCAAATGCTAGAAGAATTCATTCATTGGCACATGCAATTTCACAAAGATAAACTTCTTTTCAATAATTTCCTTGCTCATTTCTCCCAAAAAATTTCTTTTCAATATATTCCCTGCTCATTTCTTCCAACAAACTTCTTTTCAAATGCTATACCGACCCATCCATCCAATATTAAATCTAACTCTTTCAGCTACACTCCCCCTTCTCCCAAATTTACTTCGCCTATTTCTATTCATTAGCTTAAACCTTCAACTTTCTCGACAACAACAATTCTGCCCTTGCAATATCTTCCATATGTGAGTCAGCCCTTCTCTACCTCCAACCTCTCTTCCAGAAACTGTTGCTTATATGCAGCTAATGTAAACTTAGCTATAGAGCAGCCATCTTAAGCTCAATTGATCTTTTTCAATTCACAGAGACCAATCCTACCACATATTCTGTGGCTTCCAAGATGGAGAAAAACTATGTCTAAAGAATTCAAAACTTTAAATGCCAAAGGCACCCAGACAATTAACCCTTTCTTCCAACTCAAAATGTAGAAGGCTGCAAGTGGATTTTCAAAACTAATGTGCAACAAAGTTGTCACTGTAGCTAGATATAAAGCTCATCTCGTTGCATATGGTTACAAATAGGAACAAGGTCTTGATTATAATGAAGTCTTCAATCCTGTAATTAAGATGCTGATTCTTCGTGCTTTTCTTGCTGTGGTCCTCCACCATACCTAGCCCATCACTCAATTCCATGTTTTCAATGCATTTTTATATAATCATCTTAATGAAGCTGCTTACATGTTCCAATCACAAGATTTTATTGATTATCAACATCATGACATGTTTTTCTCTTACATAAGGCTAGCTATGGTCAAAAGCAAGCTCCAAGACAGTGGCCTGCAACCCTTTTGAATAATACAGAGCAGTTTGATTTTACATTCAGTGGTATTGATCCATCATCTCTTGTCTACAATCAAAATGCGATCACTATGTACATTTTGACCTATAAATATTATATCTTTCTCATCAGAAACAATACAGATACCATTGTTGCGTTGCTTCACAACCAACAGAAACAATTCAATGTGTAGAATCTTGGCCATATTTGTGGTTACTCGTCAATCAAGCTGCATTAAACTCTTATGGATTGCATCTAAATCAGTCAAAATATGTACTGTAAAGAACATTGTGAGTCCATTCAAAATCCAAGCTCTAATAAGTCTTCATTTTCTGATATAGACACTTTAGTTTGTTGCTAATTCAGAGGCAATTGATCACGGATAATAGCATAATCTTTGAAGCCGCAGCAGCAAGAAGAAGCTGCTGAATCGCAACAGGAAGAAGATATCTACAGTGGGAATCAACAGAAAACAGCCAACATAGAAAATGAAAAATAACTGGAAACAATGCACTTCAGGATTTTAGAGAAAAGAACAAGATACAATGACAAAATCACCACCTGAGAGCCACCTCAGGAAGCAGCCGCAAGAAAAGCAAAGCCAACCTTCTGGAACAGCCAGAAAACTATCCAAAATCTGCCTTCCGTATGCACAATAACCATATTCATAAAAGCTAGACTCTCCTAATTACAAGTATGTCATCTTAAAACATAAAGACACAAATAACAAACTAAAACACAAAAACCAAGATATAGACTGAAATAAAACTCTAGCTCCAACATCAATCATTTAGGCACTTTACATCATCTTACTATCTTGGTAAATCATTTATGTCAATTATGCATCAACCATGACCTCAACATTTATGGATGTTAAAAAGACTATTTAAATATATAAAAGGAACTATGCATATGGTTCAGCTATTCATTTAGGATTACTTATATTTAAAGCTTATTTAAATTCTACCTTTGCTAGTGATCAGCTGACTGAAAGTTTAAGGTTAGTTTTTTGTATCTTTCTTGAAAAGCGTCTAATCTGTTGGTATGTTAAAAGGCATTCTATGGTTGCTTTCTAGATTGTGATAATATATTGGCTAATTGAACCCTACCAAGAAAACATCAAATATTAACTTTTTGCTAATCCCGCATATTAAAAAAATGGCTAATTGAACCCTGCAAAAGAACAATGAACTCTTCACCTGGTAAGAGTTGAAACAAAATATCTTTCCAAAATCAGTTACTGGGCTTCAATTTGACTGAAAGCATGAAAAATGGAAGACTAAAATGCCAAAAAATAAATACAAGTCAGATGAAAAAATTGGGGTAAATTCATCTGCTGCAAACAATAAATACATAGTCAGCCAAAGCAGGACCTAATGGCCAAATCTTTTGGAAAAAAAAAAGGAGGGATGAGGAGGGGTGAGACACATCAACATTAGCCCAAAATTAGTTGACCAAAATCACTGTTCTTAATATATGTTCTAAAAAACTGGATCTATTTGTTTCATACTCACTCATAACGCATCCACCAATCCAAAAATTTCAAGAAAACCAATAATAAATTTAGCTAAATCATGCTATTAAACCAACCAGCAGAACTTAATAAAAACAAGGAAGATTTAAATACATACCACGGAATTCTTATGCATATACACATCTAACGCCTAAACTTTCAATTTTTACATGCAAAACAAAGGTCAGAACCAACCCTCCGATTCGAGATCGCTTCCACTGTCAATCGAATCAAACTCTAAAACGGGTGCCGCGTCGTAGTTAGGAAGCTGGAGTTCGGCACACTGAACGACCGCCGATACACGGGCCCGAACGCCAAGGAGGTTGGGATTTGCAACAACGCCGAAGGTGCGATAGTTTTGAAGGTAGCTTCCCTTGTCATCCCAGATCCTTTTCTCCTCACCCGCAGCGTCCGAAGAAGCGGCGGCGAGCGAGAGTAGCTCCTCCGGTATGGTGAATGTCGGCTTGAAGATGCCGGGCTTCTTCCTCGGTAGCCCTACCCTCACTTTCGGGCGAGATTTCTTGTACTTCCTCCGCGATCTCGCCATCGTTTGCCTCTGCAATGTCTGCTCGGATTATAGAGATTTCAACAGAGTTCGCGCCGCTCTAGGGTTATTTCACGGATGTAAGGTCAATCAATTTTTTTAAAAAAAAAATATACAAAAATTTAAATTGAGAACCACCAAAATATGTAGATCATTGTAGAGTAGATCAATCATCACATGCATCTCACGCATCTCTGCATGCTGCATGCAATGCCCGTATGCAATCATGCATCTCTGCATGCTGCATGCAATGCCCGTATGCAATAATTTTTCATTGACCGCAGAAAATAAATATTAATTGTTTTATATTTTATAATTTAAGCATATTTAACCTTGCTGCATTTATATACATTCCATACCACCCAATTTTTCATGTATCTATATATCTAACACCTACAAAGCTTTAATTTTATATTTATATCATTCAAATCTTTCATATCACATCATAATATTACCGCTATAATTTTTGAAAAAGTAAAAATATATATTTTTCATGCATAGTAGATGATTTGCTCGTAAAAATTGATATTTAAATGTTAAACACGTACATATATAAGAATTAAGTGATATATGTAAATCTTCCTTTTAATATTAATATGAATATGATACATTTTATACATCACACAATTCTTATACATTTAACACTTTACTTTAATATTTATATTTATAGGCTCAATGTTCTCAAATTTTTAACATCACATGAAAATATCATTATTACTAATTTCTTAAAAAGTGAAATATTCATTTTTATTCATAGGTTTGTAATGACAAAGTCTTTTAAATACATATTGTCATATATGCACATACTATTATAATTTCATGTGCACCAAGTGCACTTGAATGACAATTAAAAAGAATATAACATTTTTAAATATTTTTTAGCTAACAATTTTTAATTAAAATGATTAAAAGAATAATTTTCCTATAATTAATAATAAGAATATCATACCAATGAAAATTTTAATTATTTATTTTAAATTTATAAAAGAACACATAATTTTTTTCAACAGAAGCAAACAATTAAGACCTTACAAACAAAGCTTATAGAAATATTTAGTTCAAAAAATTCTTAATCCAAAAATTTAAATAAGTTTGCATGTATTACTTTGTGAAATGTAGATTAAAAAATATATATTACAATAATAAGAAAAATTATAAATAATTATTTTTAACAATAAAAAAAAAACATTTTTCAGCCATTTTGTTTAAATTTATTTTATTTAGTGTATTTCAAATTATTTTTTAATTTTAAAAATTTGACAATTTAATATAGACACTTGTATTATATTTATGATAAATTTTATGAATGATTAAGAAGAAGTTAAATAACTATGTTAACAATTAGAACATAGATTACAATCATAATGGAGACAATACATATAGCATAAATTCAAAAGGAAGATAAATTATATATATGACAAACACATGCTAATTTGAATAAGAAGTGATGATAATTACAAAAAGTAATATAACATAATAATTTTGTACTCAAAATTTTAAATTTTGGTGTTCCAAACTTAGATCCAAATATATGATTGCATGTAAAATTATATTTCATTCAATTTTTTTTCCTTTTAGATTGATACTTGCTTGGATGTCATATCATTGTATAAAAATTAAGCTAAAATAAATAGCTTTTATACTATTTACTTATAGAAGCTATTTTTTTTAAATACAAGCTCAAGCTATAATTTTAGTTCAGGTTATTGTAGAAGATAGTTAAATATTAATAAAATTTGTCAAAAATTGGAGCAAAATGTTGGATTGTCAAAATATTATTCTCTTATTATTATTATTATTATTATTATTATTATTTTACGTTGAATAGTGTACAAATAAATACAAAAATGCATTTTAAGTAAAATATAAATACATGCATATGGCTACTATAATTAACTAAATGATAAATTAATAAAAGAACAAAAATCAAAAGAATGATGAACATTAGATAGTGGATTGTTGAATTCAGATTTGTCCTGTGAATCACATGCAAGGAATAGAGCATAGGATGGTTGGATGAAACAACGAGAGAATGAGGGAGAGAGAGAAAGAGAGAAAGAGAGAGAGAGAGAGAGAGAGAGAGAGAGAGAGAGAGAATGCTAGAGTTTAGATAGGGAGAATCAATAGTCTTTTTTTATAGAAATAACCCGCTGTTTATAGGTTTTGGATGTATCTAGTATACAACTACATATTTGTCCTTATTTTAATAGGAGCGTTACAATATATTATGACACATTTTCATATTCATAACCAACTTTGACTCGTTTTTGAATTCATAACCTATTTTGGCTCCTTTTCATATTCATAACTGATTTTGACACCTTTTTATATTCATAACCTCTTGAATATGAGTATCTGATGACCCGTTAACCTTATTACTTGGTCGAATGAAAGTCTTCAGTCGGAAGACATTCAACCACTTGATCGAAAGGTCGTCGGTCGACCCTTTAGAGAGAAAATAATGTGAAGAGGCACTTCTGTTATCAGAATAAACTGGGTCGTTAAACAGAGGGTATATCACCTTAATCTGACGGGTACCCTTTTTTGGACGAGCCTTCTCAGAGGGTCAGAAATGTGTTTTTTGTGTGTGTGTGTGTGGGGGGGGGGGGGTTTTTTTTTTTTAAATTTTTTAAAAAATATAAGTTGATGATTACAGATGCCTCTTGTCTCACAGGCGGGAAAGGGTTACTAGATTTCTACTTTACAACGTCGACTGATGACGTATAGTAAGCGGTGGTTGACGGAGATGAGCGGTGGCTAACAACAGTCAATGACGGTCGGCGGTAGTTGACGGAGGTCAGCGATGATCGGCGGGGGTCAACGGGGGGTGGGGGGGGGGGGGGGGGGGTGGCCTTAGGCAAATTTTATGAGGAGCTCTGTAATCTACTGAAAGAGTTGGTCATGAATAACTATCCCTCAAATTAGTCTTCTTCTATCTCTTCGCTCAATTGTGCTTCCGTTCAGTCGACTCATAGTTCTAACCAAAAAAATTGATACTTGATATTTCCATTTTTTGACCATCTCAATGCACTGTCCTTTGTGATTTTCAGTGAGATCCATTAGATTTCCTTGAGATTTTACTAACGCATTTTCATGAACATATTTAGTTCTCCAATTTTCTTACTTTTTCAAAGCGATAATTGCGATAAGAATAAGATAATTAAATGCAAAAATTGATTGTATTGCATAATAAATACTTTTAATAATTAAATTTCCTAGATTTTTGTGACCGCAGTCCCTATAAATATGGCATGATTAACATTTCTCTATCACTTTTATCACAATTTCTAGCTTTTAAGTCGGTTATCAGCAGAAGATATCTTTATGGAGAGTGGTGAGAAGGCTTATGTGGAGGGGATGAATGAGTCAGCAATGATCTTTATGTGAGTTTTTAAATCTTATTTGTTCTTTTTTTTTTCTTAAGAAATCTTATTTGTTCTCTAATTTTCTCAAATAATGTGTTGATTTGATGTGAATTTTTTTTTTTTTCTTAAGAAATCTTATTTGTTCTTTAAATTTCTCAAATAATGTGTTGATTTGATGTGAATTTTTGGAGATCGAGGTACAGCTCTGGTACAACTCTGTGACGTTTCAACTTTTCTGAGTGCCTTATATATATATGAGTCTAGTGTAAAAAAAAATTATTGTGCTTTACAAATTCTTATTTCCCTTCCCTTCAGTCTTTTTTGCCTCTCCCCTTGGGTCGGTTCATTTCACTGATTTGCATGGCTTCCAAATACTCCTCTCAACTCTTTGGTTTCATGTCAGCGAATTAGAAGTTTTTCCTTTCGTCCTTTTATGTGGAGTTGCTTAAAGACAATTGCATGTATAATTTGAATATAACACTTAAGGTTGTGGGGCCGGAAGTTGGGGCAACTGATGATTTCAGCGAAGATCAGATTTTCTATAGAGAGCAGTTTTGATGGGAACTTCAACAACCCTTCTACCCCGAGATTTGATCGATCATGAACCATAATGGAGTAATCCCCATGAACTTCATCATTTTGTGCTATAATTGTTAGCTTCTATGTTTGTAAGTTAATATTCACCCTATCAATTATAAGAAAAAGTCTACCAAAATAATAGGGATCTTAGCATCTTCCTTCATATGTAACACAATGAACTCAACTGGGAAGATAAAATTTCCTAAATTCACTGGGATGTTTTCTATAACGCCCTTTAGAAAATTTAAAGAATGGTATGCTAATTGAAGGGTCACAATGGTAGATTAAAGCTCTCCTAATCCTAGTCTTTCAAACACTAAAAAAATCATTAGATTTTTGTTAGCTCCGGAGTTACATAACGTCCTTCCAATAAATTGGCCTCCTATAATGCATGAAATGATAAATCTAACCAGATATTTCAATTTTTTTGAGAGATTTATTTGAATTATAGCAATATAGTTTTTAATTAATGCTTAAATTTTGAAATTTGAAAATTTATATTTCTTATTCAAAACCTCCTTAAAAAATTTTCTATGATTGGACATTTGTTCAAGTATTTTAGTAAATAGAATGTTAATAATGGGCTTATTAAATATTTCTAAATATTTAAAGTATTGTCGGTCTAATTTTTTTTTAATCAACCTCTTAGAAAATGTGGTGGTGGTCACTTATTTTATATATGAGGTGATGAAAGTGTTTTTCCAAAGTTTGGGATAAGTTTTTATATAAATCTATTAGGCTTAGACTCGGGCTCCTCTATTCAAGTTTTTCCATTCTAGGCTTCTCAAGTACCTTCCCACTCATAACTTTTATGGCATTGTAGTGCTCCACATACTGGTCTTTTGGATTCACCTTTGTATTGTTATGTAACTTCCTTTTGGTCTCTGGCTCAATGAGTTAATTGTTTGCCAAAGTTTTGTTCTGAATTTTCTAATAGTCGCATCATGGGTTTGTATTTGAATCCCCATGTTCAATACTACTTCTTCCAATGATAGTTTTTTTTTCCTTAAATTATGAATTAAAAGTGAATCTAGGAGGGTAGGTAAGTCTTGAGTTGCCACTACCTTGATTATTCCAATTACCTACAGAGTTGGATTGGTTATACTCCATTTTAGGTTTTTTTCTTGTGGTTATTGTTATTCCGGTCAGGGAAAGAAGCATCAACGTCTCATTCTAAAGGTCAATAGAACCCTAAAGAGTTCAACTATCCTATAGATTTATGTTCAGTTGAAATTAATCTTCTATTCCAGATCTTCAATGCTCATCTCTGTCAAACAAAGTTAGCACATCCTAGGACGACGATCCACTCCTTGTCTTGAGTAATCCTGCAAAACTGAGTTAGCAAAAAAAATAATGTTTATTTTTGTTTGTTGAGTTTTAAATTTTTAGACAACCTAGTCAAGATGTCTATGGCTCCATCGTCCCAGGGTTGTTAGATACATTGATCTACTTAGTATGAAAGGTGGTTAAACAAGTTCTAAAAATTCTTGTCAACAACTGCAGATTGCATCGTCCAAGAAATCTTCGTCATGGCTCCATCATCCCAGGGTTGTTAGATACATTGATCTACTTAGTCTGAAAGGTGGTTAAACAAGTTCTAAAGATTCTTGTTAACAACTGCAGATTGCATCGTCCAAGAAATCTTCGTAGACCAAAGCATGTTGAGTTAAAGTTGCGTTCAGTGGTCTTTGATCATTAAGGTTTCATTTAAGTTTTAATGTTTTGAAAATTTCTAGTTTATTTTTAAAATTTAAAAATTTAAATTTGATAATTATACGCTTTTAAGTAGACCACTTTGTTTATAAGTAGAGTCATAAGTCCGATCTTGACCCATCTAATCCTTCTCCTAACAATGACTAGAGTTGACAACCCTCATCTTGATCAGTAATTCTCATCCTAAGAAGGCATGGAGTTGACAAGACTAAGCTTCCATCTTATCCAATATGATCCTCTTTCTGATAAGAATCATAGTCAACAAGACTAAGTCCTTACTAAGTCAATCCAATCCTCATTTTTGTAAAGAATATAGTTGACAGGATTGATTCCTTGGCAATATTCAAATGATATGGCCTAATTAAATAATAAATATAAATAGTTTAAGTATTTCAAATACAACATTGATGATGGTCATGTTGAATGTAAATATCAATCAAATGGGTCTATCCATAAAAATAAAATTTTAAATTATAAAGATTAACAAAAGTTTAAAAGAAAATTTATCATCCAAATATAAAGAGAAAATATCAGCAACCCTCCACACTAGTTTGTAGATAGTGATAAATTTATGATTAACCAAACCTCATAAAAGTCATTGTCATGTTAAATACACTAGAGTTGTCTAAAATTGACTAGACATGCAAACTCAACCCTTGCTCAACCAAAAAAAATTGGATTTGAGTTGCCAGAATAATTTTGCAGTCGAGCTCAATTTAAGAATACTAATTTGTTTAAATTTTTTTTTGTCAAGCTTGGGTTAACCCACAAACCTTGAATTGCCAAAAAATTACCCACTAATGCTAATTTGACTAAGACATGTCAACCTGAAATTAACCCAAAATTAACTCAAATTATACCTAAACTTGACCTGAACAACTGCTATGTCTAATGTTAAATGGTATATATAAGTCGGGTTCAGGTCAGCTGGCTAAAAGTTGGTCTGGTTTGAGCTAGACTTTTTGATCTATTTAATATTTGATTTAGGTTCAGTGTTAGCTATTTCAAGTCGAGTTAATTTCATTTCAAACTTGAATTTGATCTGCAACTCCAATTTGACACATTAAAAGTATTATTATGTTACCACTCAAAATAATCTCTTGTTAGTATAGATGTGGCATTTGTCCTCTATTCAAGTGACTTGACCAATCGACACCACAAATGAATTAATTATGATCAGAGCCCTTGGGTCAAGTGATATGGTCAAACAAGCCCACTATACTATAATCAAGGCTATAACATGTATGTCATCTAATAACTTTACTTAATTTGAGTAGTGAATTATAAGATATATCTGATCAAAAAATAACTCTATAAACTAAGATCAAACTTAAATTCATCCTCTTAAACAAAATTCCAACTTAGGTAGGTCATCAAAGTTTTTGTGGATGAAATAATCTATGACTGCTAACAAGGATTCTCGGATTTGGTTGACTACCTCACCTAATTAAATATGTTAGGATTTATGACAACCTGGGAAGAATGAAGCATGAGATCTTAATAGGGTTATCATAATTCTCCCACAAATGTGCTCTAAGCTCATAATAATATTTTTCATAATCTAAAATTAAATCTACTACTATTATTATATGAAAAGTCTAAATACTTGATTTCTAATGATTAATCTTAATAAAAAAAATATTATATTATTATCATTAGGGATAATTAACTTTAGGAGCTTGGGCTTATTAGAAACTTCAAATCCCAAATCTTAGAAGTCATCATAAATTCAGTTATCCATGTCTTAAAAATTAGACCTTAACTCTCACGTAAAACTCTCATCATTCTTTTGAATAAGGCCCATCATACTTTTGAATAAGGCCGTGGCACAGATTTTCAAGGCCCACATCGCCTGTCGACCTAGAACCCAGTATTTTCGTTTCTAGAGCCTATTCATCTTTATTTTTAATAATTAAATAAGCCTCAGTTTAGTTAACATATTAAATTAATCATTATCACATAAAAATACTTCATATTGAATTCGACTAATTCGATTACAAATATACTTCAATATACCTAAAATAATTTGAAGATTTACATGCATACCACCCAATTCTTATGTATTTACATATCAAACACCTACACTTCATCTTTTACATCACAAATCGCAGAATAAATGGGCATCAAATAACTGCAAACTAATTTAAGTTTGAGCCAACACGACCAGATATTATAGCTTCCAATAAATCCTGAAACGGTGTAGAATGCCAGAGACAAGCGCCCAGAATAGGATTTGAGCGAAGATAACATAGAGGAGAATGCCCGCCCTTCTTGAATGCCAGACATTGATAAATATGTGCTTCTTAATCCAATAAACCTATACGCAAAAATTTGCATTTCTCAGTGTAATGTGATTGGGAAAAGTGATCCATGTTTTGCTGATATAAAACACATGCATACCACCGAGTTCCGACGTATTTACATATCTAACACCTAAATTTTACTTTTTATATTTATATCACCGAAGACTTTCGTATCATGTCAAATATATCACAATTTTAACTTTAACAAGTGGAATGCACTTTTTCATGCATTGGGACAGTGGTATATATGTAAAAATTGAAGTTTAGGTGTCAGGTATGTAAATACATAGGAATTAAGTGGTAATGTGAGTAAATCTTCTTATAAAATAAAGAATAAATCTTATTTTAACTAAAAATGCTATAAGTATCATTTTTAAATAGAAGATGTAATTACCAGAGTGTTGTTTGGGCTCTCATAATACCACCCATTGAGGAAGCCTTCAAAGATGCCTTCTGCAGCCATGACAAAGACTAGCATGGCATTCATGCCAATCCACTCCAATGGCATAAAGATTGTGCGTAGATGTAAAATGTCAACCTGAGATAAACAAAAGAGGAAACAAGTAATTTCCTTAATGCTGGTTCTCTCCAAAGAAATAAGTTAGGAAAATGATATTAAAAAAGGTTAAAAATTACACTTTCCGTTTTCATGATTCTCCAATGGAATGAAGAGTTTACAACTGGGAATGGTTTAGTTTATAAGAAAAATAGATTCTAGTTTGCTAAAAATATAATAAATATTGAATCAAAGAACTCTCTATCCTCTTAAATGAGACTTATGACAAGACAGCCAAGCATGCGGATACGAACACACCAGATTAACTCGTAATTACCGTAAGAGAAGCTGGACGGATGCCATGGACCGGTTGTGCAAGTTGATTAACCATAAAATGGAAATGACATGCCTTGGACCAAATGCACCAAAAATAAAATTATACCCACCGACTATTTGCAGGGAATCAAAAAGATTCCATATTACGTAAATGACCAATGTAGTCCCAGGAATTTTTAAATAGGAAACAAAATAGTGCCCCGGCAGGCTCTTGCAGTACCCCATTAAAAAATCATTTTGGTTTGTATTTAAATATTCTGGGGACTAAATTGACCTTTTGTGAAGTCTGCATCATGTTGTCCTCTTAAAAATAGTTGGGGAGCTATATTGGTTCTCTATTGTTGCTTATTCAGCCTTATAAATTCCATACAAGTTTAGAGAACCTGTCTTCTAATAACCATCAGCAGACTTGACATTATCACATACAGTGGTGAACCCGGGAAGGGCCTGATGTGGCTCTCAGCCTCCTCAGATTTGAGAGAAAACAAATGTAAACCGATATTAAACAGTTAGAAAGACATTACCAATATATAAAATACAGAAAACACAATTCCAGCTGCTCCAGCCGTAGTGCAAACATAACTAAAGCTATACAGTTGTTTGTTGAGCGGAATGGCTGCAAAAGATGTGTGATATTAGCAAGCCAACAGAGTTCAAGTAAGAAATTGGACTGTTTGCAATATAATTGTATGTCAAACGACTAGTTCTGTATCTTACCATGCACAAAATGCAGCAAAATTCCAAGAATGAGAAGCCCAAAACCAATCAAAACCCAATGCTTTAACCTATCCAGGTGGCTCTGTTAAGAAAGGAGAGAGAACAATGCAAGAAATTACTATAAAGTCTCTTTTAGCTTAGAGAAACAATTTAAAGTTTGATTTTAAAGCAGACCTTCATATGCAGAAGCACCTGCCCGTAATGTACTCCAATGATGGTGCTTAGAATAGAAGAGATTGAGCTGAACAAAATATCAAAAGGTTGAAGTTATACACTAGAAAAGGATATAATCATCCGCTTCTAAGAAGCATGATAATATCCAATATGAAGAAAAAAGTATCATGACTGAAAAATAGTTGTTCACAATAACAGGACATATGCAATAAACTATCAGACGTTTAAATTGTCTTAAAAAAATAGTTTCTGATGTTGTATTGTCGTTCTTTTTAAACATCCCGCGGTCCATACCGTCTTTTAATTTGAACAAATGGGTTGTTGTACTAACAAAGTTGTCTTAAGTTATCTAGATTAAATTTTGTCCCATTGAAAAAAGGACTATATTGCCTTAGGTCGTAGCTTATCCATGAAAACTGAAGCCTTTTTGTAGAGATAAACAGAAGAAATATTATGTGATCCTGACATTCCATTAATAAAACCAGGAAAATAAATAAAGAGAACGTGACAATTTGCTAACGTATAATGTATATGGTTCCTTTTGTGCACAATATTAGAGTATGGTTCCTTTTGTGCACAATATTAATAAACCCGATTGTCTGGCACTCAAGTATTGCCGAGTCCTTTGAAACTAATCAAACCAAACTAATGTCTCTTGATTTCAATATAGTTTTGATTCTGATGTCTCAGCTTTTGCGTAGAAGAGGATGCATAATGCATAATACTTGGAGTAAATATGAAAACCAATCATCAAAATCGTATTTCAGTAACTAAACAAGAGTTGTTCAAGAATCAAGATGTAAGTTCATGATGAAAGACACCATTACATTGTAAAGAGTGCTTTGAACTGAATCATCTAAGCAGAGATAGCACAACATCACCCACTGTTATTTTCTGCAAAGTGTTGACATGCTCTAGCGGCACCGGACAATGGAAACTGCCTCACAACATGAACACAAAATTGATTCAGGAGGTTCTCTTAAAAAGCTTCATAAAATTTCAAAAGCTTTCATAGGTCCAAAATACTTATAAGATGCTTGAAGAATATTCCATAAGAGGCCACAAAATTTATGCTTCAATTCATTAGGTGGGGTCAGTTCATGCATGATAGGGTGCCAAATCTGAAGGGCCATGGAACAAAAATTGAGAAAAGATTATGGTACATATCAGATTTATAACGACAATCCATTGCCGTTATTACTTCTTATTAGCTTTTATTCCCTCAATATGTATTTCCTATTTGCTTTATTATATTTTACTTCTTTCCTATTTGCTTTATTTGGTTTTATTTCTTTCCTTTATTATGTTTATTGTAATCGGGTTTAAATACCCCTCATTCTATCAATAATATGTGCTGCTCTATTCCAAATCCTTCCAGAAGATTATAGAAAATGATCGCATTTTCCAATTCTTGACTGGCTTTAACAAAGATGTTGACGAAGTCTAGGGTCATATTCTTGTTTGGGATCCTTTTCCTTTCACTCGAGCAACTTTCACCTAGATTCGTTGGGAAGAAAGCCAGAGATTTGTCATGCTCTGCACTTCTACTCCTTCAACCGAATCGTCCGCCTTGATCTTAAAAAGTGCTCAGTCCTCATCCATGCCATCTCAGACCGGTCACCCCACTCGCGGCTACTGTCACAAACCTAACCACACTCGGGACAAGTGTTGGAAACTTCACGGTAAGCCAGCAGAAAAATTTTCAGCCAAATCCTCTGCTACCAAAGGTCTACCGACGATGTCCAAGCCTACCACGACTCAACCGACTCCTATCCGAAACATTCCAGAATCATCTGAATCCATGAAGAATCAGATGGAGCAATTGATTAAACTTTTGGAGTCAATCAAATCACTGCATATCCATCAACCTCCCACGGTCGACAATGTACTCTTCCTATGTCTCACATGATTTATTCCCCCCTTAGCCCGTGGATTATTGATTCAACGACCACAAATCACATGACTAGATGTTCACCAACTTTCTCGGTTTACTATCCATGCTCTGGGAAAGATATAGTTAGAATTGTCGATGACACTTGTAGTTCTATTGCTGGTAAAGAGTTGGTTGTACTGACGACCGACCCAACTCTAGAGCAGTTTTACATGTTCCCCTATTACCATGTAACTTATTATATATCAGTAAGTTGACAAACAATATCGACTGCGTTGCTAATTTCTCTTCTGATGGTTATGTTTTTCAGGATCGTCGTTCAGGAATGATTGGAACTGCTAAGAGGGTAGGTAGACTCTACTATTTCCAATTGAAGAGCACGGAGAGTGAAGACACGCCACTCAGGAGTTGCAACTTATCTCAAGTCATTGAATGTCTCATTATATTGTTGCATTGTCGTTTGGGTATCCTAGTTTTCAATATTTAAAAAATATGTTTTCTAATAAAAATCTTTCTAATTCAATTGTATCATCGGGTCCATTATCCAACCCACACTTATAGATCCTCTACTCCTTTTTCCCTCATCCACAATTATATATGAGAACCCACTCGCATATGAGAACCCACCCGCACTCTCAGTTACACCAATAAACGGTGGTTCCTGACCTTAATTAATGACCAAACTCGAATGACGTGATTCTATATTTTAAAAGATAAATAAGAGGTTGTCACCTTCTAAAATTTCTACACCTTTGTTTTAGCTCAATGCAAAACTTCTATTCAGGTCCTTCGAACTGACAATGGTCGCGAGTTTAACTCTATTTTGGGTGAATTCTTGGTAAGTAAGGGCATCCTTCACCATAGTTCGTGTACGGACACTCAACAAAATGGGGTAGTCGAGAGAAAAAAACGCCACCTCCTCGACGTTGCTCGCTCCTTTATGTTTCAATCCAATATCCCGAAATGGTTTTAGAACGATTCCATTATGAATTTCACCTATTTCATAAATAAAGTCCCCTCTAAAATTCACAGTTTTGAACCCCCTTAGTCGTCATGATGTCATGCTTCCTTACAAATTGAGTCTTCTCCACATTAAATCCCAAGATTATTGAGTGCATGACCTTTGTTCGAAACACTGCCCCACTCGGAGTAAACTTGATCCCAGATTCATAAAATATATCTTCCTTGGGAACACCGTATCAGTATCTTGATACTACCACCAACAAAATCTATGTTAGTGTTGATGTCTCCTTTAAATGTGTTCTCTATTTTTCTAACTCAGCCTCAAGTGAGAGGGAACTTGAGTTCTCTGACACTATCCATTATCCTACTTCTATGGATGCTCCCCCCATTGTTCCTACCATCGAGGAATTTCTTGTTCCGTAGTACACCATCTCCTCGTCCCACTATCCATGTCTACACTCGGCGTACCCATCTCAATGCTCCTACTCTGGAGTCCACTACCTCCTTACAGAACCTTGACTCCTCTCTGGGAGACATCCTCAGCACGACCCCTCCTTTGAATGGGAACGTGAGTTCTCCAAGTAAAGTACGTAATCAAACATGCTCCCTCTATTCTATAGCAAAATATATCTCATTCTACAGTCCATCACTGACATACAGAGCATTCACTACCGCCATGACGAACCATCAAATTCCTGCTACTATTGAGGTTGCTCTTGTAGATCCAGCCTGAAAAATGACAGTAATGGAGGAGAAGAATGTCAAAGCGGAACTATACATAGGACGTCGTGGATCTTCCTCAGGGTAAAAAAGCTGTAGGGTGTCGGTTGATTTTCAGCACCATGTTCAACCCTGATGGATCCTTTGAATGCAATAAAACCCGATTGATCGCCAAAGGGAACTCACAAAACTACGATGTCGACTATGAAGAAACATTTGCTCCAGTGGCTAAGTTAAATATTCTTCGGGTCCTGTTGTCACTTGTGGTGAATCTAGATCGGTTTTTATTCCAACTAAATGTCAAGAATGCATTCTTGAATGGAGAGCATACATAAGAGATATACACGTCCCTCCCTCCTGACTTTGACTCTACTACCTCCAGAGAACAAGTGTTGTAGATTACGAAAGTCCCTCTACGGGCTAAAGCAGTCCCCAAGGGCCTAATTCGACAAGTTAACAAAAGTGATCGTGAGCCATGGTTTTACTCAAGCTCATTTGGATCACACTCATTTCTTCTGATATTCCTCCAGCGGCCAAGTAGCTATCTTTATTGACTCTGTTAACGATATTATTCTTACAAGTGACAATCTCCCAACATTGGAGTTCTTAAAAAACATTTTTGCTACATCCTTTGAGATGAAGAACTTGAGATCTCTCTGACACTTCATAAGCATGGAAGTAGCTCGGTCATCTCGGGGCAATTTCCTGTCTCAGCGCAAATATGTGATTGATCTCTTGATAGAGAATAATATTTTGCTGTCTAAACCTATTGCTAATCCTATGTATCCCAATAAAAGATTATCTGACATTCCCAATATTGTGCTTGTCAACAAGACTTATTACCATCTTCTTTCGAGAAAACTCATCTACCTCGCCTATAGTCGCCCCAACATATGCCACACAATTGATATAGTGAGTCAATTCATGCATGACCCCTATGAGCATGATCTCCACGTTGTCTATCAGATTCTCCACTATTTAAAAGGTACACCAGACTCAAGCTTGTTTTTTTCCAGTCACAACTCTCGGACTATTGTTGTGTATACACATGTTGATTGGGTCGGATTAGTTCATAACTAACGTTCCACTTAGGGTATTGCTCATTTGTATGGGGGCAACCTTGTCACATGGAAAAACAAAAAATAGTATGTGGTTACTCGGAGCAGTGCTAGAGGTGAATTCCGGTTCAAGCCTTGGGAATCTGTGAAGCTTTCTGGTTACGCATCATGCCCTGCGAACTTTGTATGCCCACCTCCGTCCTACTGTAATATTCTCTGAAAATAAGGTCATACTCAACATTGCTCACAATCCAATCTAGCATGATCGAACCAAACCTGTGGAGATTGACAGTCACTTCATTAAAGAAAAGATTGAATCCGAGAAAATTTGTGTTCCTTATGTGCCTTCCAGTGGTCAACTAGCGGATATCCTCACAAAGAATCTTCCTCGACCTTTGTTCAATGACTTCAAATCTAAGTTAAACACGACGAGCATCTATGTTACAACTTGAGGGGGAAAACGAGATTTATAACGACAATCCCTAGTCATTATTACTTCTTATTAGCTTTTATTCCCTCATTATTTATTTTTTATATGCTTTATTCTATTTTATTTCTTTCCTATATGCTTTATTCTTTTTATTGATTTCCTTTATTATGTTTATTGTAATCGGGTTTAAATACTCCTTTTATTAATAATGTGTGTTTCTCTATTCCAAATCTCAAAAGTACAAAATGAGGAAATCTAACTATCTCCCCCTTTTTTCTCTTTTGTACAACTACTAAAGGAGGAATTTGGAGGAAAAAACTCTCAATTTTTCATTAGAAAAACAACAAATATATATACAGCTTAGGCTAATCCTCATAAAATTGGAGAGGAATACAAATCATCATCATAAAAAAGGAAAGAAAATAAAAACATAATAATGGATAATTAAGGGAGAATAATATCTTCCCTTAAAATGTAATAGCATATCCACTATTTTCTAAATCAGATACGCATATCAACACACTCACTCTAGTTGGGTTGTATATATCATACATCCTCAAACTTGTTGTTGAAATTATTGAAGTGGTGCCGAGGAAGAGCATTGGTAAGAATGTCCGTACTCTAATGCTGAGTTATGATATAACTTAGCTCAACAATCCCTCCATTGACCTTCTCCAAGATGAAGTGTTCTTCAATCTCTATATGCTTGGTTTGATCATGTTATATCAAATTCTTTGAAATACTAATGGCTGATTAGCTATCACTGAACATCTTAATGGTGCTTTGACTCTCCATGCGACGTTCCACTAATAATTTCTTTAACCACATCCCTTCACAAATTCCTAGTGTCAGGGCATGCTACTCATATTTTGCACTGCTTCTTGCCACCAAACTTATTTTATTTCTCCAAGTAATAAGGTTACCCCATATAAATAAACACTATCCTATTGTAGGTCTTCTATGAGTCAGTTCTCCTGCGCAAGTGACATCAGTATAAATCTCAATGCATGATTTTCAATCTTTTTGAATATCAAACTATGTCCTAGAGTTATTTTTAGATACATAAAGATTCGAAAGACCGCTTCTAAATGATTTGATTGTTCATATGTAGGCTCATTGCACCCACAAAAAAAACAATGTCAGATGATGTATGTGACAGATAAATAAGTTTCCCCACAGTCTTTGATACCACCCTTTTTCAACCGAGGTTATCCTCATTTTTGATGATCGTCGGTTGGGATCCATAGGAGTTTTTGTTGGTTTGCATCCCAACATTCTTGTCCCCTTTAATAAGCCAAGGATATATTTTCTCTGAAATATGACAATGCCTTCTTTGAATCTAACAACTTCCAATCCCACAAAGTATCTTAAAATTTCAAGATCTTTGATCTTAAACTAAGAAGCCATTACTCTTTTGATTATTTCAAGTCCCCTTACATCATTGCATGTAAGAATAATATCATCTACATATACAATAAGATGAACTATCTTACATTTTTATTTTGATTTCACAAACAAAATGTGATAATCTTGACATTGATAATATCCATTGGCACGAAGAGTCTTGGTAAAACTTTAAAATCGTACTCTATGAGACTGTTTTAACTCATATAATGATTTCTTTAGTTTGTACACTAGTTGATTTTTTTATGTTATTCTTTAATTCTGAAGATATCTTCATACACACTTCTTCAAGGCCCCCATTAAGAAATGTCTTTTTAATATCTAACTGATGTAAAGGCTAGTTCAGGTTGACAGACAATGAGAGTAATACTCTATGTTGTGTTTTGCTATTGGTGCAAATGTCTCCTGGTAGTTGATCCCATATGACTGAGCAAACTTTTTTGCTACAAATCTAGTCTTGAACCTTTCTATGCTCCCATTTGTTTTGTATTTAACATGAATACTCATTTGCACCCTAAAATTCTTTTCCCAGGTGATGGAGTTATAATGCAAGCATTATTCTTTTCAAGGGCAATAATCTCCTCTTCCATAGCCTTTTACCAAGCGGGAATAGATAAGGCTTTTTCAATTGAATTTGGGACCCGCACATTATCTAATTTCTGAACAAAAGATTTGTAAGATGATAATTTTTCATATGTGACAAATTCTTCTATTGGGTATTTTGTGCATTCTTGTGCTCCTTCCACTAGGAGTTCATGTTCATGATGTGTTGTCCCAACATCTGCATGAATATTTGGGGTGTGTGGAGTTAGTTTCAGTAATTTGCATCCTTGATTTTATATATTGTCCCTTACATGTTCACTAGTTTTTTCTTTTTGGTGTACACTCTGAGTTATTGGTTTTTGGTGGGAGTTGTGAGAGAATTTAGTGGAGTAATATATGCTCAGTTTAGGTTGATTTATGATAGTGGGACAAGAATGGGTTCATCAGGGGTTTAAGGGAAATGAGTGTGAGGTTCTTGAATGATATCCCAAATCTGATACTCTCCAACTCTCCCCCTGAATGTTAGAATTAGACTAATATGGTTGATTTTCAAAGAATGTGACAACTATAGAATTGTAAAATTGTGTTTCTGATAACATTTATACCACTTTGTTTGAGGAGAGCCCACAAAGATGAATTTGATTGACCTGGGATCAAGTTTGGTCTGATTAAGTTGATGGCAGACGAACATAAATTTTAGGGGTATGAAAGAGGTGAAGGATTGAATATGTGGATAGGATTTTATGAGATTGTTGATAGGTTTGATAAATTTTAGTAGATTTTTCCTTCATGAGAAAGTTCAAGTAATTCTGGTGTGGTCATCAATGAAGGTGACAAACTGCCTGACCCCATTTGTATTTCTTATTTTTTAGAACCCACAGATGTCATCATGAACCATAGAGAAGAGATATGTTGGTTTATATTTCAGGGTTGCGTATGCTTATTTAGTATGTTTGGCAAGTTAGCAAATTTCACACTAATAAAAACTAGACTCTTAATTGATAAATAAATGATGATACAGTTTTTCAATATAATAGAAGTTAGAATGCCCAAGGTGAAAATGTCATAACATAACTTAACTCTCATGAGAAACAGACACAGATACAAGACTTGACTCAAAGGATTGTGAATGATGGAATATTCCATTTAAAGTGGGAGTCCTAATGAACTGATACAGTTCATGATATATATCAGCATTACCAATCATTTTCCCTGAGTTAACTCGAAATTGACACAAATTATGATAGAATTTAGTAACACAATTTATGTCAAGAGTGGGTCTAGTTATAGATAGTAAATTATAGTGAAGTTTATGAACGTAAATCACAAATTGAATTATAAAATCACTTGTGAGTTTCACAATTCCCCTTCCTTCCACAAAAAGGAGGGAGCCATCTGCGGTTCTAACTGTAACATGGTATTTTCAAGAATGGGATGATTTAAAAGCAGCGATATCACCTATAATGTGATCATAAGCTCCAGAATCCACTATCTAATATTGATTCTTCCTGCTTAGAGCAATAATAATAAATAGAAGACTGCCATGAAGGCTAGTAGAAGACATAAAACAATATCTCATAAGCCTTTGGAGAGCTTCAAGTTGTTCCTTACTAAATGAACTATGTTCACGAGGCTTGTTTTCCTTTGATGTTGTGCTTGCTCTATCTTTCCCATCATCTTCGACTTTGTTGGACTTCCAATCTGTAAGTTTTCCATAAAATTTTCAATGTTTCTCCTTCAAACGAACAAGCTTTTTTGCAATGTTCAGACCACGGTGTATTAATCTTTAATTTGTTGTCCCGTGATATTTTTTGAGTATATAAAGTTGAGTTGTCAACATTTGATGTAATGACATTACTTGTCATCATAAATTTCTTCCTGCTCTCTTACTTTCGTACTTCAGCGAAAGCAACACGAATTGAAGGAAGAGGTTTGGTTCCTATGATTCTTCCTCTGACTTCATCTAGTTCTTTATTGAGTCCTAGAAAGAACCTGCTAGTTCTTTTATGTTCAACAATGATTTTGTTGAAGACATAGTTTTATGAACACCTCAATGTATATATTTCATACATATCTACTTCAAACCAATATTTGGTGAGAGTATTAAAATATTGAATAACATTCAAATCACCCTATCGCAGGTCATGTAATTTAGTTTCAATGTAAAAAAAATCAGAAGTGATGTTAGCGCTTGAGTAAGTTTCCCTTGCGACATCCGGGATTCCTTTTGTCATTTTGTACAAGAGGAAGTTTTCTCCAATTTTTGTGGTTATGGAGTTGGCAAACCATGACATGACCATGTGTTCTTCAATCTTCCATGTATGATGTTTAGGATAAGTGGCTTTTGGTGTAAAATTTTTTTCAGTGAGATGATTTTCTTTTGCTTTACCAAAGATGTACATGAACACAAATTGAGATCATTGGAGGAAATTGTTGGTTTTTTATTGGTGATGCAAGAATAGACTTCAGATGCTGCAGAACCAAACATCTTAGGTTCGAGTTCAAACGTAACTTATGAAGAGAAAGAAATAGCTTTCATGCTGTATTTGATCATCATCAAAGTTTGAACTTGAGAGAAACTGTTTATCGTCAACACAATTTTCACGAGAAAGAGAAACAGTTTGTTGCTGACACATAATTTTCACTAGAGAGAAATTGATTTAGCTGACACAGGATTTCCACCAAAAATGGTCTATCCTCGACAGTATTTACGCTGCAGAGATGGGGTCAGACTCAGTTGTGATGAACACGGGTCTTGGATTTTCACCAGAGAGAAAATTCTAGCGGAAGAGAACATATGATTTTCGTTGGAGAGAGGGAGAGAGAGAGAGAATTCAGACCTAACCGGGCGGAATTGTCTATTTCCACTAGAGTGAGAAGTCTTGATCCCCGATGTATTCCTAAAAGGGTGATCTCTGAGAAAAATAATACATACTCAATTACTTCAACTCGAGAAAGAAAATTCCAAGATTCCTATCTTTATGAACTGCTCTGTATGAAAAACAACGCGAGCCGCGAGCGCTTACAAGGAGCAAACAAAGCAACAGAGGACTGCTCTTCATAAAACAGCGGGAGTCGCGAGCCCTTACCTGAAACAAAGACACGAAAGCTTGCAGGAGGGTACACAAGTCTACAAAATTCTGGCTATCGCCAGCGATCTAAAAGGGAGCATAGAGCTGGGGCTGGCTTACAGGCTATAAGGAAGATTCTAGGAAGATTCCAGTGACTAAAGGGAGATCTATGGTTTCTTCCCTTGCTCTGATACCATATAGAATTTAGGAAAAAAAACTCTTAATTTCTCATCAGGCAAATAGCACGCGCGAGCGCGCGCGCACACACACACAAATATATATATATATTAAAAAAATTGGTCAGAGACTATGATACAAGCCCATAACCAACCTCATGTAAGAGTCTTACGACTGACAATGTAGTTGCCTACCGACTTGCTCAAAACTATAAAAAAAGAGAAAAATACATTAGATATTTAAATAAAAAGCCTAACAGTGTCGAAATACATCGTATCAAGTGGCTAGAGAGCGACCCAATTTAGGCTTGCCTCTGTCTCTAGTTCTAGGGGAGGAGCAAAATAGTTGGTAAGATGATTGCCATTGCCAGTAATAACCAATGTATAATCCAATATGTTCCCGATCTGGAGTCGGTCTCCATTCTTCTTCTTCCTCCAGGAATAGACCTATCATTCCTCATCCAAAGAATCAGTCTGATGGGTGGTAGAGCTGAAGTAGAAGGAATACCAACCGTAGTACCCACAATAGGTTCTAGTATATGTGGAGTATGAGTTGCCTCTACATCAGATACATTTACCAGATACTTTTTGAAGAAGTGGAGCTATGAGGTTCTCCTGATTATCAGTTTGAACACTGTCATTTGTAGGTAATAGTCCATCAGTATTGTTTTCTATGGGGTTTGAAGGTGCCAGCATCACATCACTCACAGTAACAGTAACAACAACGTCATGGGGGGGCTCTTCAGGGGCAACATACACTTAATGTCTGGTAGTATCTTCCCCAGGTGGAACTAACATGTCCAGAGCAGTGAGGTTAGACCCATCCTTATTCACTTGAACCTTAGATTTCAAATTTGGATGAAATTTATGAAATTTATCAATGGCATGACCAAACATCTCACAGTGGGTACAATATGGGGGTCTGTACTCCATGACGATTTATTGCCAATATCCATTATGGGTTGTGCCCAGTCAGACTTCAGTAACATCAGGTAAAGTAATATCCCTTTCCACAAGTATTCTGGCCACCGAGGGTCTGGTTAAGTTGAAAGTAGGTAGATGTAGTTTCAAAGAGATCTAGCTTCAAAAGATCCCCAAGAATGACCCCAATAGAATAGAAACCTGATGGTAAAAAAAATGCAGCTTGAGACCAAGTAAACTAAACCATACTGGTACATTGACAGTTTCATGCTTTGGGTCGAAATCAGGAGACCACTCTAGTATCTTCATAGGTTTACCAACGATGTTAAGATATTTTCTGGAGAAAATTCGAGTGTAGTCCTCAGGCACGGTTAACTGAATCAATACATGTCTCCCATCAATGAGTCTCACTTTCCATTTTCCTGTTAATTTGAGGTCATCAAAACTTTTCATGATAATTTCCATAGGTGGGTGTCCCCACTGAAATTTTTTAATAAGAGCAAATTTGAATTTGTCAGTGAGTGTTGAAATTTCTGACGTGGAGAAAAAGAGTGCTGACTTCCCACTTTTTCTGATTGTATTCTTAATAAAGGGATAGTCACCTGTACCATCACGATGCTCCTTATAACCTGAAGGGAAAACAACCGCAGTCTCCCCCTGAGAATTACCCACCATGTGGGCAAATGAGGAGGTTTTGCCAGGCTCAACCGAAGAAGAAAGCTCCATCACAGCAAAAAAACTGCAAGTCGGGCACAGGCAAAAAAAAAAAAAGCGAGCCGAAGAGCTGCACAGAAGACAGAAGACGATACGAAGTCGCAGCTCGACAAAAACCGTAGCTCGATCCGCGCAGAAAAGAACCGCAAAGCTGGATGGCTAGGGGGAAGGCGCGAAGGAGGAAACGAAACCGCACGCCGAAGCCCTTCGTCGTCGTTTGGCGCGAGAGGGAAGACGACGATTCATCGTCGTCGTCTAGTGCGGGAAACAACGTCGTCGTCGTCGAGTGCGGGAAACCACGTCGTCGCCAAGTGCATATATATATATATATATTTGGGCCCCGTACCCCGGCATATTGGTTGACATCAACGATCGAAGAGTATTATATGAGCCTCCAGCCACCCCTAATGTGTCTAACAATTCGAGTACCACCTCCTTAAGGCCAACTGTGTTAGAGAGGATTCGAACCCCTGACCCGAGGGGTCTTATACCATGGATGCCAACCAACAGACGGGGGTACGCGACACACAAACACACATACAACTTAGACTAACCTTCACAATTGGAGAGAAATTCAAATCATCACACTAAAAATGAAAAAAATAAAACACAATGATGAATAATTAAGGGAGAATAATTTCTCTCTCTCAAATGTAATAGAGGACCCACAATTTCTTAAATCGGATTTGCATGTCAAAATCTTTATTCCAAAATTCCACTTTCAACTTAATTCATATCAACAATCCAACATCACCATAATTTAGCTCGGCCACAATACAGGCATTATGAAAACCCTACTTGTGATATATATATATATATAATGACAATTTCCGTCGTCTCTGCTAAGGTTTCGCATGGTGATTTCCGTCATCTATGATTCAATTGCTCTCGAAGGAAAAGAGCTCGCACCTCATCGCCTCTATTTTGACCTTGGCCTATTGCACGTTGTTGTCTCTTCGCTTCCGTCATTTCACATCTTCAACTTCATCTGTTTCGATGCCGAGCTTCTGTTGGCTCGCATCTTTGCGTCTCTCTGCTTTCCCTCTTTGCGTCTTCTGCTACGTTTGTGTTTGACTACATCAGAGCGTTGTGGCAGGTGGACTCTCTCCCTGCTTTGATTGGTGAGCTCCCTACTTCGGTTGAACCTTTACCCATGTTGTGGGTAATCATTTGGTGGAGTCGACTATTGTCTTCCCTTCAAGCTATAAGGAATGTCGTGATGGTACAAGTAACTGCTCTTTTGTTAAGAAGCCAAGTAGAAAATGTGGGAAAACAACACTCTTTTTCTCTGATTTAGAAATTTCAACATTGACTGAGAAATGCAAGTTCACTTATGTGGGAAAATTTCAGTGTGGGCACCCACCTATGAAAATTATCAGAAAGAATTTTGATGATCTCAAACTAGTAGGTAAGTGAAAAATGTGACTCTTTGATAGGAGACATGTGTTGATTCAGTTAACCATGGCTGAAGACTACACTCAGATTTTTCTCTAAAAAAAATCTTAACATTGTAGGAAAGTCAATGACGTTACTCAAGTGGTCTGCTGATTTTGACCCAAATCATGAACCTCCCACTGTACCAGTATGGTTTAGTTTACCCGGTCTCAAGCTGCATTTTTTTTAATCATCAGGTTCTCTACTCTATTGGGGTCATAGTTGGGGATCCTCAAAAACAAGATCTACCCCACCTTCAATCTAACCAGACATTATGTTGCCAGAATACTTGTGGAAAGGGATATCACTTTACCTGATATTACAGAAGACTGGCTGGGCCAACACATAATGGATATTGACAACAAATTCTCATGGAACATAAATCTTTTTATTGTACCCACTGTAAGATGTTTGGGCATACCCTTGACAAATGTCACAGGCTCCATCCTAACTTGAAATCTAAAGCTCAAGTGCATAAGGATGAGTCTAACCCTACTGCTCTTGTGTCGGCCATTTTTTTTTTGAAATAAGATTTTAAAATTTAAATTTAATAAATATATAATGTAATTTTAATTTTTTGGGAAAATGGTATATATATATATATATTATTTTTGGAAAATGAAGAGACCGGATATACCTCATATATCTAATAGTTTAAATAGCTGAGCACGATACCATAAATGATATATCATCTCGAACTATGAACATATCATTTATTGGTAGGCTTAACTATTTAAACTTAAAAGTTTATGACTCTATTTTGGTCTGCAAAATTTATAGCAGATAAATTTCCCTATCTAGTACACAGATTATACAGGGTTTAGATTAATCTGGGTTCTTAAATCCCTATAGAGGCAAGCCCCCTATAATTAATTACATCTTAGATAACCGAAGTTACTTAAGAAGTCTCTTGATTAAGATTAGGTTTTCGTCTTCAATAATTCATCGTTTAAGTTTCCACGATTGCTTATAGGAAAGTCAAATGGGAATGACCCAATATGGAACCGCTATTTTTGGAATCCAAAGAAGTGAAAAGTAATAAATGTCGAATATGCTGAAGAAGCTTCAGTGACATCTCAAACTAATCTATAGTTTGACTTTACATCTTTGAAAGTGAAATTATATGATATTTGAGTCTTGCAGGTTATTTAGATATTCAGGACTTGTGCTGCATGTTATATGCAAATAGCCCGAGAAAATGTGAGGATTTATGTCGTATCGAACGACAACCTCGGAATCCTAAAAAGTTTAAGACTTATATCGTACGATATAAAATCATGGAAAGTCCTAAAAGATAGTGTGAGGATTTACGTCGTACTGAACAAACAACCTCGATGCCCTATAGGTATGTTATTTAAATCTATCGAGGTTCAGTTGAGGCTTCTGTCTTCACCTTTTATTGTAGTCCTGACTGTTGTTCGGAGAGGAATCGTCAATCGGTCACGTCATTATCTCATTACGTGAAGAGAGTAAAGAAAAGAAAAAAAATCATGCCTCGAGCGACCTATCTTAGAGGATTGTATGAACATACTAAAGGTAGTAAATAAAAGCAAGAATACAAGCAAATGCATATACTACAGTGCAATAACGAAAGAAAAGAAGCTATATAACAAAATACGATAAAGAAATGTATAAAGAACATGCAGAAATGTACAGTACAATATAAAAGAAAAGAAATGTACAGTAAAGAAAGAATTATGTAATAGAAAAAGTACAGAAATTGAAACAACTAAAAGTGTACCTGGTTAATTCTAGCGAAACTACAAAATAGATTACAATTGCATAATTTAAAGGGATTAGATAAACATTTGCAGATTATAAAAAAAAAGTTAAATGATAAGCATATGAAAATTTAAAGTGGAATATATGATTTTAATTTGAGGTTAGGCTCAAACTAGACTTCCTTTTTTTTTTCTCGATCACCCAGGCCACTGATATATCAAATTCAACCTATCAATATAGCCTAGAGGTCTGTTGAGTAGGTGGAGCCCGATCCACCTCGTGTTATGACAATTATTCTTTATGGCAAAATTAATTGCTAATTAATTTCATTCCTTTTGTAAAGCATCACATGGATTTCTCTCTACCTATGGATCCCGCCAAAGCTTCCCTCCCCTTTAAGCGGTCCCGCCAAAGCTTCCCTCCTCTATTTCCTAAATTAGGCCTTTTAGCTTCTTATAAATTGCAAAGCCAAAAGGTGTGCTAAATACACACCATCCAAAACTCCTCCTCGGCTGTAGCGTTCAAGAGAAAAAGAAAATAAAATTGTTTTGTTTTTTTTCTTCCTTTTTTGGGTTTGCTAACAGGGAAACGAAAAACTTATTTTGGTGGCTTTAGAGAGAGAGAGAGGGAGAAGAGAGAGAGAAAAATAAAAGAGTTTTTTCTCTTGTAAACGTCGAGGTGTTCGACGGTGTTATTCCTCAAACTAATAAAATCCTCTGCAGCTCCGTGGACGTAGGCAATTTGCCGAACAACGTAAATCTGCGTGTCTGTTAATTTTGTGCGAATTTCCTCATTTCTTTTTCGCTTTATTGCCATTATTTTTCATAACAATTTGTATCAGAGCCAGGTTCAGATTTGAGGAAGAACGATGGTCAGAGACAAAGTGAAGGTTTCAGGGATCGAGAAGTTCGACGACACGAATTTTGGTTATTGAATTTTGGATACTGGAGGATGCAGATAGAGGATTATCTCTATGGGAAGAAACTTCATCTTCCACTACTGGGAAAGCGACCGGAAAAGATGGAAGAGGCAGATTGGAATCTGTTGGATCGACAGATTCTAGGGGTTATTCGATTAACCCTATCGAGGTTCGTTGCTCACAATGTCATAAAGGAGAGGGCGACGACAAATCTTATGACGGCCTTATCGAGTATGTATGAAAAGCCATCAGCGAATAACAAGGTGCACTTGATGAAAAATTTATTCAACCTGAAGATGACAGAAGGTGTGTCGGTTGTTCAACATTTGAATGATTTCAACACTATTACAAATCAATTATCGTCATTTGAAATTGATTTTGACGATGAGATACGTGCGCTGATATTGTTGGCTTCATTGTCAAATAGCTGGGAAGCCATGAGGATGACAGTTAGCAACTTTGCAGGTAAAACCAAACTGAAATATGATGATATTCGTGACTTGATTCTTGCTGAAGAGGTGCGCAGGAAAGATTCTGGCGAGTTCTCAGGTTCGAGTTCAGCACTGAATGTTGATTCCAGAGGGAGATCACAAGACAGGAACTCAAACAGAGAAAGATCGAAATCAAAGCATAAAAGCAAAAGTAAGTCAAAGCATGGTCAGCAAGCAACCTGCTGGAATTGTGGCAAAACTGGTCACATAAAGAAGAACTGTAAAAATCCTAAGAAGACGAAAAACGTCAGTGCTAACGCTGTAACTGAAGAAGTGCAGGATGCATTATTGCTTGCAGTTCATAACTCTGTTGACGACTGGATACTGGACTCGGGGGCTTCTTTTCACACATCCTCTCACCGGGAGTTAATGAGAAACTATGTTTCAGGTGACTTTCGGAAAGTGTACCTGGCGGATGGAGCAGCTTTGAACGTGGTGGGGATGGGAGATGTTGAAATTGCACTCCTAACAAAAACAAATGGATCCTGCAAAAGGTTAGACACATTCCTGAACTGAAAAAAGAACCTCATATCTGTTTGGCAGCTTGATGAGGGAGGTCATTCAGTAGTGTTCTCTGATAACACCTGGAAGGTTACTAAAGGAGCACTGGTATTAGCTCGGGGTAAGAAGACTCGTACGCTATATATGACAACTGGTCTAATTACTAATGTTGATACCACAGTTGCAGAGAATACAACAGACATGTGGCATTGCAGACTTGGACATATGAGTCAGAGAGGTATGAAAGAGCTTCAGTCCAGAGGCAAGCTACCAGAACTGAAATCCGTTGATTTCGGCATGTGTGAAAGTTGCATCATGGGGAAGCAGAAGGTCAGTTTCCTGAAAGATGGCAGGATGTCAAAGGCAGGAAAACTAGAACTGCTACACACCGATGTGTGGGGGCCTTCTCCAGTGGCATCTCTTGGAGACTCTCTCTATTACGTCACATTCATAGATGACCACAACAGAAAAATATGGGTTTACTTTATGAAGCATAAATCTGATGTATTTTCTGTGTTCAAAACTTGGAAGGCCATGGTTGAAACGGAGACGGATCTAAAACTGAAATGCTTGAGATCTGACAATGGTGGTGAGTACATCGATGGTGGGTTCAAGGAATACTGTGCAGCTCAAGGTATCAGAATGGAGAAGACTATTCTGGGGACACCACAACAAAATAGAGTTGTAGAATGCATGAACAAAACCATCAATGAGCGTACTAGGAGCATGAGATTGCACGCAAGACTACCACCAACCTTCTGGGCAGATGCAGTTAGCACTGCAGTTTATCTGATCAACAGAGGGTCATCTGTCCCATTAGACTGCACATTTACTACTCTAGCCGCTGTTCGTAGGTCAGTTAGGAGCAGACACTCACCAACATTACTCACCAACTTTAAACTATATCTTGCTGACAGATAGTGCGGAACCAGAGAGCTATGAAAAAACCTTAACAGATGAAAATTCTAACAAGTGGGAGCTGACCATGAAGGAGGAGATGAATTCCCTATTAGGAAACCAGACATGGGAGCTGGCAGAACTTCCCCCAGGGAAGAAAACATTACACAACAAGTGGGTGTACCGGGTAAAGACTGAGCCTGATGACAGTAAAAGGTAAAAGGTACAAGGTCAGAATTGTTGCAAAAGGTTTTCAACAGAAGCAAGACATTGATTACTCTGAGATCTTTTCTCCTGTGGTAAAACTCACAACCACCAGGAAGGTCCTGACTATGGTTGCTACTGAAGATCTATTCCTGGAGCAATTAGATGTAAAGACAGCTTTTCTTCATGGAGATCTTGAAGAAAACATTTATATGCACCAGCCTGAATGATTCGTGGTACAAGGAAAAGAAGATTCAGTTTGTAGAAATTCTGTTTGTAGACTGAAGAAGAGCTTATATGGTCTGAAGCAAGCTCCTAGACAATGATACAAGAAGTTTGATAATTTCATGCAAAATGCTGGATACAACAGATGCCAGTCGAATCACTGTTGTTATGTCAGATACTTTGACCATTCCTATATCATCCTGATGTAATATGTGGATGATATGCTTATTGTAGGGGCTAACATTTATGAGATCAATAATCTGAAGAAGCAGATGTCAGAGCACTTTGCAATGAAGGAATTGGGAGCGGCAAAACAAATCCTTGGCATGAGGATTGTTGGAGATTGAGTCAAAGGCACCTTGAGGCTTTCACAGGCTGAATATGTGAAAAAGATGCTTAACAGGTTCAATTTGAACAAGGCCAAGCCAGTTGGCACACCTTTAGGCAGTCACTTCAGACTCAACAAAAATCAATCACCAAAGTCAGAGGAGGAACAAGACTACATGAGTAAGATTCCTTACACTTCAGCTATTGATTCACTTATGTACGCTATGGTTTGTACCAGACCGGATATTGCCCATGCAGTGGGAGTTGGGAGCAGATACATGAGTAATCCAGGGAAGAAATATTAGGAAGCCGTGAAGTGGATTTTGAGATACCTAAAAGGCCCTTCAGAAAACTATTTGTGTTTCTCAAAAAAAAGACTAGAGGTACAAGGTTATGTTGATGCAGATTTAGCTGGAGACATTGACAGTAGGAAGAGTACTACAAGTTATGTTTATACTATTGGCGGTGTCATGGGGCTCTAATCTACAGAAGAGTTTTTTGTTCACTACAGAGACTGAGTATGTTGCAGTGTCAGAGGCTGCTAAGGAGATGATATGGCTGCAGAGTTTCTTGGCAGAATTGGGTAAGGAGATTCAGAAAGGCACTCTCTACAGTGATAGTCAGAGTGTCATATTCCTAGCTAGAAATCCAACATTTCAATCCAGGACCAAGCACATTCAGATCAGGCATTACTTTATTCGATCATTGTTAGAAGACAGACAATTACTACTTGAGAAAATTTGTGAAAGCAAGAATACTGCTGATATGTTGACCAAGGGCGTTACACTTGAGAAACTGAAGTTGTGCTCAACTTCAGTTGGTCTTCTAGCTTGAAGACAATTGAAGACATCTTCTAGCTTGAAGACAAGGTTTTTTTTGAGTTGCAGAGGTGGAGGATATCACGTTTGAGGAAAAGGTGGGTACAACCAGCGAATGGTGCAGCCAGTGGGTAATGCGGTCGGTGTCCCATACTCCAAGTGGAGATTTGTTGAGTAGGTGGAGCCCGGTCCACCTCCTGTTATGACAATTCTTCTTTATGGCAAAATTAATTGGTAATTAATTTGATTCCTTTTGTAAAGCATCACATGGATTTATCTCTACCTATGAATCCCGCCAAAGCTTCCCTCCCCTTCAAGCGGTCCCGCAAAAGCTTCCCTCCTCTGTTTCCTAAATTAGGCCTTTTAGCTTCTTATAAATTGCAAAGCCAAAAGGTGTGCTAAAAACACACCATCCAAAACTCCTCGGCTTTAGCGTTCAAAGGGAAAAAGAAAATAAAATTGCTTTGTTTTTTTTCTTCCTTTTTTTGGGTTTGCTAACAGGGAAACGAAAAACTTCTTTTGGTGGCTTTAGAGAGAGAGAGAGGGGGAAGAGAGAGAGAGAGAGGGGGAAGAGAGAAAAATAAAGAGTTTTTTCTCTTATAAACGTCGAGGTGCTTGACGGTGTTATTCCTCAAGCTAATAAAATCCTCTGCAGCTCCGTGGACGTAGGCAATTTTGCCGAACCACATAAATCTGTGTGTCTGTTAATTTTGTGCGAATTTTCTCATTTCTTTTTCGCTTTATTGCCGTCATTCTTCATAACAGAGGTCACCAAAGAATCACCCCTAAAATCGGGCAGTCCTAGATCCTATCATTTAATGGATGTGTAAATCTAAATAGTATATGGACTTATTTTATTAAAGATATAATGTACCTATGTGAGATAGTATCTGAACTTATCGAGGTGTGGTGCACCTATATGTGAGGTGCACCTAAGTGATATGTAGTATCTGAACTTATCAATCAACAATGTATAGTACGTATCCAAAATTTCAAAAAAATGTAATATCTATTTTTTTATAATATCTGTCGGGTAGTATCTAGTGTGTAATATATGATAAGTTATAAATGTAGTACCTGTCGTGTAG
>NW_018164444.1:74919234-74938154 GCF_001263595.1 Phalaenopsis equestris
GGGAGTGATGTGTAGGATTTATTGTGTAGTGTCTATTATGTATTGTGTTATTTGTTGCGTAAAATCTAGACTTATCAGTTAAAGATATGTAGTGTATCTATATGTGGTGTATACTATTTCATAAATGTGGCATTTGTCGTTTTGTGAATATAGTATCTGTTCTTTTTGTAAGTGTAATATTTGTGTAGTGTTTATTGTGTATCTGATCTTCTCTAACTACCAATTTTTAAGCCTCTTGAGGAAGGGTCAGAGCTACCGACGACTTAAGGAAGTGAAAGAGCATCTCACTAATTGAATATCGATTTTTATATTTTCAGCCATAAGAAAAACTGATCAATGGTTCTTTGCATCATTGCTTGTTACCCCGCATCTCGAACCTATAGGCCACCTCGATGTTTCATGTGCTTATCCATAATTTTAAACACCTCATATCATGAAATCGAAAGAAGAAAAGAATTTCAAATAATTTCAAAGAATAAGCCTACTGCAAATTCCCTTCGCCACATATTTTTAAAAGGTTCCAAATAGCCTGCCAAAATCAGCTTACAAAAGTTGCACTTTAAAAGCTCTCAAACTACCACGATGTATTAAGGTAAGCATATGGAAGGTTTTAAGAAGGCTTGCACACATACAACCCTACTCCTATGTGTTTGCACAGCTAAAATCTAAAGTTCTGTAAAATAAAACCAAAGGAAATTTGTATACACACCATGCAATTCTTAAGCAATTCTTAAATGCAATTCTTAAGTATTTACATATGTAACACTTACATATATACCATCCAAATTTTTTTTTATAGTCCAAAAGAGATAGCACAATTGCATGCATAGGTAAGATAACACATATATGAGGTTTGAAATTTGGGTGTTAGATATGTAAATATGCATGAATTGGGTGGTATAAATGTATATACGAGAGAATTAGCTGCTGCAGATAGAAGGGAAAAACATGTGAACTGCAAGCTTTTATATGCAAAAGTTTTCCAATGAACTTTGTTATCAACCAAAGTTCCATCAATACATTATGCCCACTTTATCAATGTTTATCTATCGATAGGCTAGGAAATAAGAAGAATCATTGCACTCCTTGAGGTTTAAAATTTACTTCAGCATATTCACATAGAAAACCACCAAACCATCCTCTTAAAGCACCCAAAACCAGGCCCCAACATATATTTGAACAGGGGAATAACAGAAAGCAAAATAAAAATCCCAAAACCACTGCCTAAAACATCAAACAGATTCCAGTGTGCATTCGAATAGGAGCAGCGAAAGAGAGAGTAAAAACTGAGCCATTACAAGAGTTACTCAAAGCAAGAAATAATCCCAATATGTATTTGAATAAGAGCACCAACAGGGAGAGTAAAAATCGAGCCATTAAACAATAACACGAAGCAAAATCCAGTCACCAAAATCAAATTTCCAAGAGCCCCAAAATCAAATAAAAGCCACTTGAATATGTCTCGAGTAGGAGGGCAACAGGGAAGCACAGAACAAAGCCCCCCCTAAATTAAAATCTTCAAAAGCCTCGGTATCAAATCAGTATAGCAAAGGAAACCGTAGCCCATAGAGCTAGAACAATTCTTAAACATCAAATATGCCAGCATAGATGTGATGAGAACATAAGGAGGGGTTTATATATGCATAAGAATTAAAACGTGCCTGCATTACCCTCTGGAACATATAATATGCATATCCAGAACTTTCTTTTCTTTTTTCGCTTTGCTCAGTGATAGATTGAATGAGTAACTCCAGTTGATTCAAGTCAATTTCTAGGAATTAAAAGAGAATAATCCTAAAAGTCCTTATTGAATAAGATGTTATTTAATCTAACTATAGAAGAAAATTGAAACTAAAACCCTTACCTCTAAAAGCTTGCTAAATCAAGAACAAGAGAGGTAAGAAAAACCACGGGACACAATCTCCAAACAGGAAGTAAGTCCCACCAAATTCGTCCCCTCAAATTTCCTCAAAATTTCTAGCAACGAAACTCTCCCCGAACAGCTCGCAGAGAAAATCTCAAGCCAAAAAATTTCTCAAATCGTCTAAAAAAAACTCTCCAAATCCTTCCCCAAGGGAGTATTTATAGCCGAGGGAATGAGAGGTGCTTACCGATGAGGCTTACGCATTTAGGCGAAAAAATTTGTTACAAAAGGGTTATCGACAAAGCGACCGGTGGCGAAAGTCGGTTAAAACTGGCGAGGAAAGAGATGACCGGAGAACCGGAAGAAGCTTCAAGATCCGATCAAGAGAAGAGGAAGCTTCGAGAGCTGAAAGAGGGGCAAGTGTTCGGCGGGGGAACTCGTCGAATGGGGAAGCGAGGGTTAAGGACGCGTAGTTTTTTTTTTATTTAATTGAATTTACCTAAAAAAAAGATTATTCTATTTAAAATTTATCAATTTATGCATAACTTAATTCGATTCAAAACCCCATCAAGATATATGTCTTTCCCGGCTAAAATTGACGACCCGGATGCACTGGCGTAGTCCGTTTCTTCATCCGATGTCTCCCGAAAAAGTTCGTTGAGTTTCGTGCCAATTTAACTTTAATTCACGAACGTTGCGGCAAAAGAAGTTATTTTGGTCCAATTGAAGCCGTTTAATGAGCGAATTGATGACCGGTCTTCGCCTAAACGACAATCATAGTCAAACATATTGCTCTCGGCAGAAAGTTAAACGTCGAACGCCGTGGGGTTCACCTATGTCTTTCAAATTCCTATGGGAACTCAACAAGAGCTTCAATATGCTTTAATCGACTCAACTGGACGTCGAGAATTAAAAACCGTCCACATGAAACTTCGAGGAGCTTAGAAATGACTCGAATATTTAAATATTATAGGTCCCGGTCTAGTCCTCTAGGAGAGTCAAATAGAAAACACTAAGGCTAGATTTTAGGCTCTGGGAAGAGAGAAAGAAAGAAGACCTCAAAATTGAGGTCAAATATGGACACATCTGCTCCACTTGTGAAGGAAATTACCATAAGACAAATTGGTGTCTGATTTAACTATCCCTGAGGGCCCCCCTGACAATATTATTTCTGTTTCTGCGATTGATGTGTTATCGGATGGCTCTGCTGAGCAACCTACACCTTTAAACCTTATTGAAAACAATATTGAAGGATCCTTATCGACAAAGGATAATGTTTAGACCGATAATTAGGAGAGCCTTGCAGCTCCTCATTTTCATGAAGTATCCGGTGCAGAGGCGACATTTCATACTTCACATACACTAGAACCTATTGTGGTTACAACGGTTGTCAATCTTTCTACTGCGGTTCTACCATCTCACCCGAACGAGCAATTAGTCAGGCGCAGGAGACTCATCAGCTTATACATGCCCGACAATTTGTTGACCAACACACTGATCAGATGGGCCAGTCTTCAGATGAGGAATGATATGTTTACACATCCAAGTAAAAAAGAAGAATAGAGACATACTTGAGCTCATGAATCTAATGGATGATACATTGATTACTTCGGGTAATGACACGCAACTCGCCAATTTGTTAGCTGGCTCCCTTCCTAGAACTAGAGGCAGATGAAGAACTAAATTAGGTCATCTCTAACCTTTTGCTCGTTTTGACGGTTTTGGTTTTTGGTCATACATATCTTTTCTTTTTTTGGGATTTTTGTGTGTTGTACTGTGTGGGTAGGGTGTCTTTTTTGGGTATGTATCAATTCCATTTAAAAAAAAGAAAATATATATCTTCTAAATTGAACTGTTAACTATCCTAGGGAAGTGACATTGTGATCCTCTTTTGATTAACATTTCATTCCAATTGATTTTTACCCTCTCACTCAATCACACAAATCAACCTAAGAACCAATCTATTATCATCCCATTTATTGAGAAGGTTGGGCATAGTTCTTAGTGAATTTGAATCACATTTAGATAGTAATGAGTAATATACTAACTATACCAAAATTACGCGTCATCCACCATAGTTAAGACCAAAACCACAAATTAAACACCTCCCAAGGCTGAAGAGCCAGCATCAACACAAGGAAAATACACATAAGCCAACCACTGAGGGCCTGAAAATTAGCTTTGCTAAATTGGAGAATACCATGACCAATCTCATTGACTTACTGGTTACCTAGATGACATAAGTTTTTCAGGGAAAAGAGGATCCTCCCATCACCAACCTTGGTAAATAATTCAATCGAGGAAGATAATGGCCGTACTTCTTATGATAAAGATGAGCATAGCCAATTTATGCATCCACAACACATCAAGGTGGATGACAAATTGGAGCTAATTTCTTTGATGCTCATCTTTATAAGCATGCTAAGTAGGACAAGGAGCTTGATGCCTGAGGAAGTTACCATATGGTTTGCCATCTGTTGTTGTGCGATATTTTATGTCCTTATGCGTTAAGTCTGTTTTGAGGATATTGTTGGATTTTTTTATCATGCATTATAGAACTAGGTTAGGGCCCATATATATAAGACAAGCAAGGATGAACCGCCACCTGGTGATGCCTGACAACGTCCCGTGGACTTGAACCATAACAATGAAAAAAAAGTTGGAGTACAAGAAGAGCTTGGGGGCCACCATAATAAAATGACTACTAAAATAACAATTAATAATATGATAAATTATTTGTAAAATGCAGCCGTTGTATGGCACGAGACAAGACGTCCTCAAGGAAAACTCTTCAGGTACAATCACTCTCGACGGTAGAATCCTCCAATCTATTTTCCCACCTAAAGAAGTCCACAATAAAACTATCTTCCGTAGTTATGTGACTGCCACAAAGTAATCAACGAACATTATAGTTCACAATAGCAGTACAATGCTCTGAGGGTACTGAAAATCCTTAAGTTCATATTTCCTGAAAGCTTAAAAACACAAAACACACACCCTTACATGTAACATTAGTAAAAATTAATAATAGAAGTAATCAATTAAATTTTATGTAGTTTTGAGGTCTTAGCGAATACAATATATAAACTAACGAATTTGTCACTACAAAAAGACAACAAACCTTACAAAAAAAGGTTATTGGTTGCCTTTAACCCACATAATACAAAACTAGTGTGTGTATCACAAAAAAAAAGGCCGTCTAGAAGAACCTCAATAATCATAACATTGAAAAATGAGAGAAACTTAGTTTCCTTCATTGGGATTTTAGATGTCACAAGAACCAATAGCCCATATAGGCCATTCAGAAGAACCCTTTGAGATTGAATGTCTTCTCATAGACCTCCTAAGAAAAATACAATATTTAGATTATGTCTATTACCCGCGATTGCCTCATCGACCATCAAAGCGGGAAAGAATACATGCATAAGGAAAAAATATATACATGACTTGTATAAAATATTGATACAATAAACATTAAATGCATAAAAAAAGAAATATACATGACTTGTATAAATGTTTTCAACACACATTACAAATAAAATAACAACAAAAAATATATGTTCTCTCCATTCAGCCCCCAATTACAACATCTATAATTCGTTTCCTAAACGCTACCATCTCGTTTGCACCTTCCTCACCTTGAGTGCAAGTCTCGAACACACCAATTTCGGCTTATGATAAAGATTGTCCAAGACGATATCCATATGACACAGTAGAGACATGTTAATGATCTTCATCAACCCTACTAAAGTCAATGTCATAACGAGAATAATGTTGCCGAATATAGTTGTGGAAAGCCATCATGGCAAGCGTAATCTGCACTTGCTTGAGAAATAGATATGTAGGCATATCGCATAGCATGACTCATTTCTTCTTTCAAACTCCAAATGTCCTTCAATGACACCGCATAAGGAGTGTCTCTTGTTAAACATTTTTCTCCCGCATCGAGTGATATTGCTGGCTCTCTCAAAGTTAGGTATGTGACATTTCGTATCAGGATAGGACTTCAGATATCCTCTTTATAATAGATATCCAGCATCGACCAAATAATATTTATCTGAAATTAATACAATGATTAGTAGTATAGTACGAATTCTCTTTTTTATCTAATGAAAGCAACACCCACCTTTTTTTCTCAACCCTAGGATGCTTTGGTCTGCTAGTAGATTCAACTTCATTAATGTTCAAGCTAGGGCATTCATTGGAATCACCTGTTTGTTTAGCATCCAAGTTTTCAGCCATGCCACTAAATCCTACCTCACTAGGAGAGCATGCATTATTGTCACTACACCAGCAAACATACAATCTAAATTCTCTTCCAGCTCAGGCTCGATGCAATTGTATTTAATTTTTTTTGCATTTGACGCCACCTACAAAGTCATAGAATATATTGATGCATCTAAAAAAAATGAAAAATTGAAAAATTAATATAAGCAATGGATGTTTCATAAATGATCATCTCCAATCTCTTTGCCCACAATTTCTCCATAGCATCAATTGTTCGTTTTATCGAATCTCAACCCAAACCCGTGGATCTTCACTTTAATTCTTTCCGAGTTTTTCAATTCTTTTTTAGCTAATAACATTTATTATTTAATTGCATCCTATCATAATCCCTGTCTGTACTTTCTTTGAGCGTTTTAATAATATTATGCCGACCCTCCTTATTAAAAGAGGTGGTTGGCCTATTTCTTAATTCGAGCTCCTTAAGGTAAAATATGCAAAATATTATTTTCGTATCTTTATCCCACATAACAGATGAACCGGCCTTTTTTGTCTAATCCATTGTATTACTAGCATGAAAAAACTAATCAATATGAATATTTGCCATAAAAAATATTTATCACAACTCAAAGAAAAATAACAATGTCATAATATTATTATCAATGTCTACAAAATAACCTGCACACTACATCACTACACCACCCCCACATTCACACACCAACTCATCCATCTCCACACATTAACACATCCACAACACCACTACCACAACCTCTACAGACCAACACCTCCAAACACCAACTCATACACACCACCACAACCACCACCTCCACACAGCAAAACCTCTACACAACAACACATTCACAACGCCACTACAAGCACCTCCACACACCGACACCTCCACACACCAACACATCCACACCACCAATACCACCACCTCCATACAACAACTCATCCACAACACCACTACCACCACCTCTACACACCAACACCTCCTCAAACCAATCCATCTACACCACCACCACCACCACCACCACCACCAGCTCTCCACACCAAAATATGGCTCATATACGTTCAAATTAGCCATTTGTATTTTCAAATTATTGCACATGCAATCACCACCACTACCAACTTTCGGCCAACAAAATCAACAAAATAGAGCGAATAGAAACCAAGTCCATCAATAGGATGTAGCATGAAAAACCAAATCATCATCTGAGCATATCACAGAAAATCCAAAAAACATAAAAAATCCAATAAAAACCGAAAGCCATCGAAGGATAAGAGCACAGAGAACTCAAGAAAATCATTGCACGTGTTTGCAATATAAAAAACCATATCATAGTTAAGGTAGAGAATACCGGAACAGAGGCGAGAGGAGAAGGAATGATCCAAACCGAGCCGAATAACAGAGAAGAGAGGGAGAGGGAGAGGAAGAATGGAAAGCTCACCACAACAACCACCGAAAAGTTAGTGCAAGAATGGTGAGAGAGGGAGCCACGCAAGAATCGCAAGAGGAAAGTTAGGGTAAGAATTGCAAGAGAGACAAAGACGTAGAGAATCGTGAGTGTTTCATCGGGGTAGCCCCGTCAATTATTAGCGAATGAATGCAGGCCGCAGGGTCGAAACCACGGCTCGCTTTTCCTCCAAATTATCCAATTAAGTAGACACACCGCTTTTATCAAACGCACGCCCAACTGCCTCGGGCTGCACCGCAGGCATTAAGCCGCCTCAAACGGGGCCTTAGTGGAAACAACTATGGGAGAGACATGAAAAGTAGGTGCAAGAATATAGGACATAATATAGAAAACAAAATTATGACTTAAGCATCTCTTTCAATGAGATATCTTTCTTCCTGAAGTATGTTACAGAGTTACATGAAGGGCTCCAACATAACTGAAACATCTTTGGTCCAAACAATCACAATGCAATTTATGCAAAATCTCTCATATTTATAAAACTTAGAAATGAAGAAAATGAAGGGAACTGAGTGAGAATATTAAGCTAGTTTAGATAATTAAGAAAACAAGCATTGATCCAAATTAAACCAAAATTTGAACTTAAACTTATCCAAACAAACCATTATTTTAAATCTTAACTTATATTGATGAAAATATCCAGCCAAAAGGCATCACCTTTTTTATTTGGTCAGTCTGCATACAATAAGACCTATGCCACTAAAAATGACCTTGAAATAACTCAATTAACTGGTGAGGAGGGATGCAAGCTACAACAATTAACTATAATAAAATAAGGGAGACTGGGAGGAAGAACGAGAGGATCTAAACAAGTCGGGCAGGGCTCATTTAATCTATTTAGAAAGATGATTAAAGGCATTAATGAAAATGAGATTGAGTCTTGGATTTGTCGCTTCATCAAAGGCTAGTCTCACAAGTTTGATGTTTTGGGTTGGATACTTTTCAAACACTAATGCTATTGAAATTTGAACAACATCATCCTTGTGGGACTATAACTTAATTCAAACCTTCTTTAGCTATAGCCACTCTTAGGCGTTCAATGAGGTGTGCAGACAGGTTCTTTGCTCAAAGGACCTCCATGTAGGTCAGATTCGGTCCATCTCCTTTGTTTTTAAGAAAGTTACACTGCATTTTCTAAGCAAATACTTCTCATTTCTTTTTCTATTTCTATTTTTTTCCCTTTTTTTAGTTGAATGTAGGTGAAAGGTGAGTACATTCAATCAAAGGACTGTTTGAGGTTGATGTGTATTGTGAAGCCTCTTCATTGACAACTTCTCCACTAGGCCTCAGAAAGTTTGATCATGGAGCCATTGTTTACGTTTGTCTAGAACCATTGTGAGTAGTTTAAGTAGGATCATTCAGAAAAGGCAGTAAGTTAAGCCGGACCATCTACAAAGAATGCGATCAGTCTAGTTAAATTGAGTCATCTAAGTTGGAAACTATGCAGAGCAGATGGAACTTGTTAATTAAACTCGATCAGATAGAGGCATGTTTATGAACTAAAGCAAAATAATTAGAATAAAAATATCCTAAAAGCATTAAAAAAAAAACAAGCCCCAGAACTAATATTTGAATTAAAATCTTTTTTATCATGAAGCAAGCAACTCAGCAGAAATTAGTAAGGGGATGTTATTGTGAAGGTCCTATAGCTTTCTTTTAGTAATTTGATAGTTCCATAAGACGTTGCACATTTTCATATATTTTGTGACAATCTCTTCTTATATTTGCAATAAAAATTATTTCATTCAACCAACCTACTACCCACTAACCACCGCACATGGAAAATATCTAGACACAATGATTATAAGCAAATATGTATAGGACTAGGTTATATCAATTGAGAAAAATATAAAAAAAATGCATACAACTTTCAATGCAAGAATTTGCAAGTAAAGCTAAACCTTAAAAAGAAAAATAAGTACCAAAAACATGATGCTTTCAGACAGATAAAGTCTTAAAAGAGGTTAAGTAAGCAGCCTTATCCTAGCACTAAAGGAAAGGTTGTTTCTGTGATTCGAATCTGTCACATATAGGTCATAATGGAGGCAAGCTCTTGGTCTGCCCTTTCTTAAACACAAGAGTATATACTAAGGACAACGTTAGCATTACTCACAAAAGGAATCAAATGCCAGTTGGTTATCATTCACTAGCAGTCATAATGAAAGTTTACCACAACAGATATGTGATTGTAAGACAATCAAAAGATAAAATCTATTTACAAAGATGATTAAAGGAGTTAATGAAAATGAGAACTGCAGATGACGATTCATTAAACTTGAAACATAAGAAGCTAAATTACTAAAAAGTTCAAAACACAATCCAGTAAAACACACCTAAGTATCCCTTCAGGATCAAATGGGGCCTGACACCAAGAAGGAGCATCTCTCCGAAATGGACCCTCATGGGGAGAATCGTAAGTGCAAGCCTGCAACACTTGAAAATGATAAGAACATCAATGCTATTTATCCATCAATAATTGTTAAATATTAAGCACAAGGAATTCAATCAGTCATAGTCAGAATTTTTTGAAATGACACCTTAGATCTCTTCCAGGCAGGACGTTGGTACATATGATTAATTCCCAGCACTTGCCTATCAATATATCCAACAGCATTACATGGAGGATCCAATCTGCCCCTCGTACCACATACAACCTAAACATTCATAATGATTCCAACGTTTGAACAATAAAAGACATGCATAACAATACTGTAAATTGCATAGAAGAATATTCCATTAGTATGGTATATTTTCAAACAATAACACCTTAAATATGTTACTTGAGGAAAAGTGCAGCCATCCAATTACCGTGAAGACTTTTCCATTGTCCACACTATTAGTATTATGGACAGTGAACTGCCAGTCAGGAACATATGTCGCATAAATTGTGGTGAGGTAGATCACAAGGATGCATGCACCCAGAATCCTAATAAAATTCAAAAGAAAGTTAATAGTCCTTGATTTTAAATAATTACATTCTCATTCATTGAGGGTATCTTAGAAAAGTAGCAGAGCAGGAATTTCCAAAAAGTTAAACATGTATTGTTTGACCAGGAATTTCCCTAACAAACATTAGTAGATGGAGAAAAAAAGAGAAAACCAAATTACCTATTGATTTGACCAGCATACACATCACACACACACTCGCTCTTATAACTTGTGTTCTACATTCCAGAAAAAAGACTATTTTTAAGTTGCTTACGAAAAGATAAAATAAGAAATTTGCTTACCACTGCCAATAATATATCTTAAACACTGACCATCCTGTACGTGCGTCTTCCTGAACTTCGGTACTCTTTGAAAAAATTTCCAGTAGAGCCACCACCAAATATGCAAGAGCAATTCTCTATGGAAGAAAAATTTAGATTAGATATAAAACTAAGCAGACAAGGAAAAAAGTAATCGAGTAGCATGCTTCACCTGGAGGATGCCACACCATCTTATATGTTTCATATCGACTCCATAGTTCAACTCATCAGGTGCATGTGAGTATCCACCTATACATTGATTAAAGAAAATTTATGAAATTATTTTTTTACCAAATTGAGCGTCAATATTCAACTTCATATCAATAACACAAAAAAATTACCATAATGAAACTGTAAGACTGAAAAACTATTCTACTACTATGACCTCAAGCATCCATCAGCAACCTGAAAAAATTCTCACCAGAAGAAACTGCAATGGAGAGCATGAGCATTAGCCCTCAACTTATGTATTTGATGTCCAACGTCAAAACCATTTGTTCCCACTCAACTAACAAGTGAAGTGATAACTACTGCATATGGCTTTCTAAAATTCAAGAAAATCTTGCACAAAAACGGCCTTGAAGGTTTCCTCACTAGTTCCATACCCTATCCAAAAGAATTAAATCTCACCGAGTCCAATCAACTACTCGAAATCCCACTTATCGCATTTGGACTGTCACTTATCCGAACCTTGCTGAAGCCATTTATACAATAATCTCCCCCTTCTATACTTCCACACATTCTCAACACACTTGAAAAAGATTACAGTCCGCATATAGATCCTTGGCTGTTCAGCTCAAACATGACTTGCACAACAAAAACCTTTATGAAATCCCAAAAAATGGCTAAATAATTCTTGGAAGTTATTGATGACAACATAGCTTTGTCCTATCCACCATTGATCCTGTAGAGCCTATCTATATATACTCAATGGCTTGCCATTCACTTATCAAGCTTTCAATATGCCAATTCACACCTCTCACACCTATCAGTCTAGATGATTTCTACTCCCTCCTTTGTGGGGAGGAAATTACTTAAGTTAATGATGCTTCCAAGCAATAACAAATTACATCGTCTCCTGTTTTCAATCTTGTGCTTTTAACTTCTCATGGTCGTGGTTGAACTTGAGAGTCAGACACTCACACTTTTACTAGGGCACCAGCACCGTGCTCCCTGTCTGAGCTTCAACGTTCATAGTACTTCAAAGTTCAAACAATGGAGGTCATCACTCTTCGATTACACTATTACCAATCAGATATGTAGCAAAGGAAGTCACACTGCTACTCATTGTTGGCATCATGCTAACCTATCCTACTCTCCATTTATGAAGCCTCATCACGCTCTCCTTGCATCCCAATCAACTCCAAATGATGATTGTTACTACAAACATCAGTGACAAAATCATCCCCGATCCTAATAGTAAGATGATTCTTTCTAATCTTATTAATGTTACTCACATTAGACAAAATCTTCTCTTTCTATAAATAAGCACATAGCTGAAAATTCTTGCTTCAATTCATTAGAAGCATCAAATTTTTTAATTATTAATTTGAAGACCACACAAAGCATTCTTCAAGGGCTTGGGCACATTGGACTTTATCCAATAAATCCCTCGAACTCTTGGTCAAACTACTCAGCGACTTTGTTTACTATCCACTCCAAAGCTTAGCTATCGTATCACTGACTTGGGCGTATTCATGCCATTACTTCGTCCATTTTAGCCAACAATCTTCTACTTCATGCAATTAATTTTTTTTTTGTTAAAATAGCAATTAAGTATTTTAGAAAAAGTTTGGATAAGTAGAATGATTATGGAGAATATAAGTCCATTTGATTATCTAGTAAATATATTAATAAATAAGCCTCTTTTCAACAAAATTCCTAGATTAATGAAAACACGCATAAGATAAATTATCTATTTAAATCAATTAATTTAGAAATTTATAAATAGTTCGAGCAAAACTTAGGGTGATGGATAGATATTGGTTTTACAAAATGTCAAGCCATTTTTTTAATAGAAGTTTAAACCGTTGAAATGATTTAGAATTTATGGCCAACACATATCCAAAATAAGATAGGCAAATTTCGGGTTCCCACCCCTGACCCTTCGAATGTGGTTAGACAAAGGGTAGTTACCTCTTGCGACTAGGGGCGGCCTCTAAGCCAAAAGCCCATATACGAGAGAAGAGAGATCTGCGGTCACATGAGATGCTCGAACCCTTTTAACTTTCCATACTATTGAGTCACTGGAACAGTTGCCACTGCAACCAGGACTTCTTGGTCTTTATGACCACCTGGACTGTCGTGATGGGTGCCACTCTCCGGGAGAACCTACTAGTCAGTTCTTCGCGTGAGAGCACAACAAGAGACCTGGGTCACAAGGGATGATCAGACCTTCTCGGTCGACCATACTATTGAGACACTAGCCGATCGCCACCTCTGATCAGAATTTTTGTGCGTTATAGCCACCTGATTAAAGTGATGGGTGCTTCTTTTTAAAGCGATCAGTTAGACTCGCATCGGGGTCCCTTTCAGGAGAAACATAACAGGAGGCTTGGTCACACGAGATGATTGGGACTTCTCCCCCACCGTTACGAATGAGGTTAGGTGAAGGGTTTCATCGATTATGTCGTTTCAAAAGATAGGTCAGATAGATCAATCTGTCGTTTCGAGTGAGGTCAGGCATGTCTTTTCTCAGCCATACCATGTCCAGTTTATCTGGCCTGACTGAGCTTTTTGGTGGACAGTTAGCTTCGATTGTTGACCATCACCCTAACCCCACCCAAGCAATACCCTATCTAGTTTACTGGCCTGGTTGGGTTCCTTTGTGGTTTGCCGGTTTTGACTGGCTAGCCACACCTTTGACAATACCTTGTTTAGTTTACTTAGCCTGGTTGAGATTCTTTTTGTCTTCTTTTGGGATGTCACCACGACTACTAGGAGAGACTTTTTTTTGAGGATGCTGCCAACAAGTGCACTGTGCCTCAGTGGCGCAACACACTTATTGGGGGTTCTTTGTTGGCATCAATTTTTGGATGCCACGTGTAGGATGTCCGCTCGAAAACTATGAAACCTTGCTTAATGCATGTGTTAATTCTAGTGGTGCAAGACATCCATTCAAGACCTTTTGATGAGTGTTGAGGGGCACGTTGTCAAGGTTGTTTTGCTAGACTTTAGCTCTTGCTCTGGCGAAACTGGATTAAATTGATTTGATCATCGACGAAGCTATTCGGTTTCGACTGGCATGCCGCCCCTTTACCTCTTCGGCCGACAGCCTCGCCACACTTTGCTACCATCGACGACCTCGCCTACTTCCTTCCCCTGGCGACCAACAACTTGAGCAGTCGATGACCTCATAGTCTCTCCCTCACTGGAGCTCCAATCATTAGCAAGGAAACGGTGTCGTGACATTTGGGAGCCCTGTCCGACCCTTCTTGCTAAGGTATACATTTCGGTCGAATTTTAATATGATTTGATGTTTATTTTTCAAATACTTTGCATACATCACTGATTCTTGTCTCTCTCACCCTCAATCCTATGCTTATTCTTCATTCGTTGCGAGGCACGTCGGTGCATGGACCGGACATCGACGATTTGGAGCAAGCAAAGAGAACGCGTCTGCAACCGTCACGGTGGTAAGATTTCCTAACTCCTAGCTGGCCCTAGGTTTTAGTGGTGTCTAGGCGTGTGAGTTCGATCGCCCGGACAGGGTACGTGCGCCGGCGTGACCCGACGCGTCAACATACTTATGTGATTGATTGTCGATTTCCTAGAGCTAGCATTTAGGTTAGGACTTCTCATGTGTGACCAAACACCACCGTAGAGCTGACTGTCTCTTCTTTGTTGTGAGTCTTATATATTTATCCCGCCAGGTTGAAATCCCAATTTCCTACGGTTTTGGTGCTCTTAATCTCCTTTGGAGGGATCGGTTGAGTTCGATCTTAGAGCATGAGAAAAACTTCGTTGCTAGCCCGTTCTATAAGATCGGCGTTCGTAGAGCGGAAAAATCTTTGTAGCTAGTCCGCCCTAGGAACGGTAGAGAGTTTTCCATACGAGAAATCAGAGGGGGAAACCCTCCACATTGCTACGCCAAAGCCGGAGGCGGCGATGCCGCATATCCAAGTGCGTCAGCCCTAGGTACCTATGCGAGGTCGTTAGGACGAGCTCGACATGCCGTTGAGCGGTTGGATTTCATGCAGGTGCATGTACCATTTGATGCATTTTTGCGTGTTAATCATATTGCATGTTATATGCACGATCACTTGATCACTTTGGTTCAACCGGCCACCCCAACTCGGTCGAACGATCACTTTGGTTGGATTGGCCGCTCCGGCCTAGTCAACCAGCCACTTTGGCTCGACCGAACACCACGACCCGGTTGACCGATAATTTGCATGTTATTGCATGTTGTCCATGATCGTAGTGCATGTTGTGTATGACCGTATTGCATGTTTGTGTGTATGTGTCTGCTTGTTTGTTTGCATGAAGGTTATCACTTGTTTGCATTGCACTTTTGTTCGGGCCACTGCCGTCATCTGTCATGGCATGCTCACATCCGGGTCAATACCTCTCGGCATACTCACCTGCACGGGCCACTGCCGTCACGGTATGCCCATCCTCGGGTCACTGCCTCCTTGGCACACCCATTTGTTCGGGTCACTGCTGCTACGGTATGCACATCCTTGGGTCACTGCCTCCTCGGCATACTCAGCTTTTGGGCCGCTGCCGCTACGGCATGCCCGTTCCTTTTGAGTCACTGACATTACGACGTACTCATCCTCACCACTTTGGTGCACTTTTCATATGTATGTTGCATCCTGCATGTTTGCATGCGTGCTCGGTGAGTGTCTCTCGGGAAGGGGGTAATTCCTCTTTATATGTATCATTTTACTCGATGCAAACTCACTTGTAGCCGGTGTTTGCCAGTTGCATGACACCCCGAGTCCTCGAGCAAGTGTAATTCCTCTTTCTAGGTAGTCTGTTTTACCGGTACATCTCGTTTGTGTGTGTCATGTTGCATGTAGCATCCTTGCATTCATTTGTATGGTGTGTTAGCCCTTTTGGGTGCCCGTTGCGATTGCCATGTACATCAATCGAGCAGTAACAATGTGGGCTTTCTGCATAATTTTCTATTTTCCCATTCCTTGACGGCTTGTCCTACTCGTTAGGAGAGTGCCCTGTGTTGGTCGCGATGCCTTAACGAGCATTGCTTGCTAGGTTGATCCCGATAAACAATACGAGTTAAGTCATCACTCTTCGTGACACCCTTTAGATCCTTCAGATCTTTAGGATGGGGATGGTATGACGACCTCGTCAAATTCATGTTATACCCGGACTTAACCCGCACTTAGATATTAGGTTGACGCATTTTTTGTTAGATAGTGTGTTGGGCTAGGATTTAGGGTGCTAAGTAATTTTTTTTGATGTCTGACTATTGTTCTTTGCAGGATTGGTTGCCCTAGCCAAACATCCTTTTTTTGCATTGTGCTTGTGGTGTGATTTCATATTGCATATGTATGGTAGTGTGTTACAAAGCTCCCCGACCCAGACGGGATATAAGTCCTTTTGTTTGGAGTGTTTTCAGCTTTATAGTTGCACCTTCACTTTTCTTCTTTCCTGAGGCATCCTTGTCACTTCGGCAGGTATAAGTCCCACCTCTTGGAGCTCCAGCTTATAGTCATAGGATAGAGTTTCCTTCCTTTGACCTTAAGGTTACAGAGGTTCCCATGGACGACGCAATTCACGAATTGCTGACCGGGAATCTCAGTACGTGTTGGGTCAACTACCTTCACGACCATATAGACTTAAGGTCCTAGCAGCTGTGGATGACGGGTCTGTGATACCCCGACCCAGTTACCTCTACTTTCTAGGATTACTCTATCTTCCTTTTGTTGAGTCCCTTTGAGCCCTTTTGCTCCTTTGACTTCGTCGATATCATTTTGACGATCTGATGTCGATGAGCTACTGCCTATTTGAGATACGACGATTTGTCCTTTGCCCTTATGGCCGGACGTGCTTTGACGTGTTGGGATATCCCCGTCAATATGCTTTATGGTTATTCCGTGGGCCCCATATGCCAATGAGCCATTACCCATTCGAGATGTGAGGGACTTACTCTCTACTTGATGGCTTAGCATGAGCTTTGAAGCATCGAAACTGTTCCCATATGGAATAACCTTCCTTTGATTGTCTATACCCCAGGTCTATGATAATATAAGCGAAACTCCTTTTATTGAGAGTATTTTTGTGTATCCCTCAAGATGTAATTAACCAGTAGATACACGTTTCTCTGAGAATGCTTTTGACCCCAGAATGGGTACATACACCTGACTCTCTGGTTATGTATAGTCTACGTAAATACTTCTTTCGCGGATATTGGTTTAAGGTGCCTCCGCCCGATCTTATTTGAGTGGACATTCTTAATCTATCCTTACGAGGTTTATCGCACGTAGATTCTCCACGTTTTACTTTCTCTTGTTTTTCATTTTGTTGTATGTCTTTTTTATTTGGTTCCTCTCCTCTTCGAATCACTAATTTGCTTTTTATTTGGTTCCTATCCTCTTCGAATCACTAATTTGATTCGAGAGGAAGATTTATTCAAATAAGGAAAGTATACGACGATCGACAAACTGACGACTCCTTTTGAAATAAAAAAAGTGAAAAATGAACGGAAACATCCTCGTCGTCCGTTTCTGTGATTTTAGTGGGCTGCGTCGCTTCTGCTTCTCGTCTGTTTGTTGCAGGCTGAAGGGCATCATTTTTCGTCTCCTTCGTCGTCTGTCGCTCTGCTAGAGCTGATTTCGCAGGGTCCGCTTCTATGCTCTGCTCGAGCTGATTTCGCAGGGTCCTCGTTTTGCATCGTCCGCTTCTGCGTCCTGTTTGCTGCAGCGTATAGGGCGTCATTCTGCTTGAACTGAATTTGTGAGGTTTCCGCTCCTGCTCCATATTTTCTGGATTCAGACTTTGCTCTTCATTGTTTTCTTCACTGTTCTTAACGCCACTCCTTCATCTATTGGGAATGGCTTCGGACAGATCATATGCTGCTGCACTTGCGGGTGTCCACGCTTTAGAAACACCTAAATCGTGCTCTTTATCTTCTTCATTTGAGTGGGAGGAGGATATTAAGAAACGTGGTAGGAAGTATGAGAAGTTTGTCATCTTTTTTACAGAAGCTGAAGGTATTCAACTTGTTACTTCCTGTCAACTGAATTTGGTTGGAAAATTTTTGTATGATCATCCCAAAATAGAGCTAATTCGTAAGGAATTTGAGCTTATGTACCTGATTGAGAAGTGAAAAATTAATAATAAAGAGGATTACACTCGTTTATTTGCTGTAAGGATAATCTGGATTGATAACATACTTATGTACCTGATTGAGAAGTAAAAAATTAATAATAAAGAGGATTACACTCATTTATTTGCTGTAAGGATAATCTGGATTGATAACATAATAATGAAGATTCTGAAATGGTCTGTAAATTTTGACTCTCAGACAAAACCTCCAATCATTCCGGTTTAGATTCGCCTCCCTGGTCTGAAATTTCATTATTTTACTCAAAAAATTTTGTACGTTATTGCCTCAGCTTATGGTAAGTTACTCAAAACGTACATTAATACTTTTAATCTTTCTTGTCCATCGGAAGCTAGAGTACTTGTTGGAAGAGGCATCACTTCATCTACTTCGGAGGAAATTTGGTTTGGCACACATCATCATGGGTATTGGCAAAATGTAGTGATTGAAACTTTTACTTTGTATTGTTCAAACTGTCGTATGTTCGGCCACTCCAGTTCTCAATACCACCATCTACATCCATACCTCAGACAAAAAAAAAACACAGTGCTCTGCCAGAGGCAGTGATTTCATCTCCTCCTGATCAGCTCTAAGTTATTGACACTATTGATTATTAAAAGAATGCCCCCGAAGACGTCACTATTCTCGCATCACTATTCTCGCAGGCAATATTACAACCATTCAGCCGTCTCTGGAAGCTACTATCGTGGGTGAGAGAGAGAATTTTCAGACTCCACTTGCCCTAGAACCCATCACCATTATTACATGTCACAATAATTCTACTGTTTCACTACCGCCTCATCAGGTTGAGCAAGCTG
>NW_018164444.1:74938254-74998548 GCF_001263595.1 Phalaenopsis equestris
TATATATATATAATTTGAATTTGAAAATGTCCTGGAAGCATACCCAAGGAATAGAGCGTCATAGAGAGAGAAGGGAAAGATAAAGACATTAATGAATAGTAAGAGCGTGTAACCATTAATAAAAAATTGACACCTATTTATAGACATAGGGTATGAGTTTTAGAATTACAAGTATGTCCTCTAATTATTAGTCTCTGAGAGTTTTTTTTTAGTACATTACATGTGTTAGATATATTAAATGGCAAGTGGACGTATCTGATCGATGTGTGTCCCGACGATCGATGGGTGCGTAGCCGATTGTTTTCCCTTAATCCACCGCGTCGGCTTTTAGTATATCATCAAGTCTTGGTTCGACCGGTTAGCCTAAGCCGATCATTAGGCTTTTTAGTGGCTCAATACTTAGGCTTGGCTTCAAGAGGCTCTTCTTGCTCCAGAGTTGTTGGTCGGTCAGCTGATTCCTCAACTCATTCATCATTTGACTTGACCGTTGAATTGCCTCGAGATTCATGTTGACATATTTTTCGTATATATATTTAGTTCACTGATTCCCTTACTTCTTGAAGGTCATGAGAGAGTAGCGGTTGTGCATGATCCTCCCTTCCTCTTGCACGATTTTTTCCTTCTTCTTGAGCCTGTGGTGAAGTCTGGTGAAGGAGCCTCTGTTGTTGATAGGGATGCGCTTTTCAGGGCCCTCGGCGATAGGCGAACTAGGGCCTGAAAGGTGGAAGTGAAGAGAAAGTCGGCGAAGGAAACACCTGTGAGGAAATAAGCAAGAAAAGAGTAATGAAGAAATCCAAAGTCAATAACCAAGGAAATCAGATAGGTCCTCTGACTCTCTTGTGGGTTTGAAGTAGAAGAGACTTTGTGACCAAACCGAGGGACGACCGGTCGACCCTCTGACAAGGCCAATTGTTTCTATAGATGACCATGCTTATATGGTGAAGCCATTTACTTAGCCTATCTCTGAGCCATCAAACCCTCAGGTTGTGGAGATCAAACAAGTGGTTGGAGGCGACCTCCCATTCAATTCATCAGGAGACGAATAATATCTGAGTTCTCTGTTTATAATACTTTTTGATGCATTCATAGAGATCCTGACGTAGATCTTGCGGATGATGTTGATGTCGTGGACCAGAAGTTGGGAGAAGGTGACCAGCCCCGCTATGCGAGATAAGGGTCGGAGCGCAAAGGCACCCCTAGTGCGGTTAGGAAGGAGGAGACCGAGGGACTCCAGTTGTCTTTTGATTCCTTTGCACACTGTCTTACAGAGATTGAGGAACATTTTTTTCGGGCTATCGGGCGGGAGATGATGACCAAGGAGTGGCAGAATTCATGATGAGAATGAACCGGATGGAAGGGGAGATTTCTGCCTTGCGTGAGGAGTTTTTCAGTTTTCCGGAGTGAGATGACTATTGTTCAGGAGGAGATGGCACGCCTATATTTGGAATTGATGGCCGCTAGGGGAACCACCTCAATTCAATTAGGGATCGGTCGAGCCGGGTGTTTTAGGCTAGAGGGTAAGTTCTTGTATGAGAGACTGTTCACCGATGATTTCTTTTGGGTGAAGCCGCGGACGATCGCCTAGTGCGGTTCTTTCTCTCGGAATACCTTTCCGAGGGATTTTATGTAATCGACATTCGAAAGTGAATAAATAAAAAAATTAATTTTCAATCATGATTAATTTTTTACCACGAGTATTGTGTTGATTTTTCACATCACATTACAACGTTCTATCAGTGGCGCTTCGTATTTCTTCCCTATATAAATAGACGGGTCATTGTCCCCTAATTACCTTTTCTCCTTTTCTTCTCCGAGATCCTTCGTCTCCTCTCCTCTTTCATCCTTACATGATGGCGAGAAAGTTTTTGCAGTAAACCTTGGCTCGATCCCTGCCGCGAAAATAACAGTTTTATCCGCGGCGGGGGTAATGAAGATCCATGATCTCTATGTTCTTAGCCCTTTGATCCAGCTTTGACCGACAACCAATCACGAACGAGCTACACAGATCAGTTTGGCGCGGAATTGGTCTTCAACAAAAACCAAAACAGGGTCTTCAATTGCCACTGTGGAGAGCTACAGTCGATTTTCAACCGATACGACATCATTCTGGCATAGGTTCTCCTGAATTTATTGACTGGGATTATGACTTTCATCCTTTTCTGCCGGAGGATGAAGATTCCATGGAAAATCAAGCTATTCAATCACTTCGTCTCATTCAAGATTGGTCGGGATGGTTACATCTAGTTCGCTGCAGGTTCCAAGGTTCAGTTGTTGAGACTCGAGAACAAAATAAATGATTGGAAGACTAAATTCCTTATTGCTTCCTGTACGAGTGATTGGGGGATTCAAGCTCTTCCAATGGAGCGCAACGTAAAAAAAGACCAAAATTTTGCCCGGACACCTCCGAACTTACGGATCACTGATCGTGGGCCATCACCTCTCTTTGTTCCAGTACCTCGATCCCAAGATTATCAGTCATATGATCTAATCGGATGGTGATGAAACTATGACTGAGGGATTGAGGGTTGCTTCTGACAGCCGCGAGGTGGTTCGAGAGAACGTTGCTGCAAAGTGAGTGTCTTTGAAGAAACCCCGGGGGAAGAGTGTCCTTTCTCAATTTGGAAGGGGCAAAGGACATTCGGGTTCACATGGATCCACCAAGGGGGATGCTAAAGGTAAGTAGCATTTTCCTTGTTCTCCCGTTAATTATTTGTTAGTCTTAGTTACTGATTTAGAAATAGTTCGCGGTGTTGTATTCAAGTTTCTTGAAGTGGATTGAGGAGGATCTTCTTCGGACTCCCAATATCCTGGCCTCTGGTGATATGGGGGGAGATCTAGCAGTCTGCGGAGTACGGTCTGCGACCTCTGGTTGACTTTCTTTATAGGCCCCCAAGAACAAGGGGAAGATAATCGCGTCTCCTACCCCATTTCAATCGGAATGGTCGGAGGGAGAGCATGGAGAGGACACTGCGGGAGCAGGGGAATCTCCCGTTGGGAAGGAAAGACTCCCACCCCGGACAGAGGTTTACGCTCTCTTCCTTCTCCCTCAAAGAAAGGGAAATGCGAACGAGCGACCACTACGCTTTTATTGACAAAAAGACGGAGTGGTTTCTCGGTACTCTCCTGTATGGGGATAATTCGTCTACCTTTTATCGGATCACTAACAGTACGGAGGGAAGCGCATCAATCCATTTTTCATTGGCTCCTTCTATCGATCGGCTAGATGATCCATCAGTGAACAACGTCCATGTATACCGGTCGGTTGCCAACTCCTTCACACCATCCATTGGTTCGAAGAAATTCCTCAAGAAGTCTGCAATGACTTACGCCTTAATCACTATTAGAAAAACGTGGGAGATGTCGAATTCACTGAGCTATACCGACCATTTAAGTAACCGACTGAAATGCTCTGGGTGAGTGAGAACGGATTTCAACGGATGGTCGGTAATGACTCAGATTGGGTGTACCTGAACATATGGTCGGAGCCTACGTATTGAAACGATCAATAAAAACGTTAGTTTTTTCATTATCGAGTACCTGAGTTCAACATCTCTAAGGATCAATCTGGTGTTGTATACCGGGTATTGTTTCTCGAGTTCCTCTATGACTAAGATTGAATTGACTGCCTCTGGTCCCACCTCTAGGTATAGAGAAAGTTTTTCCTTCGATTTTGGACTTTGAAGTAGAGGGGGAGAGGTGGGACATCGTTTGAGGCTTGCAAAGGCTTCTTCGCACCTGGGGTCCACTAAAAAAATTTGGCTTTTCTTAGTACATTGAAGAAAGCTTCACATTTATCCCCTGATTTAGATATGAACTGGCAGAGTCCAGTTATCTAACCCGTTAGTTCTTTAATTTCTTTAGTACTCTGGGGGGATGACATGTCAAATGAATGTCTGGATTTTTCGGTCAGAATATATCCCAGGAATTTGTCTGTCGAGGCTCAGAATGTGCATTTTAAAAAGTTTTACCTCATGTTAAATTTTTTAGGTAAAACTTTTTAAGTGTTTGAAAGTTTCCTTTAAATTTACTATATGTTGTATGGCTAACTGACTCTTAACTAACACATCATTAGCATACACTTCAATATTTTTCTCCTTTTGATTCGCAAAAATTACATCTACAAGATGTTGATAAGTGCCCCCAACATTCTTCAGCCCACAAGGCATTATATTATAATAATAAAATTCCCCACTAGTAATAAAAAAAAATTACCAGGTTTGTGGGGTACATCTTAATCAAGTGGTATCCGAAAAATGAATCCAAGAAGCTCAGGATTGAGTAACCGACCGTTGAATCTACTAGTGCATCAATCCTCAACAACGGGTACCATCCTTCGGGGACGCTGAATTTAACTAGGTGAAATAAACACATACCACCATCTGTCGTTAGATTTTTGTACCATCACGACATTGAAGATCCACAAGGGAAACTGTACCTCCAAAATATAGTCGGCATCTTTCAGTTTTTGTACCACTTCTCGGATAGGCCTTATCAACGTTGTTGTTGAGGTTCTGGTTTTTTTTCTTCAATGGTCGGGTGGGTGGATCAAAATTCAACCGATGATACGTCGCGTCGATCAATACGCAAGACACTTTTATCACTGACCAGGCAAAAACGTCTCGAATCCCCCGGAGAGTCTGGATCATCAACTCTCTATATCGTGCATAAAAAATCTCACTAACTAGGAAACATTTACCCAATTCTCCTTCGATGAAAAGGATCTCTAGGGTGCTCTCATTGGTCTTAAGACACCCTCCTCTCAAAATCTGGATATCAAGGGGGTCGTGTTCCACATTGCTGATGGCTTGAATATAACAAACTCGTGATTGTTCTAAGTTTCTTTTTATTTTAATGATTTGTCCATCTCATGGGAATTTCACTGCAAAAAGATAGGTAGAAGCTACAACCCTGAAGCTACTCAAGGGTGGGCAGCCAAAGTTGGCATTGTACATTGGGGGAGAATCAAAGACAACAAAATCCATCGTTGATGTGAAATATTTTTCCTTTTCTCCCTAGCTGACTGCATGTCCGATCATTCTGAGTGCTTTCCTCTCGCCTGAAAAACCATATAACTGATCGACCGACATGGTCATCCAGTCTACTGACAAGCTTAGCTTGTCAAACGCTGGTTTGAACAACACGTTGACAAAGCTCCCAGTGTCAATCAGAATGCTCCCAACCTGATAGTTATTAATTACGGTTGTCACCATAAGAGAATTATTGTACGGGTTTCCTCTCGGCGGCAGTCCTCGTCTGTGGAGAAAATGAGTGAATGGCTTTTAGTCTTTGAGGCAAAAGTAGCGACGCAAAGTTCCCCAGTTTATTGCCTCTTCCGGTTGGCTCGTCGGGATGATTTTGTTCCCTTACAGATGGCGGGTACTATCTCAACTATATGAATGACGCTGGTGCGGACTAGCCATCTAATACTTCTACAATTGGGGCTTTTCCTTGCCTCTGGGTCGCAGCTCCTAAAGTCACGAACTCCTTCAACTTTCTGGCCTTGATTAACTCTTTAACCAGACTTTGAAGATGTCTACACTCGTCTATGTCATGGTCATGATCTCTGTGGTATTTACAATAGTTCTTGGTGTCTCGAAGAAAAGCTCTGACCATCATCGACAGCGCTTTCCTGAAAATGTCCTTGTCCTGGATGGTGTCTACTATTTCTACCATTGATACCTTAAGAAGGGTCGTCTGAGGGCCTTCAAGATCGTATCGTGGTCGTTAAAGGTGTTGGGCTGGTCTTTCATGATATTGAATCATTCACTGTTTTGGGTTCTTATCCAACCCCTTTAGCCGTTGTGAAGGTCGGCTGCATTGTTGTTGTGCGGATGATTTTTGTAATGCGGGCGAACTGGTGGTTGCGCTTTCTCCTTCGGACTTTGCCCGCCACTCTGTAGTGGCCTCTTTTGGAGCCTTTGGTCTAAGAGCTTGGGCTTTAGAATGCTCTCATAAGAGTTGATGTACTTGTTGGTCATCTCCAGTAGTATGACAAAACTCTTGGGTTCTGCAAGGTTTAGGTCAAAGCAGAACCTCGCGAACTTTAATCATTGGGTCAGCGCTAGTTGGGTCGTATCAAGTTTCAAGTCTTTTACCTCCAACATTTCTCTCTGAAATAGTGCAACAAACGAGCGTAAACTCTCATTAGGTCCCTGCTTAAGTTGCCACAGGGATTGGGCACTCCTCTTAGGCCTTTAGGCACTAAAGAACTGTGCCAGAAAAAGTCTTCTGAATTTCGCGAAGCAGGCAATTATCCCAACCAGTTGTGCGTTGAATCATCTCAGAGCTTATGACCTCAACGTAGTGAAGAATTGTCAGCATTTGAATGCATCAGAGATCTTCAGCACACACATCGACGATTCGAAAGATGTTAGGCGATCGTTGGGATTCGGTCGTCCCTTATAGGAATTTAAAACTGGGAGTTTGAATTTCACTGAGGGTTCAGCTTCCGAGACTTGAAGGGAGAAGACATTCTCTGGTTGTCGCAACACCTTAGCTCGCCCAAATCATTGTCTCTCCGCCATCAGTACGGATTTGACATTGTCCTAGTACAACGCATCTTCAGCTCCCTCTGGGGCATGGTCGGTCTACTCCCATTGTGCGTCGATGCACCCTCTCAAGGAGGGTTTTGTGCTTCTTGCTGAACACATTCTCCTCCCAAAGCCATGACTGCTCCTAAAATTGTGACCGCTCTGAGGACCTCTTCATAATGTCCTGACATCTGGTTCGAGATTTGAGTTCTCAAATCCTACAGTCCTCATTGCACGAACTCTTCTACAAAGTCCCTCGTGCATCCTGGTTCTACTATGTTTCTCAGGATGGTTTCCTCATGTTGTTGTTATGCTCTTCTTATTGACGACATTGTTTCATATTCACCGCACCTAAAAGGATGTTGAATCCAAAAATACCCAGAAAGCACACCCAATGAATAGAGCATTACAGAGAGAAGAGAAAGAGAAAGACAGTAATGAACAGTAAGAACATGTAAATTTTATTGAAAAATTGACCCCCTATTTATAGAGATAGTGGTATGAATTGTAGAATTATAAGTATGTCCTCTAATCATTAAAATCTGAGAGGTTTCTTTTAGTACATTATATGTGTCAGTATATTAAATGACAAGTGAGCTTATTCGATCGGTGTGGGTCCAAACGATCTGTGGGTGTGCAATAAATTGTTTTCCCTTGACGTCGGTTTTTAGTCGAGTACCACACCTTGGTTCGACCAGCTAGTCTTAGGCGGATCGACGAACCTTTAGTGGCTTGATCCTTATGCTTGACTTGAAGATGCTCTTCTTGCTTCAAAGTTGTCGATCAGTTGGCAAATTCCTCTGTTTGTTCGTTCTTTGACTTGACCGATTCATTGCCTCAAGATTTGTGCTGACATACTTTTCATATATAATATACATGAATACAAGTATTTATTTATCTTTTCTGAATTAATATATACGCATAGAAATATGAATGATCGGATCAAATGATTTTGAGCCAATTTTGCGCTAAGGTAGAATCAGCCCAAGATTAGATCTTCCAGCCTCAATATATATTGCCAACACATTCGATTGATCTAAAACGACGCTGAATAAAATAATTGTTGTAGATAAGTCATTAGTATACCTAATAATTGTTGCAGACGCATTCAACTGACTAGAAGTTCACCGAATCATTCAATTCTTTACTCCAACCAAAACGATTTGATAATATAAAATCAATGCATTAGATCATTAGATCCAAACCTTGCAAGATGAGGCCCCAGAAGATGAGCTTAATCGTTCTGACAAGGACCCTCTTCATAGCGAGAACCCGGCTGGGCATCCTCTGCACCCAAATGTAGATGCCACCTCAGAAATTTAAAAAAATAAAAAGCTTCAACAATAGATTCCACCGCATCAATCAGCAAAAAGGGTACCAAAATTTCAATTAACAACCAGAATCAAACCTTTAGGGACAGAGGAATGGCCATCCCTACGATGAACAAGAAGAAAGGCATCACAAAGTCCGCTAGGTTACAGCCATTCCAGGGGGCGTGCCCTATCACTGGCCATTCGCCGCCAGCCCCGTCCACCAGGATCATCAGCTGCCATGGTAGCAAGAAGGCCACAGGTTTACCACCAAACAAAAGAAAGAGAGAGATATAGGGCTGGATGGAGAGAGCAGTACGGCAACGGTGAGTCCCCGGAAGATGTCGAGCGCAGCGACGCGCTTGGCCCTTCGAGGCTTCTCCTCCTGTAACTCCACCTCTTCCTCTTCCCTGTTGAGAGGAAGTCGAAGCTTTGCCGGATCCACTGCGGAAGCTGTCGCCCGGAGGATAGGATGCTGCGCAGTGGCCATTCTATCTGTAATGCATGCGAAAGAGAGCTACAAAGAGGATGGAAGACGAAAGAGGAAGTAGAGAAGGAGAGTGGCCGTGTGGGCTTCAAGTTCCTTTGAATGGGGGGATTATTGCGTGCGGACACCGCATGCATCTCTGCATGCGGTGTTCGATCCTGGCCGTAGATCACGGTGATCCACGGTCAGGATTATTTCTTTTAAACATCTAATATGTAAATTTTGGGGTTTTTACAAACACCACTAGGCACGAGGGAGTTCAGGCTTAGTTCATATAAGATTCATCAAAAAATATTACTGTTCGTATTCGACTCGTTTACCCACAAATATTTATATATTTAAACATCTAATATGTAAATTTTGGGGTTTTTACGAACACCACCAGGCACGAGGGAGTTCAGGCTTAGCTCATATAAGATTCATCAAAAAATATTACTGTTTGTATTCGACTGGTTTATGCTCGTTTACATTTCAAACACAAAAATATATGTTTGTGTTCCACTCGTTTACTTGACAAGCCTAACACGGATTTTTCACGAACAAAGTGTCATTTTGACAACCCTACAACAGTAAGATGTTAAGGATTGAGACAATATTTAAATCCTATTATTTATATAAAAATTTTATTTAAATATATTTTATTCTATTTTTTAATTAATAATTTTAATTGTTTAGCTTTGGAGTCAATTGATTTTTTTTTAAAAAAAAACTAGTCATATATATATAATTGATAAGTAGTATTTCTATAATCAAAACGAGTCATTTGTTCATGTTTGACTCGTTTATATATCGAGCACAAACAACAAGAGCTTCTTGATGAGCTGAACACAAGTTATTTGCGAACAACGAACCGTTTTGATAGCCCTAGACACAGCAATAATAAAATTTATAGCATATCCAATTTTTAATATTTACATATAAACTATATGAATATACAAAAATTACACTGCGTCGCCCTCCGTTAACATTTACCTGAAGGACGACTACTCGTAGCGCTGGCACAACCTCCTTGATGGCTATAGCGAATTCATGTGGCGGCTAACTCCTAATCTTAAATAATCATCTCTTTTTGGCTAACGGAAAAACACAGCTGTAAATATACAAAGAATTTTGTGATATTTAAGTAAATTTTTCTTATTCATACTATATATATATATATATATATATATCCAAATTTTTTAATGCAAAGATACACGACGCCTTCAATTGTTATATTATCATTATTTTTATGCGTGCTAATTTTTATACCATGTAGAAACGTTAAATTATTATGCGTGAATTTTATGGCACGGAGCAATCATATTTGATGAATTTTCAACATTATAAGACATATAATGTATGTTTTTTCATGATTATATATATATATATATATATATATATAATAACCAGAGGTTATCATATTAGTCTACGATCACATATAATGTGTCTAACAATTAAAGTACCTCATCCTTAAGGCTAACTGTGTCAAAGGAGAATCAAACCCCCGATCAGATGGGTCTTATATCGTGGATGTTAATCATCAGTCCGACGACATATATATATATATATATAAAAGATATAAAGAACAAAAAGGAAAAAAATACGACAAATGAAGGTCTGCCGGCAAAAAACTTGGAGACTCACTTATCTGATCAGATGCAGTCATCCAAGCTAAAGTCGAAGGCGACCTAGCCTGAAGAAGGACAAAAGAATGATTGATCATCTAAATTCAAACTAAGAGAACTAAAATAACATCAATAATCATCAGAGCAAACTACTATGAAAGAGCTGTTCAAATGCAGTAACATACCTTCCTTTAGATGCGATTTGAGGAAAGACCCAATTCTTCAGTATCAACAGCAGTCCCACGAATGCCCTCAAAGCTCCTCATCAGTGATCAAGAATCGATAATACAACGTCTTATAGTAATCTCATAGTTTTCCTTGTTGAGAAATGAGCTACATATCGGGTTACATTGATTCACCATCTGTTTAATTATTTAGTCTCGCTTCGTTGATAGGAACTCATCGTCCAAAGACCGAGGGTCGACACCCAGACTAGATCAACCAATCGACAAAGCCTAGACAATTTAATCTGTCTTGTCGATTCGAAGCCAATCAAGTTTACTCGATCGACAATGCCGACTCAACTTAGCCAATCGGTAGCGTTGAATCAGTGTAGCCAACCAGACCAACCTCACCGAATGAAAGCCATGCAATCTCATTAGACCAGCGACATCTCACCAAGCCAAAGCAACACTAGCTCAGCCGGCCAAGATAAAGAACACCCAAGCGATAGACTCCTGCATGTAAAATACTTAGAAAATCCTATATAACTTCCATTAAAGTAGGGGCACAACTCTCGGTGCCCTTTTGGTAAGAAAATTTTCCAAATTCAAATTTAAAATCAACCAAATTTCTATTTCATCAAATTTATAATCAAACTAAGCATCTCAGAAAAAAAAATCAAGGACTCTAAAATTTGTTCAATCTGAGTCTAATCAAGCCCATATAAAGTTGTTAAAGCATAAGTAGGCCTTTTGACAATCCATTGAATTGTCAAATGAAGTCAAACATTGACATATTTATAGTTGAATCAAGCTTCTCAACGAGAGAAATCTAGCAAGTCTAAGATCACTCAATTCTAAGGTCATTAACATACCTAAATTCTTTAAAAATCACATGTGATCAAGGGGGGCAGCATGGACTATTTGATCATAACAATTAAGGAAGTTATGTACCAAAAGACTAAAATTTCCCTCCCTACAAAGCTATAAATAGGCCATTATCTTCACTTGAAGGGAGGAGAATAAGAGAATGAGAAGTGAAATTCCAGAACCTATTCTGGAGAGAAGACTCAATGAGTAACCGTTTACCTCCATAGCAACCGACCACCATCAATCACGACCCACTGTCTCCACCTACCGCCACTGACCACCGCCTATTGGCAACTACTGTTTATAACTGTTGTAGTCTGGCTACGAATGTTTTTGAATTTTCTAAAACTTATATTCTTTGTAGTTTTCAATGTAAGATTGTAACCTCATTCTCCTAGTCATGAGAGAAGTGTGTAACCCTGTACTTATAAACACCTAGTTAATTACTTCGATTGAGACAGACCCATGATTTTTTTCCTTTTCGGGGGCTTTCCATGTGAAAAATCTTTGTTTCCCTTCTCGCTACTTTGTCTTCATTTGTGTGTGTGATGAATTTCGGTGCAATGCTAAGACGTTAAATTATTACTCCACCGTTGCAAATTTTCTTGCACATAAAAATTCTAATCAAATAAATTTAATAAGCATGAAATAAATTAAAAGAAACTTAACATAATAAGAATGAAGAATACTAAAATTTAAGAATGAAAAAAATATCATATTATTTATAGATTAATATAATATGTAAAGAAAAAAAAATAAATTATGAAAAAATATTAAATATAGTAAAATAAATTAAGGAAATGTTACCATCAATAGCTTTTTAAAATTCTTCATATAAAAATAAATATAAATAATCAAAATAATAATTTTATTAAATATGTTGATACATTTTATTAAATTTAAATTTTACTTTAGATATTAGCGTGTCGAAATTTTTATTTTTTTTAACATGAACATATGTCAAAACTACATAACTATTTATTATGTAGTATGAATACATCATGGCTACTTTTGGAATTTTCATCATTAGTCTTATATACCAATAAATGGACATCATGTGTGGTAAGAAAATGTGCTGGCAGACCCAACTGGGCTAGATAACATGTACCGACTATCAGGTTGACCAGCTAGATCAATGTAACAAACTGACCAATCAAGTACCAACTATTATGTATTAAATGTCGAGTGGACTAGCCAAGTTGACCTACCAAGTACCAAATGTACCAACTACCAGGTTAATTTATCGGATTAACCCTCTGAATTGATCTGACAAGTACTTGATATGTCTTTTTATGCTTAATTTCATGTACATTTATCACACGTTTTTGAATGAAATTGCACTTTTAAGAAATATTATTTTCATGTTTATTTTGTAGGTATAACACTTGAAGCAGATTTGAGCTACAAAGCGAAATAGAGGCAAACGAGAGCAAATGAGGGTGCTGCCAGCAAGATGGTGCTTATGCGCAAGACTCCGTCCATAAAACAGAGAAGACGACGCCGCAGACTGGCGCCTAGGAGCGCGAACTGTCCAGGGGCAGTTTCTACACGCCCCAAGGAGTTATTAGACGGATCTAGCCATTTGGAAAAAATATTTTTTGACATTTCTAAGTCCTTGAATCTTCTAGGAAAGCCGAGAGATCGTAGATAGGAGTAGGAAATGTAGATTTTTACCTTTTATGGAGAAATTAGTGAGGGGATTTTGAGATATATCTATAAGGGATTGTATTGACATTATATGGATCAACACGAGTCTTTTTTGGAGGGATTTTTATCTTTCTTTCAGAGGAAAAAAAAAAACAAAGTATTGTGTTCTTTGTTATCTTGTACTTGTTGTAAACACTTACCTAGTGAATTTATTTTGATTTAATGAAGCTTTCTGTTGTGTGTGCACCTACACTGTGAAGTAGAATTCTTGTACTTTTCTTTTGCAGTGAACTGGATGAATGTTTAAGATATTAGAATGCATGTTAGAATATGTTTTTCATATCATAGTGATAGTTCTTACTTCATGCTACATTTACTAATCAATCTAACCAATTAGTATGTTAAAATTTGTTGCAAATCCATAAGTTTCGGGAGGACTATGACTTTAACAACTAGGAAGAACTACATTGAACTTATGGGTGAAGGAAAAGAAGTCCTAAGATTCAATGCAATGTTAGAGAGATATTCGTTGATGGGTAAAAATTAGTGTTTTTAGGGTGACAGACTATATTTCTAACCAATTTAATCTAGGGCTTTGTATCTTAAATCTAAGATTAGGCCAATTAGAGGGCTATTAGGAGAATGAGACTCTAGGGTGATAAGCTAGAAGTTTTGTCATGATAATCTAGTTATTTTAAGGAATCGACCATAGGTTAACCGAGCTATGTTATACACTCGAAAGAGAGTAACCTAGATTTTTGTTTCTATTGCCACTGACTACATTAGATTCTAAGCATCCCATTCCTACAAATTATCTAGGTCACCACTAGAGAAAAGTAGTTTTTTACACCTCAAAATTCACCAAACTAATTTATCTAGTTATGTTTAACTTTAGATTTAGGTTTTTATTTAGGAGTAGTTGTTTAAAAAACACCCTTAATCGACATTCCAAACTAATACCTGATAGTAGTAGATTAGAACATAGCCTAAGGGATTTCTTACCTCGCTTCCCTGTGGGATCGATAATCGAGACTCCATTAGAGCCCTATATTACTTGAACGATACATATACTTGCTTAGAACCCCTAGTGTGTAAACTATAAGTCAAACTCTAAACTCTATAACATATCCATTTTGCACACTAACCGCCTAAAGAAACTGGATCAAGTTTTTGGTCAGGAAACTAAATAACCACGTAACTATGGACCGGGTCAAGTTTTTGGCACTGTTAAACCACGTAACTATGGACCGGGTCAAGTTTTTGGCATTGTTACCGGGGAAGCTACGGTAAGAACTTTAAGAGAATTTTAATTGAACCTGGAAGATTTAGATTTGGAAATTATAGTATAAATTATAGTGTTATCATCTAATGTGTCTTTTATTATGACTATATTTAAAAAAAAACCAAAAATACCAAAAATATTTTTTAGTGCTTGAAGTACTGAATATCTGTCCTATTAATTAAGTTTTTACAGCTGAATGTGTGGTTCATGTACTGCAGACCTTGAACTATATGACTCAGAACTAGAGAAAACAATTAGGAGGATTAGAAATCCTTAAGAATAAAAGTGGCGAGCAAGTGAAATATGTATAACCTTGTGATTCGTCAGGCTGACGACGTTAAACCAAATGTTTCATGGGAGGCAACCCATAGATTATCTGTTTTAGTGTATTTGTAAGTTGTAATTGTTTGAGGTGTGATGTGTTTGTTTTAGTGTGGACTGATCAGTTTGATTGATGTTGGTGGATGTTTGGATTATTAGTGGATTGATTTGATATTTGTGTTTCATGAGAGAGGTTGTTCCTTAACTTCTCGTTGTGAATAGACTTATACTTGTTTTATGGTAGTAGTGGGATTAACGAGTATATTACGACTCAGTTCTAAATCAGACTTGAGGATTAACTGGAGACATGACAAGTTTGAACATAGAACAAATCCATCTAAATTCTATTACTTCCTTTATCCGACCTTATTTTCTTCAATATGGTTCAATAAATCAGTTGAAGAATAACCCGAGGATGATCTTACACTACCCATATAACAGTTAGAGGTGCATACTTAAAGGGATAAGGTCATGTCTGAGGTTGGTGATCACAGACCAATATATCAGGGATAATCGTGTCCATGGGACTAGACCCTATGAAAGCATTTAAAGGTACCCAATTGATCACTGAAGTGATTCCGTTAGAAATGGAAGGAGAGGAGGTGAGATGAGATGGAGGAAAAATTGATTTCATTTATGTATTGATGGTTGTGTATGTATTACAACAATATAGAGGACGTGAGGAACATTAAAATATATATATTCCTATGTTGATACATATTGTGATAATTAGACATTTCCTTAGTTTAATTTCATTCAACATGTTTTAGTTTAGATTTACTTTCAACACATTATTCTGTCCTGATGAATACTTATAGATGTTTCTGATAGGCATTTGCAGTAGATAGAATTTCAGAGCTATTTTTCTTCACGCTTATATTTTTTATATTGAATGCTATACATGTTCAAAATCATGTTTTTTTGGGGGGGGGGGGGGGGGATTAGCTTTATTTGTCCTCAGTGTCTTGTATTTAATTTGATATTATTTTTTAAAATGACTTGTGATATGTGGTGTTATCTTTAGGTTATTTTAATTTTGATTTTAGGAATGTTAGAAAAACTTAGTTGGGATCCTATGTGAAGAAAATTGTTCTAGTAAGAAACATTAGTAAAATGATTTTACTATTTACGGTAGAAAGGAGTTGAATATTTGAAACTTTATAATTCTTAGATTTACACTTTATGATTAATGAGAATTGAGCCTTTATTAATACCTTCTTCAATATAAAACTTACACTTTTAAAAAGTTAGGGAAAGTTTTGAGTTCTTAACTTTAGAAAGAGGATAGTGAAATTCAAAACTATTAAAGATCTATCTAGATATAATAATCCTCACATGAAAATAAAAAAGAATTGAAAAAAAAGACCCTAAAAAAAGTAAAAAGAAATGAAAAGTGAGGAAAAACTTGAGGAGAAGCCTAATAAAAAATTAATTTATCTTGAATCTTTTTAAAAAAGAAGATTTAGAAACAATCCTAAACTTATTTTTTATAAAAAAAAAACATTGGTCAAATTGGCATTGATAAATTTTTTTTTAAACTTTCTAAGAGTCTTTAGTTTGACAAATTTCAATAACTTTTGAAGTAAATAAAAAATTAGGATTCCTAAGTTGAATATGAGATATTCTTACAGTCTACTCCTAGGTTGATTTGCTAGAATTTCTCCTAAGTTATAGTATAACATTTCTGAGACAAAATTATAGGAAACTCTACTAAAACCTACAACCTCAAATCAACAAATTTAGTTTTTAAAGTTATAGTGTTACTTGAGGATAAATGACGTTTAAATTTGAGAGATTTTGAGGTCTTTTTTTATGATTAATTTCCTTTACGTTTATCATATGTTTCTGAATGAAAATACATTTTAAAGAATATTATTTTTATATTTATCTTGTATGTATAACATTTGGAGCAGATTGGAGCTGAAACAGGGCAAAATAGAGACAAATAGGAGCAAATGGGCGTGTTGCCGGCAGGGTGGCACCTAGACGACAGTCCCCGCCCAGAAAACATAGAAGACGACACAACAAACGACGCCTAAGCACGCGAACTGTATAGGGGTGTTTTTTTCACACCCCAAGGAGTTATTTGACGGATCTAGACATTTGAAAAAAAAACACTTTTTGACATTTATAAGTCCTGAAATTCTCCAGAAAAGCCGAGAGGTTGTAGATAAAAGTAGAAAATGTAGATTTTTATCTTTTCTAGAGAGATAGGTGAGAAAATTTTGAGAGATACTTGTAAGAAATTGTATTAGCATTGCATGGATCACCGAGAGCCTTTGCTGGAGGTAATTTCTTATTTCTTTCAAAGAGAAAAAAAACTAAATATTGTATTCTTCATTGTCTTGTACTTGTTGTAAACACTTACATAGTGAATTTGCTTTGATTTAATGATGTTTTATGTTGTGTCTGACACTTGCTTTGTAAAGTAGAATTCTTATAATTTTCTTTTGCAATGATTGAATGAATGTTTAGAATGTTAGGATGCATGTTAGAAGATAAATGACGTTTAAATTTGAGAGATTTTGAGGTCCTTTTTATGATTAATTTCCTTTACGTTTATCACATGTTTCTGAATGAAAATACACTTTAAAGAATATTATTTTTATATTTATCTTGTAGGTATAACATTTGGAGCAGATTGGAGCTGAAACAGGGCAAAATAGAGACAAATAGGAGCAAATGGGCGTGTTGCCGGCAGGGTGGCACCTAGACGACAGTCCCCGCCCAGAAAACATAGAAGACGACACAACAAACGACGCCTAAGCACGCGAACTGTATAGGGGTGTTTTTTTCACACCCCAAGGAGTTATTTGACGGATCTAGACATTTGAAAAAAAAACACTTTTTGACATTTATAAGTCCTGAAATTCTCCAGAAAAGCCGAGAGGTTGTAGATAAAAGTAGAAAATGTAGATTTTTATCTTTTCTAGAGAGATAGGTGAGAAAATTTTGAGAGATACTTGTAAGAAATTGTATTAGCATTGCATGGATCACCGAGAGCCTTTGCTGGAGGTAATTTCTTATTTCTTTCAAAGAGAAAAAAACTAAATATTGTATTCTTCATTGTCTTGTACTTGTTGTAAACACTTACATAGTGAATTTGCTTTGATTTAATGATGTTTTATGTTGTGTCTGACACTTGCTTTGTAAAGTAGAATTCTTATAATTTTCTTTTGCAATGATTGAATGAATGTTTAGAATGTTAGGATGCATGTTAGAATAAGTTTTTCATATCATAGTGATGATTCTTACTTCATGCTTCATTTACTAATTAATCTGACCAATTGGTATGTTAAAATTTGTTGTAAACTCATAAGTTCTGAGAGAGTGAGAGTTATGACTTTAACAACTAGGAGGAACCACATTGAACTTATGGGTGAAGGAAAAGTAGTCCTAAGATTCAATGCAATGTTAGGGAGATATTCGTTGATAGGTGCAAATTGGTGTTTCTAGGGTGATAGCCTAGATTCATAACCAATTTGATCTAGAGCTTCATATCTTAAATCTAAGATTAAGCTAATTAGAGGGTTTATTAGGAGAAGGAGACTTTAGGATGACATGCTAGAAGTTTTGTCGTGATAATCTAGTTATTTTAAGGAATCAACCTAAAGTTAACTGAGCTATGTTATACACTTGAAAGAGGGTAATTAAGATTTTTGCTCCAATTGTCACTGGCCACATTAGATTCTAAGCATCCCATTCCCACACATTATTTAGGTCACCACAAGAGAAATGTAATTTTTTACACCTCAAAATTCACCAAACCAATTTATCTAGTTAGGTTTAACTTTAGGTTTAGATTTGTGTTTAGGAGAAGTTGTTACAAAAATATCCTTAATCAAAATTCCAAATTAAGATCTGATAGTAGTAGACTAGAACTTAGCTTAGAGGATTTCTTACCTCGCTTCCCTGTGTGATCAATAATCGGGACACCATTAGAGCTCTATATTACTTGAACGATATGTATACTTGCGTAGAACCTCTAGTCTATAATCTATAAATCAAATTCTAAACTATATAACATATCAATTTTGCAGACTAGCTGGCTAAAGAAATCGAGTCAATTTTTTGGCCAAGAAAGTAAATAACTGCGTAACTACGAATATGTTCAGTACTCATTATCAGGTACCAATTGTAGAGTATTATCTATTAATGGAGAAAGAAAGTATGTCTACATCTAATTACGGGTCACCCATTCTCTACGACATATTAATCTGAAATCATTAGAATGTATGGACAAACATTGTACTTGTGTACCAATAAATGTTCGTCATGGGCCAAGAAAAGGTGTTAACAGGCTTCAAGGGCCTATATAACCTTTTTTTTTCAAAGAATGTACCAACTATAGAGTTGATTAGTCAGGTTGACCTTTTGAAATGACGTATTGAGAACTAGTCGACATGTACTGGCTATCGAGTTGACTAGCCATGTTGAACTGCCAAACCGCTCCGTCGAGTACTAGCTAACATGCACCAGCTACCATGTTGAAATGCCACACTGATTTGTTGAGTACTAGCTACAATGTACCATCTATCAGGTTGACATGTTGAATTGATCTGATAATTACTCACTACTGAGTACCAATTAGAGAATATTTGCTATTAATAGGGGAAAATGTATGTCTACATGTAATTATGGGCCACTTACCATTCACTATCACATGAGTATGACCTTGTTAAGCTACATACATCTTGCTGTACTAAAATCATTTATTATTATTTCTTTATAGTCTAACAAATAAGAGATGTCACCTATAACCCTATATATTGGGATGATCTTCCACCACCATCACAAAGATTCTGACTTGGACTCTCTCTTTCAGACTCTTTCTCTCACCTCCTTCTCTAGAAAAAAAAAAAGTGCATTCTATTTTCTTTATTGGCTCATCTATATTGTATGAGCCCATGAACATGTTGGGAATGAGAATTAAATAATAGAAACCGATTCGAGAGATTCGAAGTATAATTTTGAACAGAAGTATACAAACAAAAAAAACACATGATTTAACGTAAAAAAAAAAAACCTGAAAATAAGACAAAATCATAGAACCACACCCCACCAATAAACTCGCTATGAAAAAAAAAAAAAGACATTCGTACAAATACCACCAATCAAGCTTCTCTACACACTTAGAGTCTGTTTGGGGCAAATTGTGCATTTAAGATAAGCTGCTTATCCTAAAACGTGGCCCGCGGGCCGACCACTGGGTACGACCTGCGGTCTGCTTTTAGTATAAAAACCCATACGTAGTCTTAGATAAACTGATGAAATGCGTGAACCAAACGGTAAGGCAGTGTTTACGACGGCATTTTAAAAACGCCTCCCGCACTTATAAGCTGTCCCAAACGAACCCTAAACACATGAGGGCACTCACAATCAACTCATTGCTCAGGTGAATTCAAAATTCCATACTCCATTTGTAAAATTAAGACTTTAATTAAAATAGACCCGAACCAGGATGACGCGATAGTGGCGGTTCAAAGCTGCATCGGAGCAATACAATGTAGTGCTCTCAAATTTGAACTTAGATTGGGCACTACGACGCAATGTACTAAAACAAAAAAAAATCGGAGGCAGCACCCCCAAACCCAAACAGAAGGGACCCCCTTTCCATACCCCACCACCAACTACCGTCATGCTTGATCATTAAAATTGAGAGCTCTAAGTTAGCAATTGATTTGTACAATCAAACCACATGTAATAGATGGGCAGTTCAAGATTCAACAGATCTCTCATTTTTAGAAATTTGTTTCAATCAAACCACATTAGTAGAAATTCAGAAAATTGTTTCTCACGACAAGAAAAACATCCCAAAAGGTAGGAGTTTTTTAAAAATAATTTCATTTTCCTTTTTTTTTAACTATTATTTTTAAAACATAGTTATTTAATATATTTTTAAACCATAGTCATAAATTTAAAAATTAAAGTTTACGTGTTTAATATTTAAATGCTCCTTTTAATAAGCATGCTAATCTTTGCATTACATTAAAACATGTACCTGACTAATTTCGTAAAATGGATTATGCATCTTTTTTTATAGATATTGATGTGAAAAAACTGAAATATTGTATAAACATAACCTAAATAGAGAAAAATTATAAGCTGGGCATGTAAATCCGTCAGAAAAGCATCATCAACCAAGGCGAAACAGCAGATCACATGATATGACAATGGAGTTCTTCGTTAGGGGGACTTCCATTTAGGTTATGAACTCAAGAAACATCAACCAAGGCAGTTGACTGCATGTGTCAACGAGAGGCTGGCTGTTGGCATTCCATTTTCATCCAACAAAACACAGGAGTTTTTTAAACCCATGTACTTGATTTATTTTACAACTCTAATGCAGCAAACCAAACAAAGCCTAAAGCAATTTTAAGGCAGTAGACATGAACTCAAGATAGAGGGGGAAAAAAGATGTGGAAAAATCAAGCGTATCGGCAAACAAAAATATTCCTTTACAAAGAAAAATAAAAAATAAAAAATAAAAAACTAGTTTAATATGATAATGCAAGGCGCAAAAGAGGAGATGGAAGGGTGAACATATTTACTGCTAAAAAGAGAGTAACAATCATATAGCAATATAAGGCAATGACAAAGGAGGGTAAGAAGCAGAGGCATAAAAAGAATTTCCAACCATACGGCCGAGTCACAACTTCACTTTCCAATTCCAAGTTCTCTTGAGATGTCTCTGGTTAAGCTGAACTGCAAAGTATTCTGCCATGGGAATAGTGTCCGAGTAACAGGAAGCTTCCTCCTAAGGTCCTGCAGCCACCATGGTATCATTCGATAAAAATGAGCATTGATGTAAAGTTTACAAAAGAGTATTAGCAAAAGATAAAAATGAGTAGTGTCATGGTGTCATTTTAGTCCCAAAGTTTACAAAACGATAAGTCCTAATTTTTTTTTAATTGGAGCTTAAATATTCAAGAGGTTGCGGACTAAATTGACATTTTATAAACTCTAGAACGATCAACTGGAAAAAGTGAGAACTTTGACACTTTTCTCGATTAAAAACAAATAGAGTGAATAGGCCGATAGATAATAGCTTCTGCTCTAGGATAATTAAAAAGAAAACTGTAATAATCCCATTTGCCAAAAATCGCCACACAAGGGTGCAAGGTCCAAATTTGGCACTTCTGGTGGCGCAATTTGCAAAGAATGGCTCAAAAAAGAAAAGCAAGAATATATAGCATGTCAGAAATGAAGTATAAATCCAAGCACCAACACAAGGACATCAAACCCCACCACAGAAAAAAAAAGCTTGTTATATGTAGTTGGCTTGATAATTAGGTCAAGCTTGACTTGATGAACCTAACACGAGCAAGTGCTTGCTCAATTGTGCTCAGCTCAGTAATAGCTTGATTATTTTTATGTGCTTATAAAAATTTGAAATACACATATATATATGCACGTGTACATGTCAACTTACATGTGCTTATGTGTATATGCAAGCACATACATTTATAGATTGTGTATATTCATATTGACATAATTATAATTACATGGATAGATTTTAATATTAGTGACCACATGCAAATTCTATAATTTATACATGACTTTCAAGTAGAGCTTATGCTTATGAACATTTTTCATTTGGTTTGATAAGCTGAGCAAGATTAAAGGCAGTTAATAAACAAACTAATTCCATAACACGAAAAAAAAAGAAAAAATACCTTGAAAGTTGTGTCCGGCAAATGCAAATAAGATTCCTGTGAATATTTGAAGAAACAAGCTTAGAATCTCTGGATGACACATACGCCATGAGACAAAGTAAAAAACAAATAGAAGATTTACCCACAAACCACTCAATTCATATGTATTTATATATCTAACACCTAAACTTCAATTTTAACATACACACCATTTTACCCATGCATGAAAAAATGTATCACTTTTTAAAAGTTAAAATGGTGGTATTTTTTATGTGTTATGAAAGATTTGGGCGGTATTAATATAAAAAGTAAAATTTAGATGTTAGATATGTAACAACATAGGAATTGAGTGGTATGGATGTAATACTCCAAATAAATATTAACCTCAAGAGATGCCATATTCTCTGCTTCGTGGTGGCGAATTATGTTTGATATTGATACAGCACAATCTTCTGGTGACTAAGAAAATCAATTGTGGAAGTAGGTTCGTTAAAAAGGTGGTTTAGTTAATTAAAATTTTAAAAGTTAATCTTAACCGATATACAATGTAAAAAAAAGTAGTTACAACAAAAGAATCCCTTTCAAGGTATTAAAATATAAATGGTATTTACCATAAACCTCAGTAAAATCACAAAAATCGCTCCTTGCAAAAGCTGTAACCTTAAGATTTCTTCAATTTTCATCTCATAAAATTACTTAGTTGACAGTGAATCACCTCTCTCTCCTAGTTGACAGTGCAAGGTCTCCTCACTTTTTTTTCCGAGAAAAAGGTGATTTGAATAAAAAAGAAGATTTCTGATCTCTTATATAAACAGTTCCTGTAATATCCACATTTACCTAGAGACGTCAAATTCTTCAGGCTTTTCTATTGAAGGACAAATAATTAAAGAAAGGTCTACATGCCTTGAGTTAATCGTAAAATGTTGGATTCATGTCATAAGTTGAAACTGATGAAATTCTAAAGGATATGTATAAAAAATTCAACATTTCTAGGCAGTCGACATTTAATGTGATCAAACACCACCATAAATTCATCCTTAAATCCATCATTAAACGACGACCGCCTAAAAATATAGCATGTTAGAAATGAGGTATAAATCCATCCTTAAACCCTACATTTTTAATATAAGTAGAATCTAACACATCTACTCTCCTAACCGGATCATCAGGTAGCCTACATTTAATGCGAGCAAACCATGTAAGGCGGCTCTCTGTAATCTTGTCTGCCACTGGAGCTACACTAACCTTTTCACGGATACATTTATTTAGCATTTTTCATCTAAGCATCCTCATCTCGGTAACAATTAACTTGGTCTATATGCTTCTCTTTTAAAGGCCAAATTCTGCACCATAAAGCATTGCAGGTTTCACCACCATCTTATCAAATTTTCCTTTAAGTCTAAGCAATACATTTCTATCACACAATATGTCCAAAGCATACCTCCACCTCAACCCTCCAACTTGAATTCTACTAATAACATTTCCATCTATAGCACCATCACTTTCAACAATAGACCCCAAGTATCTAAAACGTTCACACCTTTTAATGATTTGATCACTCATTGATACAACTCTACCACTAGATCTACTATTAGTGAAACTACAATCCATATATGTAGTTTTAAATCTACTCAAACGAAGGCCGTTAGGCTCTAATGTAGATCTCCATATTTCAAGTTTTTCCTAACTCTTTCTCTAGTCTTATCCACAAGAAAGATATCATCAACGAAAAACATCCACCAAGTTACATCCTCTTGCAAATGTCCAGTAAGAGCATCCAAAACTAAAGCAAAGAGATATGGGCTTAAAGCCGATCCCTAATGTAATCCAACTGAAAGAGGAAAATACTTGGTCAATCCTCCTCCTATCAGAACACAAGTAACAACTCTTAGTATACATATCTTTAATGACTTGAATATAAGTCACATCAACACCTTTCTTTTCTAGAACTCTCCAAAAAACTTTTCTTGGAACCTTATTGAAAGCTTTTCCTAAATCAATAAAAATCATATGTAGATTCTCCTTACACTCTCAATACTTCTCCATTTGACCTCTCAATAAATTCATAGCTTCCAAAGTAGACTTGTCTAGCATAAATCCAAATTGATTATGAGAAATCTTTGTAACACGTTTAAACTTATGTTCAATTACTCTCTCCCATAATTTTAACGTATGACACATTAACTTAATTCATCCATAGTTTGTACACTTTTATGCATCCCCTTTATTCTTAAAACTGAGAACCAAATGCTCTTTCTCCACTCCTCAAACATTATTTTAGTTTTTAAAATAATATTAAAAAAAATTAGTAAGCCAAGGAACTCCTAAATCTCCTAAATATTTTCACGCTATGGGATATTATCAGGTCCTGCTGATTTTTCACCCATCGTTTTCTTTAAAGTCATTTCAACATTTTTTTTACTAATGCGATAAGTTTTTTTTATTATTAATGATATTAAGATCATTAAAATCGATTGTATTCTCAACATCTGCATTGAAAAGATAATGAAAATATTTCGCCAACCTATGTTGAATATCTTCTTCTAAGAAAAACATTTTTTTAATTTTCATCTTTAATACGTTTTACTTGAATTAAATCTTTACTTTTTTTATTATTACTTGGCTAGTTTAAATATATATTTCACCATTTTTAGTATTCAATTTTTTATAAAGATCACTAAAAGTAGAAGTCTTAGCATCGCAATATGTTTTCTTAGACTCTGTACAAATCACCTTATATTTTTCTCAGTTCTCTAAGCTTTTATATTTAAACCAATTTTTATAATAAAACTTCATATAATTTATCTTTTCTTGCACATTATTCTTCCACCATCAACTAATTTTATTTATAATTTTTTTTCCCTTTTAATTCTTCAAGTACATATTTCAACACTTGTTTAATAGTGCTTGTTATTTTTTTTCCCTTTTAATTCTTCAAGTACATATTTCGACACTTGTTTAATAGTGCTTGTTATTTTATCTCACATAGAATTAACTTCTTTATGAATATCAAAAATATTGAAATCTTGAAGTTTATTGATAAAAATAATTTTATTTGTATATTTTAGATGCTCCATTTAATTATATGACAATATTTTATTGCATTTTTTATCTTCCAACTCATTATAATAAAATTCAAAACTAATAATCGATGTTGATTACTTAAACTTTCACTTAGAATGACCTTATAATCTTTACATTCTCAACAATCTCTTTTTCTCATAAAAAAATAATTAATTAATGTTTTATTAGACACATTCATTTAAGTAATAATATGCTCATCTTTTTTCCTTAAATAAAATATTAATAATAACAAAATCATATGCTAAAGCAAAATCTAATATGATTATATCTAATTATCCTTCTATTATAAATTCAAAGAAAGCTTAATTCAAATGCTATAAAATTTAATCGTGATAAATTATGCACTTTTAATTTGACAAGATTTATAAAGTTTTAAATTCCATATTTCCTTTAAAACAATCATTATTAAAAAAAAGGAGCATTTAAATATATACCACAAAATTTTTATGAATTTACAGATACCTAAACTTTCATGTTTATATTCATAACACTTAAGTGTTGAATATCACATCAAAAATATCACTATGACTAACTTTTTAAAAGTGAAAAGCATCTCTTCATGCATAGATTTAAGACAAGAAAGTGTTATAAAAGAAAATATCAAAGTTTAGGTGTTAGCCATGTAAATCTATAACAACTGTGTGGTATGCATTTAAGCCCCCCTAAAAAATTTAGAAATATTAACATAACTTAACTCTCCACAAAATAGCATTCTTTTTATGAATTAGTTTATCAATAAACTAAAAATCAAATACAAACTCAACATGAGTTTGATCACTCATCATAGGATTAAAATCAATAGATAATTTATCAAAACTTACATGTTTAGTGTGCTCGATTAGATCATCAATAATATTAAAAAGGATTAGTTCAATTTAACATGCAATCATACTTTCAATCTCTATCAGAAAGGATTAGTTCAATTACAGATACCTAAACTTTCATATTTATATTGCCAGCCCTCTGCTGTCCTCCCAGCTGCAGATTACTGCAGTCTTGCAGCGTACCTGCCGTCTGCCTACCACAAAACTGTTCCCTGCCCTCCTACAACACGCCACACCAGCTCCTTGCTACAGCCAACAAGTCCCCGCTTCTGCTGGCTTGTGATTCCAGTTGTTGTCCTCGTCTTCCAGCAGACCAAAGATCTTTGGTTTGCCTTCGAGAGAGCTGTCGCCCTTCCTTCCAGCAAACCGGCAACTTCCTAGTTGCTGCCACCTTCCATCCGGCGATTCCAGCGCTGCAGACAGCCTTTCTGCAGTCCACTGCCTCTCAGCCTCCGCTCCTCGGCTTCTGCGGCCTTACTTCCTCCCAGTCCCGTGCCCCCGTAGACCACATCTTCCCTGCCCCCCACAGGCATCGTGCGCCAGCCTGGCCCCGCAGGCCGCATCTTCCCCGATTCCTGCAGGTCACCAGCTGCTGCCGCTCTGGATTCCAGCCTTCGACAATGCCTCTAACCTCTTCTAGTTGTGGCTCGACGCCACTTTGCTGTACTACTCCCTCACCGGCCTTCACTACAGCCTCCGACCTAGCACCACCGCTCTGGACTTCCTCGTTAGCTTGTTGTGTCTTCTTTGTTGAGTACATATTTGTGGTCATTTATTTTACAGTTTTGTTTTATTTGATGTCCTATCTTTATTTTTGAGTCTTCATTATAATCTTGTTTTGAGTTACTAATAAAATTTGTGTATTGCGTTGTAGTTTGGGTTAACTCTAGCATCAGTTTTATGCATAAACATGGACTATAGTAGATGAATGTTCAAATTCGATAACATCAAATATATGTTGCGAATGGAAACCAGTCCACTGTTCAAATTGACATTTTCTCATGTTTGACAGCAAAATGGATTTGATACTTGAAATTAATTGCTAAATTAATTGCTTTTAATTTCTTCTATGATTTGTTGCAAAAGATAAAAGAAAATAATTAATGGGCTTTATTAATTATTTGATTAATTCCTTAATGGGTTTAATGATATGATGAAATTAATAAATAGGCAGGCTAGCTCCCCTTATTATCTCTCTAGAGATTTGGTTTCCGAGGCTTTTTCTTCGGCTGTTGCTCTCAAGAGGAGAGAGGAGAGAGAGAAATATTGTTCTTTCTTGTAATCGTTAATGCGATCGACGGGTGTAATCCTCAAGTTAATGAAATCCTTTGCAGCTCCGTGGACGTAAGCAATTTGTCTAACCACGTAAATCTGTGTTTCTGCTGTTCTTTTCTATTTTCTGATTTTTTCTCGATCTGACTGATTTTTTTCTCGATCTAATTTTTTGTTTTATTGTCGTTATTTTTCACAACAACTGATATCAGAGCTCAGGTTCAGATATGAGGGAAAGCGATGATCGGAGATGATGTGATGACATCGGAGATCGAGAAGTTTAATGACATATTTTAATTACTAGAGGATGCAGATAGAGGAAGAGAGAGAGAGAGAGTTTTTCTTGTAAGGTGTAATTCCTCAAGCTAGTAACATCCTCTGCAACTCCGTGGACGTAAGCAATTTGTCGCACCACGTAAATATGTTTGTTTCCGCTATGCTTTTCTGTTTGCGAATTTTTCTTGATTCGGTTTTTCGCTTTATTGCCGTCGTTTTTCACAAAAACTGGTATCAGAACTCAGGTTCGGATCTGAGGGAAAGCGATGGCCGGAGATGATATGATAGCATCGGGGATCAATAAGTTTATAGACAGATTTTGGTTACGAGATGGTATAGATAGAGGACTACCTCTATGGGAAGAAGCTTCATCTTTCATTACTGGGAAAACAACGGGAAAAGATAGATTCTCTACCAGGGAATCAGACTTGGGAGCTAACATAACTTCCACCAGGGAGTGTATGTACCGGGTGAAGACTGCGCTTGATATCAATAAGAGGTACAAGACTAAACTTGTTGAAAAGTGCTTTCAGCATAGGTAGATTATTGCCCATACAGTGGGAGGTGTAAGCAAAAACATGAGTAACCCAACAAAAAGCTTGGAGGTACAAGACTATGTTGACGCTGACATGTCGACTAAGGGTGTTACTCTTGAGAAGATGAAGTTGTGTTCGACTTCAACTGGTCTTCTGGCATGAAGATCGGGGCTTTGAGTTGCAGAGATAGAGGATATCACGTTTGAAGAAAAGAGCAACGCAGCTAGTGGATGATGAGACCAATGTACCAGTCTCTAAGTGGGAGATTTGTTGTGAATATGCAAGCTAGTCCACTATTCAAATTGACATTTTCTCATCTTTGACAGCAAATTGGATTTGATACTTGAAATTAATTGCTAAAATAAATGCTCTTAATTCATTCTATGATTTAGTGCAGAAAAGAAAATGAAATAATTAATGTATTTAATTAATTATTTGATTAATTATTTGATTAATTCCTTGATTAATTCCTTAATGAGCCTAATAACATGATGAAATTAATAAATAGACATGTTAGCTCCCCTTGCTATCTCTCTTGGGATTTGGTTTCCCCCCAACGTTTCTTCTTCTTGATGATGGCTCTCGAGTAGAGAGAGAGAGAAAGAGAGGAGAGAGGAGAGAAGAGAGAGAGAGGAGAGAAGAGAAAGAGGAAGAGGGAGTCTTTCTTGTAAACATCGAGGCGTTCTACGGTATAATTCCTCAAGCTAATAAAATCCTCTGCAATTCAATCCTCTGCAATTCCGTGGACCGTGGACGTAGGCAATTTGCTAAACCACGTAAATCTGTGTGTTTCCGTTGTGATTTTCTGTTTGCGAATTTTTCTTGATCCTATTTTTCGTTTTATTGTCGTCATTTTTTACAACAATATAGACTCATATTGTATCTAAAAATTGTACTTTTGCATCTAATACATCCTTAAAAGACTTTATAAACTACAATTTTTTCAATTGGATCAACTTAAATCATATATGACTCCTGCTGGTGAATTTGACCGGCTTTAGAGGATATGGTATTTATTTTTTAAAGGAATGGTAAATGCAATTGCGATAATACTAACAAAATGATTATAATATTCCTTAAAATCAAAAGATCTGCATAAAACCTCATGCAGTTTTTCTAGAATTGCAACTCAATTCGTCTTGAAATTCAACTGACAAATTCTAATGAAACAAATAATCATATCATAATACCGAGATAAATAATATTTAATTGTAAGCCCTATATGCCTCACATATTATTCATACAGACAATAATTATTTATTTTACAATCCTTATGTTGATCATGCAGTTAATCATAAAATTGCTAAATAATAAATGCAACTATTTAAGCTTAGTTTAATATTAGTCAATGCAGACTAAATAACAATGCCCCGTCAAAATGATTGACCATGTCCTAGTAATCTTGATTTAGTAGATTTAATTCTTTGAAAACTGTACATATTATGATATTCAAATAAATTTTCCAAGTTATATTATAAATTTGACCTCATGCTAGTCATATTATAGATGTCTAATATCAAAACCCATTCAATTTTGTCTACATTACACCATTTATTATTTTTTATCGAGCCCATTATAAGTCCCACTACTATTGACATGCTAATGCGACATTAACTTAAGATGCCAATTTGATGTACGATATGTTACAATCTTGGGATCCTAAAGCAACGAAATGATACATATGATGAAATTCAAGAAACATCACAGATTAAAAAAAAAAATGCTTCGTTTGACGCAAAATGAAGAATAAGAAAAATCCATACCAAACAACAACTTTCAACACCGCCAAAAAACACAAAAAAATTAGAATTAACAATGCAATAAATAAAACCACAAACGGAGCCAGTTTGACTAAAATCAATCACATACAAAACAAATACTTAATTAAGTAGAATAAGATAAACAATCACCAAGCACAAAAAATCAAAGCCTCACGTCAGTACAAGAACATGAATTCTTCTAAAAAATTAGTAGTTGGCTTCACACTATATGGGTTCCGAAAATTCACACCCCAGCCTCTGTTGAAAAATGAAAGAAAATTTTGGGAAAAACTTTTGAAAGACATGAGATTATAGATAAGACACTACCTAGAGATTTTGCCCTCATTTTATGAGAAATTTAAGATCTGAAGCTCGAGCTTTCCTATAGTCGCAAGCCCCTCTCAATAATGGGAGAATACTTCCGATTAAAACTGATTATTAGAGCGTGGATTGCTTAGCATATAATAATGACGCATTTAGATCATAAAATTTATCATTATTGAGCCTAAAGTGAATCGTGGAAGAAATGATAACAAACCTGATCAATATCCCATAACTCTATCATCTTAGACTTCCATGGTCCTTGGTCTACTTATGTCACACCCCACAACAACTCCCTTCACCAGTCCAGACAGGTCGTAATAATGATGGGTGTAATTTAGCAAACTGAATAGACTTCCAACACCCATTATGGTATCGTACTCACCAAGTTAGAGTGAGAGAAACACTTAATCACCGAAATTTACTTGAATTACACGTAACACATTACACCATTTTACATAATTCCAGTTGATGTGCATGAAATTTGAGATACATTTGCTCGTGTTTTCCTGTAGTATTTCCGCTATTTATATCATACTAATGCTTTTCTAAGAATTTTTTATGTAATTTGCAGGTTACAGGCTTTAAAAGAATAAAGGAGTGCCTTACCATACAACTGGCATATCTATACTATTTGTGGTATGACTATGCTTCATCCCATACACCAAACTAAGAGGCAGGCACCTATGCGCCAGCTAATGGGCGTAGGTGTGTCTAGCCTAGCGGTGTAGCTATGCCCCAAAGTTGGTGTAGCTACCCCGCTCTACACCAAGTTTATCAAGCCCAACACATCTTGGCGCCGCTATGGCACATAGACGCCACCTACAAATGTGAAGAATTGGAGAAACAGAGAGATCAAGGCTTCGCCGCTCTAATGAAAAACTTCAGCACCAGTGAACCAACTCAGGGAGTTAAGACAGTTCGAGTTGACATGGAGAGATTGCGCGATGATTCATCACTATAGATGGAAATTCAAAGTAAATAGTGCTTCTCTCCATAGTTTTCCAACACTCGACCCTTGCATTGACATCGAGAGGAAAAATATAGAGACTGGAAGTAGTTGCTGGAGAATTATTACAGCCGTAAATCATGCTTCCTCGAAGGTACTCTTGGAAGAGTGTGAGAGTTCTCCAAAGAGAGAATAAGTGTGAAATTATTGTACTCAACGTGGTGGAAAACTAGGAATTTTGTCATAATTTCTTCTTAATCAGTGGAGAACATCGATAAGATTGTTCTAAACTTTGCTTACTTTGATTTTTGAAATGAAATTTGTGATATTTTTATCATAATGAGTAAGAATTAAACTTCTCTCTCATTTGCATTGAATTATATACAAATTATAATAATTTTTTATGGGATTGTGTGTAATTTGAAATTTAAGTTGATAGTTAAAACTTTAGCATTTAATTTACTAATAAATTGATCACTTATGATATAAAATGGGTTGTGATCTAGTACTACAGAAATAGGCTAATGGAACCATAATGTTAACCTATACTACTCAAAAAATAAAAATACTATTGTTAGGATGGTACAATCATATAAAAAATTTTGCAAACAATGAGATTTTTTTATTTAATTTTCTGAAGTGTGAAAAGGTGGACGGGATAGGGTTATATGTGTGTGTGCATATGCACGTTTTTATTATTTCTCATGCCTTCTTGTATCTTGCTTTACATTTTACATTTGTATCGGATCGAAGTAATATTTTGTCCATCCAAGATAATGTTCAAGTTTCATAAGCATTAATGCAATACATTTAGCAAACGGGCCTCGTATGATTCATTTCGAAAGTGATCAAGATAATTAGGCTCAACTTGGATATTATCACGCATGTAGTCTGCCGTTTTCCTCAAGTTCAATCGAACTGGCTATGAAATGTCTCTTCTTTCATAGTTTTGACATTTCGAAATGGACACATTCTGCCTCAAGAGAAATTGACATTTGAGCGGTTTTGACTATAGTCGAGTCAATTTTGGAGCAACTAAAGAGGTCAACACACCACACAAAGAAATCAGTATTCAGCCAAGCATAGAAGATTGAATAAGTACGAGAACTTTATAAATCAAATATCTTTATATATATATTCATTCAATTTTTAGTCGGTTATACAAAAATATTCAATTGAAAACCACAGGGATTATGCAAATTACATGTGAATTGGTACTACGGCATGAACAATCCACAAAAAAGGAAACGAATTGCAGGCAAACAATATAGGAATGCAATCTAGCTTGCTCTGATTAGCTGCTGCAGGGAACCACAATTGTAAACGAACTCTACAAAATGCTTAGTAGTTAATAACTGCACTATAAGAACCAAACAGTAGGTCTCATGAACAATCATACAAGCAAGAAAAAACAGTCCATAGGGGCAGCACATTGTCGATGGGGATGAGATTAAACATACACAGGGACAGCTTTTTCGGATAAGGTTCACATCAAAAGTTTTCATGGTGGAAATAAAGTAAATTTTTGGCATGATGTAGACCATATGAAACAAATTCATACCAACCGATACATATAGAGTAAGTATTCCTATATTAAGTTGTTTTTGCACTCATTTTACATCAAATCAAGTATACTTTTAGTGATAGAGATTCTACTTCTAAGCATTGATCTTTGGTATTAATATTCACGTTTCAATAGTTTGTTGACGGAATTTATCAATTATATATTCATTCAAAGACTTGCATAAAGTTATAATTGTTTAAATAGTTCCATGCTTGGATTATATTGATCCTCTTCAAAAAAGTGCAGACCTGAAACAGGGTGGAATCCCTACATTCATTTTTAGCATCCAGCTGCACATTTCCTTCCTCAAAATAGTGTGCAACAACCTGAAATAAATATTTGACGTCAAATTAATCAGAAAAATGCAATAAAAACATTAAAAGTTTAATCAAAGTAAATTCATTAAAAGTTAATGTCTGCACAAACTTTAAGCAAGTTCATCAGCATGGAATCAGAAAATTACCTGCATCTTTCCTTTTACTTCAACAACTTGCAAATCATCCTTGAATTCGAGAGTCCATATTGAACGCCAGCTTCCATTGCTGCAAAATACAAGTCAAACAACTGTATAGTAAAAAGATCCATTTGACTTGATATTTACATATTAATGAGTAGAAGTCTGTTGTGAAGACAAAATTAACTTTTCAAGAAGAGCTATAAATAACCGTGACAAGTTCTAATATACCAACAATTAAGGTGCAGTGTAATACAAGTTAGGAGAGAATCACGCAAAGGGATGTTTAGCTAAAAGCATAAATAAGAAAGACATTGGGAAAAAAATAAAAGGAATAAGAAAGTAGAAGGATATGTAATGAAAGAAAAAAAAAAGTTAAAACCAAAACATTTACGATTGCACACAAACAATGCCCGATGAAGAAGAAAAAAAGGGGCTTTCAATTAAAGCAAGGTGATTAATGAAAGGTCTGCTTAACGTACAAAATACAAAAACAAATAATACAGAAAATGAGAATGCACGTTTTATTGAAACTAGACAATAATATAACTTAAAATTAATTTGGAAGAAAATAGGCCAGAACAGGGCCAGATAAAAAACAAAATCCCTTGTAAAGTGCCTTCAAAAACATAATTTTGAAATTCATCTAATGCAACAAACCTGAACTCAAAATCTAATGATGATGCTTGAGGAAAATAAGGACCACAGAGGCAAGAAATTCTAGCTTATATGACTATGCTTGACATACCTATAGTTGTTATACCCAAATAGAAGTACATGCATACACTCAGGAAGTGAATAGTGTATATGAGAATAAAATGTGGGGTAGGTTTGAATAGGGCTGGTATGCTTGATGTTCCATGCTCTTAAAATGGATTAAATTTAAATCTGCTCAAAGTTGGTTTAAGTAGATCCAAGATGGCTTTTTTGATATTAATTCCGATGTTATCAAATCTAAGACTTTATTTTTACTTCAAAGTGCAAGGAATAGAATGCAAAGGCCCTTTTATTAACTAAAGTGCTAATTGATTATATAAAACTATTAATGTATAAATCCATTCATTAACGATTATAAAATATAAAGTATGATTTAAAAGTTGATATAAAATAGAAAAAAATATGGTGCAATACCTAACTTAAAGGGAAAAAAATCATGTATACATAACTAGCTTCAAATACACTTAAATATACTATTACAACTTTTGCAAGTGCAAATATAAATATACATAAATTATATATATATATAAGAGAGAGAGAGACACACACACACTATTATCAGTCTTTTTCCGCAATAAAAAATTTGCCCTTTCTCCCGCCCTACCTCTCAACTCACACTTACCAAACCACAAAAGGTAGGTTGAAGAGGAACGTCAGTCAGCACACAAGTACAATATCTTATGACTAAATCATATGGCAGAATGTTCATGCATTAGAAGCTCAAAAAAGGTTACAAATAACCTGAGAACTTAAACCTTAAGAGTAAAAGTGTCAAAAAGAACATTAAGGTAAAAATACAATGTTGTGGTGGCCAAATAATAACTTTAAGAATTTCAGAGTAATTAACAAAAAATATAGCATCTACATCTAACTAAAAAAGGATTGACAGCCCATCTCAATCATATATTACAATGTGTTCAATAAATAATAGTACAAAACTCTCATCAGTTCATCACAGTCTTTCAGGTGACAGCATAGAATCTTGATTAAAAAAAAACACCTATGTGAGAAAGCAGTACAAGTAGCTTAAGCAAAGTTGACTAACAAGTTTAAAATAGAGCGAAATGATCAATGTCTACAGCACAAAATAATATTTCAAGCGAACTATTTAGTACTTACACACCAGAAATTTTGTGGGCTAGTCCGTGAAGCAGAAATCACAACAGCAAAATCAAAGCCAACACCTGGACCATCCACATCTTTTCCTCTAGTGCAATAAACTGCACAAGTTCCTTTTGGATAGGTATCAGCAACATATTTGCAGAGTTCAGCATCCAGAGTAAACCTACCAATGCTAACGAGATTAAACAAGCAAAAGAACCACAAAAAGTTTGAATAAACATGAAGAAAAGGTGAAATTATCCAAACCATGGATTTAATGATTATTTTGATATCAATGAAATTATCCAAACCATTTTGCTTACAACAGTGTAAACTCATTTGACTTTTCTCAAGTTCAAAAAAATTCAGCTGTTATTGATTAACAAATATTGAACTTTACAATGCGCTACAAATATTTATTGTTAATGAGAGCAACATACCGAAACTCCTCAACATAGGCTGATGGAAGCTCTTCATCACTAGCAGGTCGTACCTTTGTGCAAACCTGATAAATAAATGAAGTGAAATAGCACACAAAATGACTAAAATAAAATATATATTTGCAAGTTAAAGATGATAACACATATGGCCATGCAACTAGAGATGTAAACGAGTCAAGCTTGAGCAAGCCTAAACATATTCATGTTCGGCTTGTTCGAAAATTCTTTTGTTTGCAATGGGCTCGTGTTCGAAATGGCTCGTGAATAATATGTTCATGTTCGGTTTGATTCTAATTCCCTTGTGTAAATTAGCTCATGTTCGGCTCGAATTTAACCAAATAATTTTAAATAAGGCTACAAATGAACCCAACCGAGCCAAGTAGGACCTTGTTCAATCTTAAACTTGATTTGAGCTCAACTCTAGTAGGATTAATCAAATAGCTTGTTCATCTTTTTATCAAGCCGAGCCATGCCTAGCCTTGCCTTGTCTTGAGCACTCATTCAATTTTTATCTAAGATTATTAAAAATGCAATACACTTAATGAGAGTTTAATAAATTAAACTATCATTAATAAGTTTAGAAAACTAACTACTTCTTACGAATATATCAATAATAAGACAAACAATATCACCTACTTTCCACGAGCTTTTGAAGCTTTTAAATTGGCATGCTTTTGTTTTTGCTTTTAAATAGCATCTAATACAAAAATTCTCGATATGGGACTAATACTTAAACGGTACTTGAAGATTGTCAACGAATAATTCCACGCATCCCACCCGACCAATTAATTCAAGGGCAAGGCAAAGAACCAGAAAGAGGGAATTCTTACAAAATGCTATCAACCTACATGCACTCATTTATTTGCTGTGCATATGTTGTATTTGAGTGTGAAATCAACTAAATTTGTTATTGTTTTTAAACCATTGTTGCTCTCTTTTAAACTTCAGTTTTTTCCTCCTTTTTATTAATTCATAGCTATATTTTTTTGAAACATTTGAATGAAATTAATCATTTTTTATTAATAATACAAAAGAGAATTATTTTAAAAAATATAAATATTTAGTATTTTTTAAATACATTATAAGAAATAAATAAAATGTATATCAATAAATATTATTATTTAATTATTTACATATTTTGACTCAAAGTAAGCCAAACACAAATGAACAAAGTTTTGTCGTGTTTGGCTCATTTATAAATCAAGCTCAAAAAAATTATTCGTGTTCAACTTCCTTGCATAATAAACGAATTAAATACAAGCTACTTAACGAGTTAAACATAAGCTGTTCGCAAATGATAAAACAATATTCTCTAAAAAGTTTCAAACACACTTACTCTAGTTCAACTTTGAGCCATGGCTGATTGAAACCGAACAATATTTAACTCAACCCAAAATAAATGCATCAATTCAAGTTATTCATTCTTTAATTAAAGCATACTATCGCTGAAATATCTCTTTTTTTCCTTTATTCCATAATTGCCTACAATTTTAAAAAATACACATTAACTGCCAGCTGATGGAAATCATGCCTTAGAAATCCAAAACCTTGAAAGTCAGAGAAGAGATAACTGCTGCAGGCCAGCTTATTTTCCAAAAAACCTGCCACAAATGAGATGAAAGAGGGGTTGGACAAAATATTAAGCCTTGAAATTACCTGTTTCATATGATCCACTGTGGCAACCTGAGCAGTCCTAGGATCAAAGAAGTTATCCTTACCAATTTCACCAAAAGATGATATTATTACCTGAAAGTGGCATACATAAATACGCTAATAAGAACCATTAGTGTATGGATATATAATGACTAGGAATGCTTTCAGCTGTTGTCAGCTTGCTGTAAAAAATTAGAAAACCAGTTCAGGACATTGTTGCATAGGTAAGATGAAGAATAACTGTTAGAAGTTATGAGGATTGAATTTATTTTTTTGGATTGGATTTATTTCTTTTTTTTTATTTTATGCTTTTTAATTTTATGTTATTTCATTTATCTCCAAGTGACTAATAGGAATTAATTAATTGGAGAGAGTTAGATATTTTTTTTTCCTGATATTTCTTTTTTCTTGTATTTCCTATTGTAAGTTTCATGTGAGGTGTATTTATACCCTTTTTATATCAATAAAATGATTCCACAGAATTCTCAAAAACTAACATGGTTTCAGAGCCTTGAAACAAACCCTAGAGTCTCTAAAGAAGGATAAGAAGATCTCCTACCCCCGAAAACTTCCTCTCCCTGCAAGACCTAGCCGCCTAAACTCCTTGCAGGAACTAGCCATCAGAACCCTCTCCTTGCAGGCCCTAAACATCGGAAACTTCCTCTCCTTGCAGGGCTTAGCCGTCGGAACTCCACCCTGCAAGAAATAGCATTCGAAACCCTCTCCCTGCAAGCCCCAGACCTTGGAAACTTCCCCTCCCTGCAGACCCTAGCTGCCAGAACTCCTTCCTACAAGCCCTAGTTGGCAAAACTCCCTCCCTGCAGGTCCCTAGCAGCTGGAAATCTGCTTCACCGGTGGAAAACTTCCTACAGACTGCGAATTCCTATAGGTTTCCTTAGTGGAGATGCATTTTCTTGCAGTTTTTCCACTGCATCCAGATCTCCTTTCTGTTGGCGCTAAAATTCTTGTAAGCAGCCAAAACTTCTACTTAACACTCCACCCACAAGAAATCAGACATTTTTGGTTCATAGTTTGAGTCGTTGCAGGAATCGTTGGAGGGAAGCTAAGGGCAAGGTGTATTACAGAGAGGTTGCAATTTGATCAAGCAGATGCATTCAACACACCTACTTCAGGATGTCTTCTATCCTGGAGCCAACGAGGCTTAGTTTTTTTCCCGGCAATGACCAAGATCATTGGAATGCTTGGGCCTCAGTCTGTATTTGCTAAGGTGATATCAATCTGCCTGAAAGTTGGAATGTCTATGGCGCGATTTGACTTTTCTTAGGGAGACGTGGATTACCACCAGGATCTTTGGAAAACCTCAAGACGACTGTGAAAAGCACCAAAAAAATTGTGCGCTGTAATGTTGGACACTATTGGACCTGAGCTACAGGTTGTTAATAAAAGTGGAAATGCCATTTCATTGGAAGAAGAAGCAACCGTAGTTCCTACTCCTGACCAAAACAAAGAAGCCTTCTCTGACCTATTGCCAATTAATTTACTAGGCTAGCTAACACAGTTATATCAGGAGACACAATATTTATTGGTCAATACTTATTCACTGAAAGCGAGACAACTTATGTTTTGTTGGAGGTAATTGAGACACAAGATGATGATGTTGTCTGTGCAATAGAACTCTGCTACTCTAGCAGAGTCTCTATTCACTTTGCACATTTCTCAAGTTCACATTGATTTGCCCACACTTTATGAAGCTTACAAGGTCATCAGTACTTGGAGAGCTAGAAAAAAATTGATTTCCTGTCACTTTTTTATAGAAGGCATGCAGAGAATGTCCACCATGCTCGTGAATTCCTATCAAAGTTGGGTGAGCTACAACAAACTCAAACTTTTACAAAAATTGAAACATTGAGGGATTGGCCCACTTTGATGAACTTCTTCAAGAAGCAGATGACATCATTCTTTCACATGGATATCTCAGAATTGATCTTCCATTGGAAAAGGTGTTCATTCTTTTTTCCTTATAGTCCATACTCTGCAGCTTTCCCTGCAAGTGTCCTTTCTTTTTACCAGCAAGCCATAGCCTACAACGTTCCCTGAAGGTGTTCTTTCTTCCTGCAGCACATACCTTGCAACATTCCCTGCAGGTGTCTTTTTTAACTGCAAAACTATACTTTGCAGTTTTCCCTGCAGGTGTTCTTTCTTTTTTCCTGCAGACCATACCCTGCAGCTTTCCCTGCAGGCGCTCTTCTTTTTTACCTGTAGGCATACCCTGTAGCATTCCCTGTAGGTGTTCTTTTTTTTCTGCAGGCGATAACCTGCAGCATTCCCTGCATGTATTCTTCCTTTTTACCTGCAGGACCATACCCAGAAGCTTTCCCTGCAGGTGTTTTTCTTTTTTACCTGCAAGCCAACCCTTGCAGCTTTCCCTGTAGGTTATATACTTCCCTGCAGCATTACATGTAGAAAATGTCCACCTATCTTCAGACACTGCAAAAATTGCAGTTTAAGACAATTGCAGTCAACTAAAAGAATCTCTAAATGCTCTTAGGGTTGATTACTAAGTACGAAATGAAGACTTTAAATTCTACCTCACAAAGGATCATCCTCGTCTGTTGTTTGATGATCTCAAATCCAAGTTGAACATGATTGGACATCTATGTTTCAACTTGAGGGGGAGCGGTGAAGTTATGAGAAGTAGAATTTTTTCTTTCCTATTTTATGTTGTCTCCAAGTAATTATTAGGAATTAATTAATTAGAAATATAGGTGTTATATCTTTTATTTCATGTTATTTACTTTTTCTTGCTTTCCTATTATAGGATTCATGTGAAGCGTATTTATACAAACTTTTTATATTGATAAAATAATTACGCTGAATTCTAAAAGTTAAGAAAAGAACACTGAAAACTTATAAGAAAAGTAGACCTTAGAAGATGAAAGACACCATGGCCACCTAAAATTAAAGTTACTTAAATTGTGGGTCCTTGTTTAAAATTGCGAAATATGAGGTGTACCTTGAGGCCCGTCTCAGCACTTTTTACAAAAAAATCGCATTAAGGCTTGCACCTCATTTTCCCAAGGTGAGGTGTATGCCTCACCTGGGCTGAGGCAAGCCTCAAGGCACACCTTATCTCAAAAACCAACTCAAATTTTTTAGTATATCCATATTTTTTTTAAACAAGACAAAAAGTAATATCAATATACCTCACATATTAACCCCCCACATCTCATACATTAAAGAATAAGAAATAAAAAAAAATCATAAAAATTTATGTAGTTGAAGTTCTAAAAATCAGAAAAGTTATTATTTTAATTAATATTTTTATAGATGATTATTCTTTATAAAATAAAAAATAATCGGGATTAAAAATAATAAGGAATGAGAGAATATATATATAACTAAGAACAAGACGCGAGATAAATCATTCAATATGTCGATAATTCTGAATAAAATCAATTGGGTGGTAAGAATAATAGAAACTTTTAACTTAAAAATTCAAATATTAATTATTTGTTATATTAAATGAGTGGGTATTGTATAATAAATGAGCTTAATTTACTAGAACTAAATTAAAATATGACACTAAATAGGACGCATTGGAGAAAAAGGATTCATGTAGCCAACCCCACGTAGTGGGATTAAGGCTTTGTTGTTGTTGTTGTATTAAATGAGTGGGTAATATGAGTGAGAGAGAAAGATTAATGTCGAACTTATTTTGATTGTTTTATTTTGATGTTTTAATAAATTTTTTTAATATCTCAGATTACTTTTATGATATAATATTTGTATAACACATTTTATTTCATAATTTGATATTAGGATATTAACGTATTACTTCTAAATTTAAGCAATTTCTTATTTTTATTTTATTTATAATGTTGTTATATTACTTTTTAATGTGTTAGTAAATTAGAATATTAATATTTTATTTTCTTACTTCACACTTTATAGTTTATACAATATTTATTAAATTACACAATTTTTTAAATTTGACGCTTATGTCTTGAGGGTTATGCCTCATCTCACAAACAAAAAATGCCTTAGTAGCCACTTGTGCAATTTCCATTACACTGAGCTAATGGCAACTTTAGTAAGAAAGACAAGAATACAACCAAAAACAGTGAGAACCTTCAAAATACGGAGCAATTGGGCAAAAGGGTAACTGAGACTTCATTATCATATTTGTTATCAGATGAATAAAATGTAAAATGTAGTTTTAAGTACAATGCCACTGCTCATATTGAATCAAACCAAAGTCCCCAGTTCCCCCCAATTGGTGATTTTTACATGATTTTGTGGCTACTCTTAACTGTTTTTTCTGCGCTACATTATGTTCACCATGTTGCTTCTTCAATTGTTCAACAACATTAAAGGCATAATCTAGCCATCAATCGCTAATAATTCTCGTTGAAATCTATTTGGAGAGAAAATTATCCAGGATCTGAGAAGGCGAGCTGAAACATACTCGAATCACCATATACAGAGCACCAAAATCCCTACCACGACCACATACTAATAAAAGCAAGATATAAAAAAACTCACATCGCCGCTTCTATCGGGCATCTCAAGTGCAATAAGGTGGGCCTTGTTATAGAGAGGGAACGCCTCGGCCGCTGCCATATTGTACAATCTGTCGTCTTCAATGAGCAGCCGAACATCTGGAAGACCAAATAACGGTTAGGGCGTCGTTAATAAAGAAAGTGCACGGGGAGTTAGAAGGAAGAACAGACCCTTTGCAATGTACTGGATCTCGCCGGCAGGGGCATTAGTGAGGAACCATTTGGCGATCTCCTTCTTCTGTTTCTCAGTCAGCTCCGGGTTGCCTGAATCCTCTCCCCATTCCTCCATGAGAGGAGGCGAGGTGAAGGGCTGTTTCGTAACACGATTTGAGTGGAGTTTAACCTAAGAGCTGCCAAACAGCCACAATTACAACTTGATATCCTACGAAAGCTTAAATCCCGCCCTCCTTCGTTCTATCTTGAGTACCAGATTTCCTATATCCCAGCGGATTCAGGTACGTTGGCGAAAGAAAGCTTACTGAGGAAGAGGAAGACGAAAGAAAACCATGTAGACGACTTACATGAAAGCACGATTTGAGACTTCCTCGCTTATTTTTCCTCTCAGGGTTTTGGGGAAGTGATTGAAGACACGACACCAAAGTGATGCATAGGTGCCACCTATATAACCTTGGTCCCACCATGATGTGCACCTTTTTAATGGAGTATTGACGCACCAATATTCTAATATTTTTTTGACGGTAGGAGAGTAGTTTCAGGCCAGGGTATGAGAAGGGGAAGTGAAAGACTAGGAAGTAATAAGGATTAAGAATTTATTCATGTTCAAGTATGCATTTGAGACATTTACAAACATAGCACACAATTCTTATGTATTTACAAATCACTCACATAACTTTATTGCTTAAATGTAAAATACTAAAATACTATGTTAATATAAAAATTTAGACGTAACATAAGTAAATACATAATAATTACGCCCCGCTAGCATGAATAAATTTTCCTATACTTTTTTTGGCCAACACATACATAGCATAGCAAAAATTTTGATATTTTTTAAATTAGCATCTATTCCATTATTTTTTCAAATTCTGACCTAAACATAAAATTTTATCATAAAATCTACGCATACTTTATTTTTAAAGTGCTAATTTTGTAAATAATAAAAATTTAGTGTTATACATGTAATTATCTTATTTTTTTTGGGGTTTGGGGTTAGGCTTTCAAGGACTACCGACAACATGGCAACTAGCAATGAGAAATGCCACTTCCCATCTCTCAGGCTATGGTGAGCTGAGTTCCCTTCTCTCCATCTGTGGCAGAGAGAAACGCCATCGTTTTGGTTCCTCTGTGCACGCCGCCATCATCAAGAACACCAATCGCTTCGGCTTCAATAACCTCACCGATCCGAGAAATGTTTTCGTCGTGTGGAATTCTCTCATTGCGATGTACTCCAAGTGCGGCCGACTGCAGGAAGCAGCTAAGGTGTTTGACGATATGCCTCTTAAGGATACTATCTCCTGGAATTCGATAATTTCAGGCTGCTTCATTTGGGAGCAGTTCTCAAAGGGTTTCGAATACTTCAAAAGAATGCTTATTTTGAAAAAATGTTGGTATGATCAGGCGACGCTGACAAGTATTATTTCGATCTGTACCAACCCTGAACTTTTGTATGCTTGTTCTATGATCCATTCATTGATTATTTCAAGCGGATATGGGAGTGTAGTTCAGGTTGGAAATGCTCTGATCAGCGGTTACTTCCGATGCTGCAGTCCCCTCTCAGCAAAGAATGTTTTTGATTCCATGGTTGAAAGGAATGTGATAACATGGACGGCAATGGTATCAGGGCTTGCCCAGTGCCAGTTATTCAATGAAAGTTTACTTTTTTTTCGAGAAATTATGAGAATTGAAGATGCCAACTCTATGACTTACACAAGTTCTCTCTTTGCTTGTTCTGGGATGCGACTTCTCAGGGAAGGACAGCAGATTCATGGATGCGTTGAAAAGTCTGGTTTTATGTCGGATTTGCATGTTAAGAGCGCTCTAATGGACATGTACTCCAAGTGCGGCATGATAGAAGACACAATCCAGGTATTTCATTCCTGTGTTAACCCTGACGAGGTTTTCTCAACTGTGATGCTCGTCGGTTTCGCGCAGAATGGGATGGAAGAGAGAGCTTTCGAAATGTTTTCCGAATTGGTACGCAAAAGCTTTGAGATTGACGAAAACATGGTGTCGGCTGTTCTCGGAGGCTTTGGGTCTGCCTCTACGCCATTTGCGTTAGCTCTAGGGAAGCAAATCCATTCTTTAGTCATCAAAAAATGTTTTTTCTTCAACGTATATGTCTGCAATGGACTCATCAACATGTATTCGAAGTGTGGTGAGCTGAAAGACTCCATCGAACTGTTCAATCTAATGCCATATAAGAATTCAGTTTCCTGGAATTCAATGATAGCTGCGTTTGGCCGCCATGGCTATGGAACAGATGCACTCCAGCTTTATGAGGAAATGCTGTTAAACAGTATTGAGCCTACTGATGTCACTTTTCTTTCGTTGCTGCATGCTTGTAGTCACGTGGGATCTGTTGAGAAGGGTGTTGAGCTATTGCGTTCAATGATTTCACGCCATGGGATTACTCCACGGGTGGAGCATTATGTTTGTATTGTGGACATGTTAGGCCGTGCAGGGCAATTATATGAAGCAAGAAGTTTAATAGAGGAGTTAAATGTGGAGTCCAGTGGTCTTCTCTGGCAGGCTTTCATTGGTGCTTGTGGCATTCATGGTAATTTAGAAATGGGAAGATATGCGGCGGAGAAATTGGTCATGATTACACCAGACTGCACTTCGGCGTATGTGTTGTTGTCCAATATATATTCAGCAGAAGGTAGATGGGAAGATAGAGCTAGAATTATAAGGAAGATGAAGGAGAAGGGAGTGAAGAAGGAGATTGGTGTGAGCTGGATTGAATTGGGGAAGAAGTTTCATAGCTTTGTGGTTGATGATGATCTACATCCTCACTCAGAGAGCATCTATGGGGTACTGAGTGAGTTGATTGCACTCATAAGAGATGAAGAAAATATGCTAGATGAGAGGTTAATATTGAATGAATTGGAGATCCAAGGTAATAACACATTAATCCTTTCACATTGATGAAATGCACTTTGAGGTTGTTGGTTGAAGGCATTATGAGCGTGTTGCTTTATTTTTTCTGCACATCCCAACTTTTTTTTATGCTTTATTTGAAGAAAAAGAAATGCAGAATAAAATTTTGAAGAATTTGAAATATACAATAACTTTAGTTTTCCCTACACCTGGAAATCGTCTAAATTGGGTGATTTTCAAATCTCATGCTGCAGTTGCTTGCGTTTTTTGTCACCCATTATTGTCATCCGCCGCCACTACTCTCCATTGTCACCCACCATTGTCACCCTTGTTGCCCACCACTAGCATCATGTTGTTGCCGCCTATTGTATTTCTATGCATTTGAAAAATATTTGAATGCATGTGATTGGCATTCAATGAAGTAACTCATTTATTTCTAAAATGCACGAATTTCAATGCCTTTGAGTTTCCCTTTCCTTTCCCTCTTCAGTGAATTGTTAGGAATTACAGTCAAATTGTGTATGCTTCTCTCTTTGACCACTTCTCTCAATTCACATTCGAGTATCTAATTACTTAAGTTATTAGATGATAGATAATTTGGACAAGCCCATGTAGTGTTACCTAATAGGCTTCAAGATAGTATATATGTGAGACAAGACTAAAGGTGCTAGGGCTGAGGATCCTGGTCTGGCTTTTCATTCATCCAACAATGACAATACATCCTTTTGTTTTTACTTTAATGATAGGTGCTACATTCTTTAGATGATAGATAATTTGGACAAGCCCATGTAGTGATACCTAATAGGCTTCAAGATAGTATATATGTGAGCCAAGACTAAAGGTGCTCGGGCTGAGGATCCTGGTCTGGCTTTTCATTCATCCGACAATGACAATACATCCTTTTGTTTTTATTTTAATGATAGGTGCTACATTCCATGAGGTATGTTTGAATCAATAGGTTCATGACATGTTGGGGCTAAACCTCATTGTCAATGGCCCCATCATTAAGGGACTTTTATCTTCTATTTCAATTGTCGTCCTATTAAAGATGAAAGTATGCCAGCCACAAAGTTTATTGTGCAAAGCAAACCATCCTTTTCATGATCATATTCTCATTCACAAATATTAACAAAAGAAGTCATGTAACATTCACGCATTAACAAGGAAAGAACGATGATCATCATGCTAATACATATACAAACATAAACCATTAATATCATGTAACAAGCATTCAAAAAAAAGGAAACAATGATTCATCATATATATATGTATATATATATTTGATGAGTAGTATTTTTAAAAAATTTAAATGACTACAACGCTAATGGATAAATACATTAATGTTGAGTCTGAGACACCTTGATGATATATATATATATATATATATATATTATGAATGGTTCGTTAGTTTTGATTGTATGAGTTAATCAAAGAGCGGAAACCAGTGCTGTCGTTCGTTCCCAAACGTCCAAGAATTGCTTTTCAAAATGAAAAACGCTCAGAAAACTCCCCCAAACGCACTATCAGAAGGGTGGATTTGATATATTGGTAACATCTTTCTTATACACAATCTAAACCTATAATTCAAGAAAATAATAATAATAATAAAACTAATATGATGTCAATTGATTTAAAAAATTAAAATAAATTATTATGTAGATCATATCAAATATAGTACCATAAAGTTGAATGATCTATCATTTCATTATATTTGAATAACAAATGAATAAATAATGAATATAGTTAATTAAGATAAACAAAATTAAAAAAAATAGAAATGAATACAACTTATATATAGTTGTTTGATCAATTTGTTCAACTAATTTGGAAGTACTACGTCCAAAATTAAAACTAACATAATTTTAATCATAATGAAATAAATCGCTAAAATCAATCTTAAAGATATTATTACACACATTAGATCAAACAAATAACCACACAACAACATAACTAATTTTTTAGACTATTTCATAATATTTTTAGAATTTTTGGGTCGTTTTTTCTAAAGACTTTTGATTTGAGAGGAAGCAATAACAAACGAAGCAGGGTGCAAAATAGAAAATTTCAATGGATCGTACTTTACGTTCTAAAGAGTGCAAGTGGAAGATTTTCTTTATAAAAAACAAATTGTATTGCCACTGCAACGAATCACCTAAAATCCTGAAACTATGGCTCTAGAAGAATGAGAAGTGCTGGATCGAACGTCCGTACTTTGACCCATCTTTCACTTTTTTCATTTGTTACATTCAACAATATATTGAATGAAAACTAAATGGTTCTTCTGGCAACACTAACAAAGATTTATGAAAAATCTTCTACTTCAAATAAGATTTTTTAGATGAAAACATTATTTAACATGAAGATTGTGGAAGATAATTCAGTGGTTCAACACAAAAAAATTTAATATTGTAACTAGCTAATTGTGTTATGTGGGGATCAAATTTGATGATGAGGTTAGAGCACGATTGATTCTATCTTCATTATCAAACAACTATATTGGTCATGAAAAGAAGTAATTCTTATGGTAATATGAAGTTGAACTTTAATGACATTGTGGGATGATCCCGAAAATATAGTTATGCAAAATATATAAAGTTGACTCCGTTTTGCAACGATGACAAAAACTTGATGTGTTATTTTATGAATAAGAAATTTAAGCAATTTATGTAGTTCTACGCAAGTATGTTCTACGCAAGTATGCGTATCGTTATCAAGTAATACAAGACTTTCTGTTTAAGCCCCAAATATCAATCCCACAAGGAATGTTTAAATTGAAAATGATAAATTAACTAAGAAATTCACAGCAATAAAATAAAAATACTATCACTAATTACGAATATTTAAGGTACTATCAAAACTAAATTATTAACTACTAGCAAAACTGTAATGCAAAGTTTAAAACAGTGCTACCAAACTATATTTTTGTGATGAAGTTATCAAATATGAAAAATCATATTTCCCACTACAATGAGTTTTTGGTTAAATGAGATGAGATAAATGGTTTAAATCTGTATTGTGCTAAATAGGAAAATTTTTAATGCTTTACCCTGATTCAATGTTATAGATAATCATTGGCTAACGCTCGTTTTAGTTCTTAAACACTAAGACTAAATTGAGGATTTTAGTCTGTCACCCTAAAATCTCCAAATCTACACCCAACAAAGTATATTTCTTTATTTATTTGCACTTAATTCCATGAACGAAACACTCCTCCATGGAATTAAATGTGATTCTCACTATGTTGTAGAACTCACTCAATTTCCCGGATCATACGTTTCACAACAGATTTTAGCATTTCAATTGGTCAGATCGAAAAGTAAATTAAGAACGAAGTGAAAAAACCATCACAATTTATTTTATATTTTAAAATTGGCACATTCAAATTATCTCTTCATTTCGTCATATCTCAGAGTAGGGATAAAGATAAAGAAAACTACTTAGACTGCATGAGAAAGATATAACTAAACACAAATTTCATATATAAAAGAAAGTTCATCCAAGAATAATAAACAAACAACATTTATCTATAATTCTTTCTCAAAGAAAATCATTTGCAGCCTCTCTTGAACTCTTTCTCTCTTTACAAGACTCTTGATTCTCTCTTAGAAGATGTAAGGAAGAAGAAATGTATTACTTCTCTTCCTCTCTCACAACTCTTAGAAAAGAATTCACACTTAAACTCACCACAAAACTCAAAACTCTAAGGAACTAAATGACTGATGGGCTCAAAGTGGTTGGAAGGGGGGGAGAGAGATTTTTCTGATCAATTTTCACTCTAAATAGAGCCTAATATCTGTTTTCCAATAGGTGCATCCAAAAACTCTTAAAAAAACGTCCAAATTCGTCGAATCTTCTAGAAATTGGTCTTGCACCGACATTGATGTCGTCTGCACCAGTGGCCCGTGAATTAATTCATTGCTCTCTATCAAATGGCAGCGCCGTCGGCGCTAAGGAAATGTTGGACTCCATTCTGTAGGTTTGCGTAGTCGTCGTCCACCCTGGCGCCGTCGATACTGAGTATTTCTTCCAAACTTTATTTTGACTCCAGATTCATTCTTTTTGCTTACTTTTTTGCTTCAAGTCCTAAAGATCAGCAACCTGCAATAAAACATGAAAAATATTTTCCTTTAAAGCACAATAATAACCAAAAATGAATATAAAATATATGTCTAAAAATGCATATATTTTTTGTGCATCATGTGGTTAGTGTTAAATGAGGAAGTTCACAAAAAGACGGTGAATGATAAATCTTCAGGTTCTGTGTTGATTATTTAAAAGAGGGGAATGAATATGGACAAGAATACAGATGGAGACATTAAAGTATAGAAGATGAAAGTCCATGTTAGGTAGAGGAAATGCTGGAACTACAAAAAGAAATGACTTTCAAGAGAGACTGAAAAGATTCAAAGAATAAGGGTGGTACAAGAAAGAAATCACTCTACAAATGTCTCCATAGGTAAAATACAAGGCGACTCCCTGATTTTATCAACTTAACACTGAATCTTGGATAATAGATTCCAGTGTCTTTTCATGCATTTCACAACAAAGGGGTGTTTAAAAATTACACTCAAAGTGGTTTAGAGCATGTTTATTTGGAAGACTACGAGGCCTGCAGTATTGTGAGAAATGGTGATATGGATGCCAAGTTGTTAAATAGAACATACTAGAAGCTTACTGAAATTAGATATATTCTAAGTCTGAAGCGCAATTTGATATGAGTGAGCTAGCTGGCAAAGTCAGGGTATGTGACTACTTTCACAGGTGATTCATGAAGGATGACCAGAGGAGACAATGGTGATAACTTGGGGCAAATTTGAAGGCACTTTTTACACGATCAATGGGATGGCAAAACCCGTTGATGTGACTGGAACCAAGGTGGATGCATGTTTTTGGCATCGTAAGTTTAGTCATGTGAGCGATAAACATATGAAGTTCCTACTTTTTAAAAATAAATTTAAGGGTTTGAAATCAACAGATTTGGATTTTTGTGAAGATGATATATATGACAAACATAAGAAAGTTTTTTTCTTGAATGGTGGGTCAATGAAGTCAAAGAAATTGGAGTTAGTGCATACTAGCATATGGGGTCACACTCTAGTTTAGTCCATTATAGGTTCACACTAGTTTGTCACATTCATCAACGATCACACCATAAAGTAATGTGTTTACTTCTTAAAATAAAGATTTGTTATATTTGTAGTGTTAAGAAGTGGAAGACCATGATAGAAAATGAGACAAGCTTGAAGTTGAAGTATCTCAAATCAAATAATGGGGACGAGTATCGTAATCAGAGGTTCAAGAATTACTATGGTTAAGAGGTGATCATACATGAGTTAATTTTTCCAAGATCTCCACGGTATAGTAGAGTAGCTAAGAGAAAGAACATAACCAACATGAAACATGTCATGAGTATGAGGTTGCATGCAGACTTGCCAAGAGTTTTCACATTTTTTACTGTAGATATTGAATACATGATTTTATGACATAACTGGGCAAAAAGAAGGGGATTGGAAAGCTTCAATGTGACAGTACGAGTGTTATTTATATTATTAAGAACACTACTTTTCATTTTAGGATGAAACATACTTAGTTGAGGCATCACTTTATTCGCTCTTCTAAAAGATGGGCAATTATTCTTGGAGAAGATGCACACAACTAAAAATCCTGCAGACATGTTGACTAAGGTGGTGACTATCGAGGAATTGAAGCTTTACTTAGCTTCGGTTCGAGTTCATTTTCATATCAGTGGTGAATCATACTACAAAACGAGACTATGAAGATGGTGCAAAAATTGGTACATTTCTAGAGGATATGTGTTGTGTTATTAGTCTCGAAGTGAGAGATTGTTGAGTCATGAAGCCTGAGTAGCACCCGGAGCCACAAAGGAAGGAGCATTCCAATGGCCAGTCAAACCGCATACTTACGCCAAATCAGTATAACCACGCCGATCTGAAGTTACGAGGCAATGTAACTATGTTGTTGGGACGGTTTCTTTGATTATGTTCTTAAGGCTTTGAATCAAAGCAAAGGGTGCGTGAACAAAATATTTTGTGCAGAACTCTGGATGGAGCTTTGAGTGTTAAAGGTTTAGAGTTTAGATTTCATCTGTGATTTCTCTTATACAATCAAGAGAGGATTTGAACCGAAGTTTTGTAAGTTTCAATGATTACAAAGAGAAAATTTGAGTGGCTTAATTTCCATACTTCTATCTCGTCCATATTGAGATTTCAGTGTGGCGTGGCTTCGTGATTTTTTCCCATTTTTAAAATTTTCTACATAAATATTGGTGTGTTTTTTAGAAAATTACTTTGTTATGCATTTCAATTCAAATTTTCATTCGAAATTTCCTAAATCAGTGTGATCTTTTTTCCCGCAACGTAATTTTGATTGCTAATTGATTGAAGCTCCAGCAATGTAATCCATCCCAACACTCTCACTAATCTTATTTGCTATATTCTGACATGAACTTAAAAACAATATTATCTCTATTGCATTATCTTCAGATGACACTGCATTTCTCCTTCAATCATTTGTGCAATTCATCATATCACATCACTCGACTTATCTGGCCCAAACTTGAAGTTCACCATAAGGCCGACTCATTCTTCAATCATTTGTGCAATTCATCATATCACATCACATCACTCGACTTATCTGACCCAAACTTGAAGTTCACCATAAGGCCGACTCATTCTTAGAGCCAGTAGACTCTTATCCAACAGAGCGATTAGGATGACAAGATGATCCGAGGCGAGATTGATTGCTAAATCTATCCCTAATCTACCTTGTGGGAGGACATTCATCAAATAACCTGCACTTTGATGGTGCATGTGTGGTTACCCCAGTTCCTCCATTTGTACTTGGCAGATCATACTAAAAACTTTCATCGATGGCATTGGCTTAACATAATCATTTTATTTGAAATAAAAAATGAAAAATTATGTGGCATGTTTGTAAATCTTTCAAAATAATCATCGTCATAATAATGGAATGCAACTTTAGCATAGCACCTGGAAGTGCAACATTGTGTTCATGGTGATGGGGTCCACCCACCCAAGCCTTCACCTCTGCCATCCAACCCCAGACATCTTCACCTGGAACTCTCTCCTCCGCTCCCACCCCAACCCCATCTCCCTCTACCCTCGCATCCTCCGCCATTGCACTCGCCCCGACTCCTTCACCTTCCCCCTCCTACTCTCCTCCCTCTCCCTAACCTCTCCCCATCTTCTCCCCTCCCTCCTCCCCCAACTCCACTCCCACATCCTCCACCATGGCCTCTTCCACCATCCCCACGTCCTCTCCTCTCTCATTTCCTCCTACTCCTCCCTCCCCTCTCACCTCCCCCTCTTTCTCTCCCTCCCTCTCCCCCTCCACGACCTCCCCACCTCCAACTCCCTCCTCTCCTCCCTCCTACGCGCCCGCCACCTCCTCCTTGCCCGCAACCTGTTCCACCAAATGCCCCGCCGAAACGTCATCTCCTGGTCCTCCATCATCCACGGCCATGCCAATCTCGGCCATCCCCTCGTCGCCCTCTCTCTGTTTAACGACATGCTCGCCGATCCCCGTGCCCCTTCTCCAAACCATTTCACCCTCTCCTCCGTTCTCGCCGCCTGCGCTCGCTTAGGCGCCCTCCACCACGGCCTTTGGGCGCACGCGTTCATCTCCCGTTGCGGCCTCGCCATCAACGCCATCCTCGCGACCTCCCTCATCGACATGTACGCCAAATGTGGCCACCTCCAACGCGCGCGCAAGGTGTTCGACGATTTGCCCCATCAACTTCGCGACGCCACTGCATGGACTGCTATGATATCAGGTCTCGCCGTGCACGGTCTTGCCGAAGATGCCCTCTCCATGTTTCGCGACATGGTACGAAGCCCCAGCTTGAAACCAAATTCCGTCACATTGCTCGCCGTTCTCCAGGCATGCGTCCATGGCGGGCGGGTCCAAGAGGGCGAGCAGTATTTCGCCGCGATGAGCCCAGATTTCGGCATCGCTCCATCGATTGAACACTTCGGGTGCATGATTGACCTCTACGCTCGCGTCGGGTTGATCGGCCGCGCGTTGTCGACAGTACAATCGATGCCGATGCGTCCCGATGCGCTCATCTGGGGAGCTCTGCTTGGGGGTTCGAAAACCCATGGCGATATTCTAGCATGTGAAGCTGCCATCAAAGGGCTTATCGAGATCGAACCGGGGAATAGCGCCGCGTACCTGCTGCTCTCCAATGTGTACGCCAAGATGGGAAGATGGGAGGAGTTTTATTCAACTAGGAGGCTCATGGAACGCAATGGCGTGAAGAAAACGCCTGGATGCAGCTCCATTGAGGTCGATGGTCGGATCCATGAGTTCTTCTCCGGTTACGTTTCGGATCCGGAGGATGAAGCGTTGTGTCTGATGGTGGAGGAGATGATGGGGAGGCTGAGGGGTGTGGGAACCAGGGAGGTGTTGTTGGATTTGGAAGGGGGAGGAGGAAGGGAAGGAGATGGCGCTATCGGTGCACGGCGAGAAGCTGGCGGTGGCTTTCGGTCTGATGAAGACGAAACAGGGGACGGAGATTATAGTGGTGAAGAACCTGAGGATCTGTGTGGACTGTCATGAGGCGATCAGACTGGTTTCGAGGGTTTACAAAAGATTTTTCTGCGAGGGATTGTAATCGTCTTCATCAGTTCAGGGATCCCATGGCAGCCCTGGCCGCACAGATGTTGTGAATACAAATTTTACATTGTTTCAATTTGCAACGTTAAACAAAGAACATATTTTGAAATTGATTTTCTTTAAATTTTTCATTTTTTTATTTTATTTTCAAAATGAAGAAAACTAGATCTTAATTATCCAATTAATTCAGTATTTGATCTAATTTAATGTTAATTAATAAAAAAAATTAATTTTAAAAATTACTCTTTTTATTTAGAAAAAATTTGAAATTTGATTTTAAATATTAATTGATAAAAAAAACACACGCCTGTAAATGTAATAAAAGCTCAAACCTAAATATAAAAATGTTATGTTTTTTTTTAAGTTGCTCATCAGCTACGCAAAGTGGGATCTCATTGGTCGTCTGCTACGTAAGACGGGGATGACTTTCTTATTGGCCACAACACGAAAGATGATCTTGTTGCTCGTATGATACGCAAGACGATGACTACTTTCTTCTTGGCTGCAACGTGAAGAAAATTCTCGTCGTTTGCCTGCTATGCAAAACAGAGATAACTTTCCTCTTGTCCGCAACGTGAAAGATTATATCGTTGCTCGTATGCTACGCAAAACGTAAACGACTTTCTTCTTCTGAGGGCTTATCGAGATCGAACCGGGGAATAGCGCCGCGTACCTGCTGCTCTCCAATGTGTACGCCAAGATGGGTAGGTGGGAGGAGGTTTACTCAACTAGGAGGCTCATGGAACGCAATGGTGTGAAGAAAACGCCTGGATGCAGCTCCATTGAGGTCGATGGTCGGATCCATGAGTTCTTCTCCGGTTACGTTTCGGATCCGGAGGATGAAGCGTTGTGTCTGATGGTGGAGGAGATGATGGGGAGGCTGAGGGGTGTGGGAACCAGGGAGGTGTTGTTGGATTTGGAAGGGGGAGGAGGAAGGGAAGGAGATGGCGCTATCGGTGCACGGCGAGAAGCTGGCGGTGGCTTTCGGTCTGATGAAGACGAAACAGGGGACGGAGATTATAGTGGTGAAGAACCTGAGGATCTGTGTGGACTGTCATGAGGCGATCAGACTGGTTTCGAGGGTTTACAAAAGATTTTTCTGCGAGGGATTGTAATCGTCTTCATCAGTTCAGGGATCCCATGGCAGCCCTGGCCGCACAGATGTTGTGAATACAAATTTTACATTGTTTCAATTTGCAACGTTAAACAAAGAACATATTTTGAAATTGATTTTCTTTAAATTTTTCATTTTTTTATTTTATTTTCAAAATGAAGAAAACTAGATCTTAATTATCCAATTAATTCAGTATTTGATCTAATTTAATGTTAATTAATAGAAAGAATTAATTTTAAAAATTACTCTTTTTATTTAGAAAAAAAATTGAAATTTGATTTTAAATATTAATTGATAAAAAAAAACACGCCTAACCTGTAAATGTAATAAAAGCTCAAACCTAAATATAAAAATGTTATGTTTTTTTTAAGTTGCTCCTCAGCAAAAATGAAGAATACTTTCATTTTTGCCGCAACGTGAAAGAAAATCTCATTGGTCGTCTGCTATGTAAGACGGGATGACTTTCTTATTGGCCACAACACGAAAGAAGATCTCGTTGCTCGTATGTTACGCAGGGAGTGACGACTTTCTTCTTGGCTGCAATGCGAAAAAAGTTCTCGTTGTTCGCTGTTACGCAAAACAAAGATAACTTTTCTCTTGTCTGCAATGTGAAAGATTATATCGTTGCTCGTCTGCTACGCAAAACGTAAACGACTTTCTTCTTCTAGAAAATCTCACTAGTGGAAGGTTCTACTCTTCATTCTTCTTATTTTTTCTATTTTCTATTTCTCCTCACTTGTGATTCTTAGAGGATGTCTAGCACTAAAGGCACTTATTAAAAAAAAAATTTAAATCTACATTCATATTAAAATGAGGATTGAAAAATCATTAGGCTTATAATCATTTCTCGATACATATTAAAACAATTTTAACAAATACTCAAAATAGTCAATTTTAAAATCAACAAATTTCACCATGAACAGGTTTTGAACTCAATTAAAAAAAAAATAACTTTTTATAAAATTCTAAAATCAATATACATGGAAAATACCAAATAATTACTTTATATTTAAAGTATTTATTTTTTTGAAAAAATAAAATATCATTTGAAATTATTTACAATATTTGATACGAAAGTTATTATAAAAGGAACTAATTTTGAATTTCTTCTTGTTCCATTAGGTTCACTTGATTTTTTAAATTTTATATGATAAGTTGCATGATATTTCAACATAGGTAGGGTCATTACCATTATTAGCGGTGGCGTGTGTGTACTCACAATGCGTGTGTGCATGGGTATGCAAAGGCAAATCAACAAGTGTATTGGCAAAAGTGCTTGGTTATGTACATGTGGGTGCTCTAGACTAATGACATGCAGGGTTGCGTACATACAAAGTCGAGCATGCATGGACGGAACATGCATAAGCTGTTGAATGATTGTGTGCAGTTGTGCACATGCCTATGGTGCGGCTCGCACTCTAATAGTAAGCACAAGTGTAGCAGGTGTTTGTGAACGACAAGCTATGCAAGAGCTATGCATGAGCAATGGCACAAGCACGTATGTTCATAATGCGATGCGCTTGAAACATAGTATCAGATCACGAACAGCCGTACCCGCCAACATGTGTGCATGAACGCACACGCACTCACACGCCGATGTGCATGCAACACAACCCAAGCAATTGTTGTAGTATCAAATTTTATCAACTATAAATACCCCCTTAAGAAGGGAGGGGTGAGATTCACCATTCTATTCTATCTCTAAGCTTCAATTTCTCTCTTAGATATGTTCTTCACAATCTTGTATAGGCGGTCTGTAATTCTCTTTCACAGGCTCCCATCTTCCTCTATATAATGGCTGGATAATGTCATAGGTAGACAATGTGCATAATCCTTTCAAGCTCCAATGCTTCTTCAATAAGAGCAATAAAATATCTTGTATTAAAATTTTTTATATCATTATCCATAATTGATTATCTTTCATTGATATTTTAATATTGACACAATTTTGATAGATTCTTGTACTAGATTTCAACATATATATATATATATATATCTCCCATATGTGTAAAAAATATATGGCATTATCATCATTCTCTTAATAGGCTCCAACTTCTTCTTTTGAAAGATGTAACATTGTCCTATTTAGGTGGAATGAAGTTCCCAATTATACCAGAAGCACAGGGTTATCTTTCATATGTGTTTGAAGGATATATAAACACATAATTCAAAATAATAATGTTTTAATTATATATTGAAAGAGATGTTGATATTCTCCATTGACGAATCCAAATAAAAGGTGATTAAAACTCATAGTTGATATTAGTGGCATTGGCATTGATCCCATTATGGGCAAATTATAATGTAGACGAATGTAATATACTTGTGATGTTCATGATGTTGATAATTCATGGACCCTCAATTATTATTCTTAGAAACTTGCCCATCTGAGAAGACTAAGTCATTGTATATCCTTAAAAACACAAGTCTTCATTAGAAATCAATATATTAGGATTGAGAAAGTATCCCCCTATGCGAGCACAGTGGCTTCCAACTCTTTCAAGGCTTGTGCTCTTTAAAAATTTTCGATCAATAAAAAAAAAATATACAACCAAAGTTAATACATATCCTACGTATAAAGAAAGATTATGTATCTTTTGAGCTATATGTCTAATGAAATTTTTTACTGTACTTATACCCATACCATCTGAAACTTTTAGACTTCTCAGAGTTTTTATGTAATTGTATCTTCTAATTTTTTTTTATATATGTAAATGTACCTGCTGAGACGTTGTCTTATGAGGATTTTGTATGTAATTGTATATTTTAAGGTTTTAGCCTTCTGAGATTCTTATATATATGCGAGGCTTTTAAACATACATAAAATTGTTTTATGTACATGTACATATACCCCAAGGCGATAACATTATGAAATTTTTGATGTACTTACGACTTTTGAGATTGTATGTCTCCTATGAAGCTTCTAGTTTTTTTTATGAGATTTTTAGCTTACTAAAATTTTTGAGTTGAGACCCATCAATCACTTACCCTTTTAGAAACTTTTTTTTGTGAGGACCATGTCGACTAATAACTTCTCATTATAGCTTTTTCATGGTTGTGCTTCGAGGGATATGGGTGTAAATTATATCTGTCACTTGCACTTTTAGGATTTTTTTATTGAAGAACATGTTGATTACTAACTTTTCATGAAGATTTTTCATATGCGAGAGTGGTATTATAAGTAATATTTTTAAGAAAATATAAAAATATATAATTGAAAGAAAAATCTAGATAGTTGCCCCCACTAGAGCTTTAATGCCTTGTGTCACGACATGTTGTGGTTTGAGCTTTACAGTGCTGCAAGTTGTGCTGCTAAATTCAACTATTGTGAGAAGCATGCAGCCGTCGAGCACTACAAGTCAAACTGCTTGCTACTATGTTTCGCAATGCTATGCTCTCCATCACCACAATTGCATGCTTTGCCACTCCAACATGTGCTATTGCTCAAACTATGGATGTTGCACGTAGGGTTGTGAATTTAGTTTGAAGATGGTTAATCACTCAAAAATTGATTTGAATTTAGACAGATCAAGATCAAATCAAAATAAAATAGCGGAGCTATAAATCAAAATTTTGGATCAAATTTTTTTTAACCGATTTTGAGCCGACCCCAGCTCCACTCGAAATCAGACCATTGAGAGCCCTAATGATGTTAGAACTATGAATTTACTGAGTATAGCTCGCATTTCATTAACAGCCCAAAAATTGATATGAATTTTGGCTTGGATCGAATTAAACAGGCAAAGCTCCGATTCAAAATTTTGGATCGAATTTTTTCAAGCAGAGCTCAAAATCGGATCATTAATAGCCCTACTCTCACAAGCCCAACACTCACATACATGTTCATGTACATTTAGGAGAAAGGGAGAGAGAGACTGACGGACGAAAGAAAAATAAGACTAAAAAGCCTTGAGGTTGGCACTAATGTCGACTGTTCTAGCTCTAACATTTATCATGAGCTTATTTAAGTTCAACTTAGACTTAATTTAAAGTATGCTATAAAGATTAATTTTGATATTATTCGCCAGAAGCTTGTTTGAAGTTGAATTAAGCGCGGCTCGAGCTTGTGTATACTGTAATTAACAAACTTTATGAACAACTTATTTGAAAAAAAAAATAAATTAGTCTTATTAACTTGAGTTTATCAAGCTTGGCAAATTAAATTTTAATTGAATAAATTTAATAATTGAGTGTTATCTTAATGAGCCAAGTTTATGAATGCACCGCTTCTCTAATGGGTGCCCTCAAGCATCAAGCCTTAATGAAATTTTAAATTGAGCTTCAAAATGAGCGAGTTCGTAAGCTTTAAAAATTGTCGCATTTTTTTCATTAATTAATTAAATGAACCTCTAATTAGCTCTGACTGAGCCCAGCCACAGCTGACATGTTGAATGCTCGGCTCATTTGCAACCCTATCTCAAGCCTAAGATACCATTCAAAAGAGAGAAAAAAAAAACACGAAAAAATAAAGTATTTTAAAGTAGATCTTAGTCCTTATAGATTTATGAATGTTGTTTTAATGTTTCTATGTAAGCCATATTAAAGTATTGACAGATAGCTTAATTTTCCAGTCAAAATATATTTGAGCTCAAAATCTTATATATGCAGTGTGCCTATATTTATGGTTAAATTGACCTAAATTACCAAAAAAATGTTTATGATTGTTTATATTTAAATATTTCATGGCAAAGTCCCATTTATTCCTTTTGAAAAGTGATGAATTATATATAATTAAACCAAATAATATCAGAAATAGACTTGCTAATCCCTTCAAAAAATTAATTTGTTCAAGCATAATTTTGAGATCTCAAATTAAGCAGTTCAAAAAAATTTGAAGCTAATATCTATCTATTTGTCACCAAACTAGCAAGATATATAAATCAAAACAAACTTTCTTACAATTACATAACATAAAAGGCTAAACTCCTGCTGTTGATTTCTTAACACCTATCATGAAAATAGACTTGCTAATCCCTTCAAAAAATTAATTTGCTCAAGCATAATTTTCAGATCTCAAATTAAGCAGTTCAATAAAATTTGAAACTAATATCTATCTATCTGTCACCAAACTAACCAGATAAATAAATCACAAACAAACTTTCTTACAATTACATAACATAGAAGGCTGAAGTCTTGCTGTTGATTTCTTAACACCTATCATGGTTCAACTATGGTTAGTTGAGGTTTAGATTAAATCATGCGACACAATGGCAAATAAATCTTACCCTTGTGCCATGAAATCATGTGTAATTTGGTTTATGAGATTTAAGGGCTTTATTATAACTAAAGCTACATGCAAGGGAACATACTAAAAACATCAGATGGAGCGTTTAGAATATTTGTAGAAATGCTAAGAATCCTGCCTCCAGAAATATTTTGATAGGTATTATGTCTATATTTAAGAAGCATTCTATAAATAGAGGAATTTGAGATTCATAGTGAATTTTAGAGCTTTATCAACAATGTTTGGTGTCAACCATTAGCCAACATGTTCACCTTTCATCGCTTGATGTCGGTCATTCAACCATTATTGATGCTTACCATCACCAATACAAGATTTAGCCATCAACAACTTTCAGCACTCATTGTTGCCATTGCCCGACATTGATAGTTGAATGACATTGTATGTTTATCAGCCACTAATAACCAGCATACACCTTGGATTGATTTCCCCTCCTATAAGAAGAATGATCCAGTTAACCTAACTTCCAACATATTCCTCATTGATTATCATTTGACACCGACCAAGTATCAATGTCCTACATATGTTAGCCATCGACGTATAAGGGCCATATTCACAATCATCTGGTCTACTTACCTATTAGGAGAATAACCAAACCAATGACTAACCTTTGCAATGACAATTTTTTTAAAATTATCAATTTCAATACATTTTGAGTACCCAAACATCAAAAACTCTAAGAAACCTCTCTCTCTCTCTCTCTCTCTCTCTCTCTCTCTCTCTCTCTCACTTGTCATTGAGTTACATCTCAGAAATCATGAGTTCTCTCGAGTAATGCCCAAACATTACCAAACTTTTCGTGAGTCATGAACTTCAGGTTTAACGACAAAAGATACACAACTCTTTCTCAAATATGTTACAGTCATTATATATATATATATATATATA